>NW_022589729.1:18619751-18735458 GCF_004348235.1 Phoca vitulina | reverse complement strand
GGCTCCCTGCTCAGCGGGAAGCCTGCTTCTCCCTCTCCCACTCCCCCTGCTTGTGCTCCCTCTCTCGCTGTGTCTCTCTCTGTCAAATAAATAAATAAAATCTTTAAAAAAAAATTTTTTTTTTCTAAGGATGTGTCATTTATTTTTTTAACTAAACTCTACGCCCAACGTGGGGCTCGAACTCATGACCGAGATCAAGAGTCGCATGCTCTACCACTGAGCCAGCCAGATGCCCTCATCAAGGAACTTTTGACAATTCCATGATTCCTAGCAGTAAGAAGTGATGAGTAAAAAAAAAGGTACAAATCACCAGTTCTAGCTGTCAGAAAAAAACCAAAGCAAATCTAGCTTTCTGATTTCACGACAAATGGGCTGTGACTAGGAGACTATCTGGCAGCAACCACAATGGCGCCAAGAAAATGAACCCAGGTTGCAAGTGTGGTTTTCTTCTGCGAGCACAAAGGATGGTGTAAGCATCAGACCGCAGGACTGAAATCTATGATTACAGGTGTGCATTTTCACAATTTCACGTCTTTCCTAGCTGCTGGGGTTGTGATACGGGCAGGGAAGAGCGCACGCACAGCTCCACTGCTGCGATGTTTCTCCGCGGCGCCGGCCAACGGGTCGCTGCACACCTGCGGGAGGAGGCGGCAGCCGAGGGACCGGGCTGCGCCCCAGACTCCTGCAGGGGCCACCGTCCTTATGAATAAATAAGTGATGCTTCCCGGCATGGAAGACCGGATCCTCGCAGAACTCTCTTATTCTCGTGAGGTATGTGGCCAATGCCGAGCCCTAATGAAGAATTTCTGTAGAGAAAGTTTATTGGTTCTTGAAATTTTTCAAAGCAGCCATTTAATTTTACGTGTAGACAACTCACCTGTGGCCTTTAGCCTGGGCTTGGGCATTTTCTTTTCTTTTCTCTCAGGTTTGGACTTCTTAACCATCTTTTTGTTTTTCTTTTTTGAACTGCCATAGTCACTATCATCATCGTCTTCCATTAGGAAATCTTCATCGCTGCCGGAATCTTCTGAGAGGAAAGAAGAATTTCAGCGTCCAACTTAACGTATACATCCTTCCAAGGGAACGAAGGGAGACAGCGCTAAGCATGACAGGAGGATGGGATCTGGGAGTCAAACACTCTTGGATTCCGGTGGCAGCTGTGCCGCCAATCCGGCTGGAGTCATCACCAGCCCCACGTGTAGGGTGGGTTTAGCACACGTGAGCGTGCACACGCACACACACACACACGGGGGCTGCACCACTGACTTGTTTAAACAGTCAGTTGAAAACAGGAAGAGATAAAACTTAATCTGAATAAAAACTGAAGCCATCGCATAACTTTTTTTTTTCATCGGTAACTTTCGGTAGTTCCATCGTTCCCCTATAGTACTGGGGAGACCAGGGAAATGAAACAGAACCAATTTAGTGTGTTTGGTCCAACTATGAATAAATGAAACGAGAAAGCTAAATACAAAGCAAAAATACATATAGTTTATTAATCTGAGTAACGTGTGAAACATCTAAATCCTGCTACTAACACTTTTTTTTTGTTGGGGGAGGAGGTCTACACCTTTGGCTCCCGGGTCAAAATACAAATCCTAATCACAACACCCACCATGTAACTGTTTCTTTAACAACTGTTTGTTTAGTATTTGAGTTCAAATGATGGACATCATAATCGAGAGAATCTAAAATAACCAGTATCAAACAACAGCCATCTCTTCTAACAGCAAATATCTAATTTAAGGGACTGGCTGTAACATTTAGTAGCCACAAGAACGCAGAAGTAATCAGGGTCACAAACTACAATGGCGACCCCAGTAACAAGTCAGCCTCACGTACTCTCCTGGAATGGTGCCTCATCCTCCTCCTCTTGCTCTTCTTCACTGCCCACATCTTCCATGAGCATCTCTCTCTGTTTAGAAGCTGCCTTAGAGGCTGCCTGCCGCTGCTGGCGCACGTTTTTATGATCTTCTTTTTCATCTTCGCTGTCCTCTGTAAGATCAAAGTTACAATGCAGTGATCAAAGAGCTGTGTGCATTTATTTGATGGCTGAAAAGCCAGTATGAGCTAGAACCCGCAGCTTTATTTCATTCAAACGGGGTACATCCTATCCTTAAAAATTCCTACAAAATATACAAAAGAGGAGCTAAAATTCAAAGAATGAACTTGAAAAAGATTATGTCCTCATTACTGCATAGAAAATAGCTTGGGCATGTAGTTTTAAGTAGTCATAAAGCTGAATTTAGGTGTGAATACATGCTTCCCGTAATGTATTTTAAACTTGTATCACTGCATCGCCCTAAAATTATCAATTACATTTCAATCTATGTTCACAGTTTTTAGAAACTAAAGTTAGAATTTTTTTTTAAGAGAGAGAGAACACAAGCGGGGATGGGGTGGGGTGGATGGAGGGTTGGGGGGGAGGCGAGGAAGGGCAGAGAGGCAATCTAAAGCAGGCTCCACACAGACTCGGGGTTCCTGATCTCAAGACCCTGAGATCATGACCTAAGTTGAAAGCTTACGGAACTGAGCCACCCAGGTGCCCCTAGAAAAATATTTTTAAATAGAAGAGGGGAAGACTGTCTTCCAATGATATTATTCTAAGTTACAAAACCTATTTCGTTTCAACTTAGGCAGTCAGATAACAGGCTAGAAAAGGAATGAAAGCAAACAGCTCAGTGGAGTGAATTCAGTGGAACTTTGTCTACCCTCCACATATTAGCTAACAGCAATCTCATTTAAAGGGAGATCCAGAAAGGCAAAAGCAGGGGAGTGTAGGTCAAAACTAAAGTGGTTGGGAGCAACACGGAATAAACCCTCAATACTGAGAAGAGTTAAATTCAGAAATATAAATACCAACAAGTAATCAGAATTTAACATTTTGCCATGGAGTCTCTATTAATTCTTTTGAGTTAAAATTCTTACCAAGAAAGCTTTCTCTGTGGCTACTGTTTCAAAGGACTACTTGCCAGTGAAACAGGTAAGGGTGAGACTGTCCTTTGCTTGCTCTTTACCCCAGAGTTCATCACCGCCCCCCCCCTTTTAGAGCTTTATGTCACTTAGTATTATATATGCTCTTTTATTTTTTTTTTTTTTTAAATATTTTATTTATTTGACCGAGAGAGACACAGCGAGAGAGGGAACACAAGCAGGGGGAGTGGGAGAGGGAGAAGCAGGCCCCCCGCCGAGCAGGGAGCCTGATGCGGGGCTCGATCCCAGGACCCTGAGATCATGACCTGAGCCGAAGGCAGACGCCTAACGACTGAGCCACCCAGGCGCCCCTATATATGCTCTTTTATTTTTTTTATTTTTTTATTTTTTTATTTTTTAAAGATTATTTATTTGACAGAGAGAGAGAGAGAGTGAGAGAGGGAACACAAGCAGGGGGAGTGGGAGAGGGAGAAGCAGGCTTCCTGCGGAGCAGGGAGCCCGATGCGGGGCTCGATCCCAGGACTCTGGGATCATGACCTGAGCCGAAGGCAGACACCTAACGACTGAGCCACCCAGGCGCCCCTATATATGCTCTTTTAAATCAATTTAGTTTGATGTCTGTTATTTGTTCATGTAAATGGTTTTCAATGTTAATTATGTAGGAGAATAATCTGTAAATATTTTTAAAAAACAAAGCCCCAGTGTCCCACTGAAACCTACTGAATCAGAAATCCTGGGGTGGGACAGGAGAGTCTCCTCACAGGCGACTGTAGTAAGCCACCAGCCAGGACCTCTTCAAAGATGGAGGCCTCTCTGTAATGCCAGTATTTACAACAGTGCCTGGCATTATTATAAAACCACTTACATGAAAATGTCCAATGAATAAAGATATAAATCAATCACCTAGTACATTAAAAACTGTTCATTACCTGCTGAGTGAGAATCATCCTTCTTGGTTTTCACATCTTTTTCTTCGGAGTCCTCACTAGAAAGGGAAGGAGGAGAAAGTTTTAAAAGTCTTAGATCAAAATCTAAGTGAACACAGATCCCCGGTGTCTCGACAGGGAAGAACACTGAAGAACACCTCTTTTGTAGATGAAATACTCAAACAGATGCTGAGGCGTGAAACTGCTTCCGTTATTTCCCTAACTTTACAGGGATGCTAATGAATAAGCACAATTGTATCGACTTTTGGAAAATACTGCTTCCAAAGATCCAAAGGAAAAAAAGAAGGTACCTCAACACGGGCTGAAAATTTCTCACCTGTGGATAAGGCCTGGTTCACAAGAACATTTAATTTTTTTTTAAAAGATCTTATTTATTTATTTGACAGAGAGAGAGAGAGAACACAAGCAGGGGGAGTAGCAGGCAGAGGGAGAGGGAGACGCAGACTCCCCCCTGAGCAAGGAGCCCGACGTGGGGCTCGATCCCAGGACCCCGAGATCATGACCTGAACCAAAGACAGACACTTAACTGACTGAGCCACTCAGGCGCCCCTCAGAAGAACATTAATAAAAAAACAATTCTCCGTTGTCAGAGGCAGAGTATAAAAATACTAAAGTAAATTACATAATGTGTGAATGGTGCGAAAGTAGGCAAATAAATGGACAGCACCAAATATAGATGCAAAAACCACCTAGAACACAATTATTAAAGGAAACTGGAGTGCAATTATATAGATTACAATATCTCTAAAAATTTATCTAAAACAAAATGAAATTAAGTCAACAACTATCTCCTCATATTTTTTGCCTCTAATATTTTTTCCTTTTTTTTTTAAGATTTTATTTATTTATTTGACAGAGAGAGACACACACACACACAGCCAGAGAGGGAACACAAGCAGAGGCAGAGGGAGAAGCAGGCTTCCTGCACAGCTGGGAGCCTGATGTGGGGCTCGATCCCACCCTGGGATCATGACCTGAGCCGAAGGCAGACGCTTAACGACTGAGCCACCCAGGCGCCCTGCCTTTAATATTTCTAATACATCAGAAACATAAACACATAGACCTGCCTTGTATCATAGAGAAAATAAAAGTCCGCTCAAGATCACTGCGAAGTAAAATAATTAAGAAGGTGCTTCAAAGTTCAATGGAAAGTTTTATAAAACAGTTTTTTTAAGTCACAAAGATGCACACTTTATGTCCTTACAAATCTTAGCTGGGGAATCTGGGTTCTAGTGTCCTGTCTGTCATTAATTAGTTGTATGATCTCAAGCAAATCACTTGTTACTCTCTTCAGTTCTAAAATTTTATGATTCAATGAGAAATTCCAATAAACAACAAAAAAAAACCACTCATACATAAAAACTGCCTTCATAGCTTTTTCAAACAGCAGGTCTTGTAAATCTCTTTTGGTATTTCCTATAATCTAGCCACATTCAAATGACAAACTACCGAACCCAAGATTCCCAAACAAAGAGAAAAACCAAATACATTTCCTTACTAAGCAATCTGATCCAAGACACACTGTAGTTCTGAAACCTGTGACTATTCTAAATGTTTTTATGCAAAATAAGCACTTAATTCACAAGTCACAATGAAAAAGAACTATTACTTTTTCTAGTTCTTTTATTACTGGGTTTAGAGAGACCATTACTCCTTGAGTCCCATTACAGTAAAGTCAAGTAAAAGCTGAACTTTTAAGTAGAGACCAATAGAAAATTCAAAACAACAATGGTCTGAGGAAATAAACTATACAAGGCAGTTAATACAAACGGCAATAAAAACTGTATTTCAACTGCTCCTGACACTTAGGAAAGAAAAATAAAACCAAATGATTAGAACAAGGAAAAGTTTAGGCTACATATTAATTATATTGATGAGACATTGTAATAGGTAGCAGGGGACAGAGAAATTCATTCCTAAGAGAAATATAAAAAATGAATATAATGAATCAAAGTTGGGCTGCTATATAAAACTGGATTAGAGATATACACTACAACACCATGGAAGACCTGTCTCCCCACAGCAAAATTTTGTCTTATTTGTCCTCAAAACCATGTTTCTGAAGTTCTCCAGGAAAGAAAATATTGGAGGTAAATATTGTTGTTTCTACAAATTTAGCATCCTGTGAATTCAGAATGGAAAGACTTCTGTGTGGGGCTTTATAAGATTTTAGTACTTGAAGGTAAGTATCTTGGAAGAACTGATAAGAAAAGATTTCATTTCTTTGAACTCTCCTACTTAACAGTATTATTTGGAAGTAGTATCACCTAATGGTTAAAACGTGGACTTTGGAGTTCAACAGACATGGTTCCAAAACCTGTTGGTCCATTTGCTGGATAACTTGGACAAATCACTGAACCCTTCTCTAAGCTAGTATTACCCTAATAAAGGTGTTATGGGAATTAAATGATAATAAATATAAATTAGCACATAGTAGAGACTGGCAAAGAATCATAAACGGTAGCGATCATCATCATCACCTTTACCATCATTAAGAAGGTCTTAAAGTTACGCAACACTGAGTATGAGAGTGTGTAGATCTGTGATAGCAGAGGCAAAAATTACAGTGCTAGTCTCATGAAGCAATTATAGTTAAAATCACAACTCCTGTGAACTTGTTTATAAAACTGAAGGAAAGGGGAACAAAAACTCCCATGAATGATTAAGGTATCTGAACAAAGGAGAATGGATGATAGACAGTAAAACTCAGCAGGCTATACAACTTAAGACTCTATAAGCTTTAGTTAGGATTCTGCCAGTGCTGGGTGACTGAATGGGAGAGATCAGTCACTCTGCTATCACTACAATGAAAATGCCAATACTAACGTTAGGTAACAAATTACATACTTAAACAATCTCTCTGCTTATGTTCAGAGGTTTGAGGTAGTGACAAAGGTATTCTTGGAGATCACCTTGGATTCCAGCTTGAGTCCAAGGCAACCTCGCGATCTTAAAGAGGGTAACCTCTAGACTTAAGAAGCACTGCCTGAGATAGTAAGAAATATGCAAAACAACATGAAGTGGACAATAAGCACTTTCCCAAAGTAAACAGAGATTCCACCAATTTAGAGATCAGAGACCACCCTCACCTCCAGTGGGGCAGTGTAAGCAGGAACAGATTAATAATGCCTCTTACCTATCCTCCTGTGAGTTCTTTCCAGATCGCCTCTTATTTTTAGCTTCTCGAGGAGATGACCGAATTTTCTTAGCTGGAGGGCCTGAATCTCTTCCATAATCTTCATCTAAACAGAGCATTTTTCAAATTCAATGAACTATATTACGACTTTTACATGTAGAAATTATCACTGCTTATTTTTGGAGATAAATCTCTCAAGCTATTTAAATGGTGAGGGGGCAGGATTTCCCAAATAATTTTCTTTCATTTTTTAAAAAATAAATTGTTTTCAGGGAGCCTAGGTGGCTCAGTCGTTAAGCACCTGCCTTCGGCTCAGGTCATGAGCCCAGGGTCCTAAGATCGAGCCCCGCATCGGGCTCCTTGCTTGGCAGGAAGCCTGCTTCTCCCTCTCCCACCCCCCCCCGCTTGTGTTTCCTCTCTCGCTGTGTCTCTGTCAAATAAATAAATAAAATCTTAAAAAAAAAAATAGTTATCTAAGCCCAGTCCCTTTTAGTCCTCATGTGTTTACTTTAATATGTCCATAGCCAAGTATCTCTTACCATTTCATATCCTACCATTTAATTTCTTAAAGATACTGCCATGTTTCAACACCTTCCTATTTACATGAAAACTATTATAGTAGTAAAGCAATACAAGCATTTTAGAATGTAGAGAACCCACAATTCTACAATCCTAACACAATTACTGTTATCAAGTAAATTGCTTTTATTTATTTTTTTTTTTAAAAAGATTTTATTTTTTTGAGAGAGACACAGCGAGAGCAGGAACACAAGCAGGGGGAGTGGGAGACGGAGAAGCAGGCTTCCCGCAGAGCAGGGAGCCCGATGTGGGGCTCGATCCCAGGACCCTGGGATCTGACCCGAAGGCAGATGCTTAACGACTGAGCCACCCAGGCGCCCAAGTAAATTGCTTTTAAGCTAAAGTATTAAATGCAGCATACTCTGACACTTGAAGAAAATATCTCTAACTTCTAAAGTCCTATAGAACTAAAGAAAATTACCCAATCTTAAAAATTGATTTTTTTTTTTTAAGACTTATTTATTTTAGAGAGCGAGTGTATGCATGTGAGCAGGAGGAGGGGCAGAGGAAGAGGGAGAGAATCTTCAAGCAGGCTCCATGCCCAGCGCAGAGCCCGACATGGGGCTCAATCCCACGACCCCAAGATCGTGACCTGAGCCAAAATCAAGTGTCGGATGCTCAACCGACTGAGCCACTCAGGTGCCCCCAAAATTGATTATTTTTAAAACTGTTTACTACACCATTTTATATAATAGTGGAGAGATCTGGAAGTAGTCTGGAGCTTCAGCAATTATTAAATGGTTGGACACATTATAAATTCCATTATGGAATATCACACAACCATTAATAGGAGTTTCTCAAATAACTTTTTTTTTTTTTTTTGAGATTTTGTTTATTTATTTGACACAGAGAGAGCACAAACAGGGGTGAGTGGCAGGCAGGCAGAGGGACAGGGAGAAGCAGGCTCCCCACCAAGCAAGGAGCCTGATGTAGGGCTCGATCCCAGGGCCCTGGGATCATGACCTGAGCCGAAGGCAGCCGCTTCACTGACTGAGCCACCCAGGCGGCCCTCAAATAACTTTTTATAACAGGAGAAATATACTCGTAAGTAGGAGTGGGATAGGAGGGGGACAGAACCCAAAATTCTATAGCAAGACTTCAACTACGTTTTTAAAAGGGACAAAAGACACAGGCTTTTTAAACAAAAAGGTTAAAATGGCCATTTGCTAGCCAAGGGACCTTGAATAATATCTCTGCCTCAATTTCCTTATCGGTAAACAGTAACAGTATTCCCCATTTTAATAGGACTGCTCTACAAGGATTAAATGAATAAATGCAAATATTTAGCAGCATTTAATAAATGTTAGTATTTCTTCTGGGAGGCTGATTGTATGTTATTACTCTTCTTTACATTTCTGCATTTTCTAAGTTTTCCCAAATTGCACATATTACTTTTATAAGTAAAATTAGATTTAAAAAAAAAAGGAAGAATAGTAAATGCATCTGGAAAATAATGAGAATAAGGGCATATTCTAAAGAAACCTCTTATGGCTAAGATTTAAGACATATTATTCAGGGATGCCTGGGTGGCTCAGTTGGTTAAGCATCTGCCTTTGGCTCAGGTCATGATCCTAGGGTCCTGGGATCGAGTCCCACATCGGGCTCCCTATTCAGCAGGGAGCTTGCTTCTCCCTCTGCTTGCTTCTCCCTCTGCCTGCCGCTCCCCCTGCTTGTGCTGACAAATAAATAAATAAAATATTAAAAAAAAAAAGACATACTATTCATTCCATGATAAATTAGTTCACAATTCAAGATGTTTCACAAAATACTCTAAGTTACTTTATTATGCAAAAAACTTAAACTAATATAAGGTACAAGTTTTACTGTGATTATAGCTGGGGACATTATCAACTAATAAATACTGCATCAGAATTACTGCACATTTAAACTATGGAATCCAAAACTGATAAGAAAAAAATTAAGTATTTATTATCAATGACTTACTAAAGAAAGTTAAAATCCATGCAAGTTCAACTTTTGTTTTGGGTGACAGAGATCTTGATATAATTTACAATTTACTGAAATCATGAAACTTACCAGCATCATCAGATTCCTGAAACTGGGAATAATCAACGACCTTTCTATTTCTGTAGAAAGAAGAGACTCTAATTAAGATCATAAAAATGGAGAACTTTTCTATGATATTAAAACACATGCTCCTATCTCATAAACAAAATTAGAACTAGCTCTGTGAAATTTTTCAATAAGCCCCCACCTCAGCCAAAAAACCTTCACGTTGTTACAGAAAAGTCTAACTTAAACCAAAAGTATTTCAAACTACAATTCTCCTATTGCTCATCTCAATGAGAGCTCAAATACTATTCTCTCCCTCAAAACCTCCCACCTCCCAAAACACATTTAAACAGCAAAATGAGCCAAACTACCATATGAATTCATTAATGACACAGAAATATCACATATGCATCAACAAAAACTAAATGTTTTACATTTTTATTCTTACTGCTATACACACATACACGTGTATACCTGATAAAATTATCACTGAGTTTTTTCAAGACAGAGTGATTTTTAAATATAATAGTTACATTATAATATACAAATTATGGTGATAGTAGATTAAGCCTTACATTGAAGAAAAAATAACTGATCCATTCAGAAGATGCTTTTTTTTTTTTAAAGATTTTATTTATTTATTTGACAGAGAGAGACACAGCAAGAGTGGGAACACAAGTGGGGGAGTGGGAGAGGGAGAAGCAGACTCCCTGCTGAGTAGGGAGCCTGATGCAGGGCTCAATCCCAGGACCCTGGGATCATGGTCTGAGACAAAGGCAGATGCTTAACGCCTGAGCCACCCAGGCGCCCCAGAAGATGCTTTTTATTAAATGGTCTGTAATTAAGAAAAATATGAAAGTCTCACAAATTTATGTATCTACTTGACTCAATGATTTTAAGTACTTCCTATTAGGTAAGGCATCTTTAACAACTTGAACCAATCTTAATTTCCATTTTCGTACTTCATACTCTAAAAGTTTAAAATTCCTCCTTTAGAGATATATAAAAGCTTCCATGTTAGTATCCAAATAGCCTTGCTTTCAAAAGAGCCTTCCAGGTACTGTACCATTTAGATACTGAATAAGTGAACGGAAATCACTAAAAGAAACACGCCACCAACTACACTTAAGCCTGAGCAGAGGAATATTCCTGATTTTATAGATTAAGACATCATTTATATCCAAAGACAACATGCTCAGAATCCAAGAATACAGACAATTTCTATGTAAGATGTGAAAATGAAAGGTGTAGGAGTGAATTCTGAAAATATGGGGCTTAGATGTGGAGGAAGGTATAGCCATACCTTGGCTTTGGAAAAGATAGGCTCTTAAGGGATTTTGCCTTCTGTTTTTCTTTGGTCTACCAGCAATGAATTATCTTTTCATTGTACTGCCTCAGTAAGTCAAGATGCAAAACTATAAAATATGCTCTAGATATATTTTGTTAAAAGCAGTTGATTTTATAAATAAATGATACCATTTTATTAGGAAAGTTAATTTTAAAAACATGACTATTAATTCCACTTATATGAGATATCTTAGAGCAGTCAAAGTCAGAGACAGAAAGAATGGTGGGGGCACCTGGCTGGCTCAGTTGGTAGACCGTGTAACTCTTGATCTTGGGGTTTTGAGTTTGAGCCCCCGTTAGGTGTAGAGATTACTTAAAATAAAATAAAATAAAATAAAATAAAATCTGGGTGGCTCATTCAGTTGAGTGTTCGACTCTTGCTTTCAGCTCAGATTATGATCTCAGGGTCTGGAGAGCGAGCCCTGCAGCTGAGTCAGCTTGAGATCCCCCCACCCCCTCTGTGCACACTGCTCTCTCTCAAATAGATAAATAAAATCTTTAAAAAATCTCCCTCTGCCTGCCGCTCCCCCTGCTTGTGCCCTGTCTCTCTCTCTGTCAAATAGTCAAATAAATAAAATCTTAAAAAAAAAAGTTAAAAAAAATAAAAAAAAAAGAAAGGAAGGAAGGAAGGAAGGAAAGGAAGGAGAATGATGAGGGGTGCCTGGATGGCTCAGTCTGTTAAGCGTCTGCCTTCGGCTCAGGTCATGATCTCAGGGTCCTGGGATCCAGTCCTACATTAGGCTCCCTGCTCAGTGAGGAGTCTGCTTCTCCCTCTGCCCCTCTCCCCGCTCGTGTTCTCTCTCTCAAAAATAAAAAAATAAAGATAAATAAAATTAAAAAAAAAAAAAAGAATGGTGGATACCAGGGGCTAGGGGGAAGGAGATAGCTAATGACATGCATAGTTTCACTTTTGCAAGAGAAAGTTGTAGAGATTGGGTGCATAACAGTGTGAATGTATTCAACACTACAGACCTGTACACTTAAAAATGGTTAAGATGGTAAATTTCATGTGATTTTTACCACAATTTATTTTTTATTTATTTATTTATTTATTTTTAAAGATTTTATTTGACAGAGAGAGACACAGTGAGAGAGGGAACACAAGCAGGGGAGTGGGAGAGGGAGAAGCAGGCTTCCCGCTGAGCAGGGAGCCCTATGTGGGGCTCGAACCCAGGACCCTGGGATCATGACCTGAGCCGAAGGCAGATGCTTAACGACTGAGCCACCCAGGCACCCCTTTTTACCACAATTTAAAAAGAATAAAATATTTTCTATAAAAAAAGACTAGTTGGGGGGCTGATAATTAAATGCCTACTATGTTTTAACAAACAGTGATTTTTAATGATAGATACTATGAAAAACAGTATTATGACTATGCTCTGCATTATTTAGGATCAAGAAAAATGGGACATGTAACCAGGATAAGAAAAGTATCCAGAAGAGGGAGTTTGAAATCTTCATCTCTAATAGTTAATGTACAGGTTCTGAAATTGCAGGCATAATAATTCTAGTTTATCCATGCTGGTGGGATTGCAACTAAAATAATGGTACAATTTCTGGGTACCATCTATCAATAGATATATTTTATGAGACTATATAAAGAAGGGTAACCAGAATGGCGAAGGGTTTATCATATGTAGAGCAACTAAATAAACTGGAATTTTTAACTTGTAAAAGAGAAAACATGTTAGCTACTTTAAGGCTTTAAAAATAAAGGAGCAATAAACATACAGGCCTATCAGCTTCCTGATCGATTAAGTGTGGGTTCAACATAACAGTTAGCTAAGATAGTTACTTCCTTAGTCTGTCACAAGGAATACTCCAGAATGGAATTACACAGTAAAAAGTATAGAATCTTTGTTAATAGGAATCTTGGGTTCTGGTTCTAGAACTTTGGGCAAATCACATAATTTCTTTGGGCCTCAGATCCTTCTCTGCTGGAATTGATGGCCTAAATTGCCGGACAGATGTAAAAAGTTATGCCTTTTTTTTTTTGAAGTTTATTTAAGTAATCTCTACACCCAACATGGGGTTTGAACTCATAACCCCGGGTTCAAGAGTCACACGCTTTTCCAACTGAGCCAGCCAGGAACCCCTATGCCATAAATTTAAATAAAATTATTACTAAAGTTCAAGGAAAAAGTTTTCCTCAATTGCAAATGGTCAACTATCATTCTGTGTATGACACATCTTAACTCATATCGCTGTACCATTTGTTTTCTTCACTAATCTAAGCTTCTTGAAGGTAACAATGGTCTTATATCCACATTTCCCCCCATTTTTCTTTCTTTTTTTTCAGCCCGCCTGCCTGCCTGCCTTCTTTCCTTCCTTTTTAACCACAGAGCAAGGTAAAAAGTAGACACTCAGATGTTTCTAATTTTTTCCTCTTAGGGCCAAATTTAAGAGCTCTGTTAGAAACCTAATTTTATAAGATACTTGAGAGGATAATATCCAATCTCCTTAAAGTCTTTGAAGGCCTTATCTTTTGCCACTTAATCAAGCAACCCGGAAATTTGTAATTCCTCCAATCAGGTTGTCTCATACCAGTTGGTCATGCTTCTCCTTGGCCTACATTGCTGCTCGCCTCAACTCCCACTCCTATCAGATACAACCTCGCCTCCTCTCAACACCTTTAATCCTCTATTGATACTATATAATCTACTCAATTTGTCTTCCCTACTAAATGTGAACTTCTTGAGGACAGGGGCTGTCTCTCCTTCATTCAGAACACCAAAATCAAGGAATGCATTTGATGAGCAAATGGACTTGGCATCTGCAAAGAGTCAGGGTTGGAAAGGGTATCATGAGAGGATGTATGTGGGAGCCTTCAGCCCATCAGAGACTTATTTGCCACTGCCCTTAATGACAAAAGAAAATTTAGTTTCCACCGTATGAAATAACTAGTTATTTTAAATCTAAGAAATTAAAAAGGCAACTATTTAGTACATTTTCTTCTATCCCAGTTTTTAACAAGCAGAACTACCAAAAAAAAAAAAAAAAAATGCCATGTAGACTATACTGATATTATAGGAGTAATCAAATTTAAATTTTTCAAAATTAAATTCAGAGGCCACTCCCTCATTTGAAACACAAAATATTTTACCTTCAGTTATGTCAAAATGGTCAAAATTATCAGAATTCTCTTACGTACATAATAAATGTCATTTATCACAGAAACTATAAAATCCAAGTAAAGCAAAATGTAAATATAGAAGCAAATCTGTCTTAAGGATAACTAGGCCAAAAAAAAAAAAAAAGAATGCATCCACCCATAAATTAAGTTAGAGGAAAAAGAAAAAATAATTTAAATAAAGGATCTGCATTAACAAGGGTCATTCATAATAACTCATTATAATGATTTATAATAATAATTTGGTTCAATTCCTGCCTTCTAAAGGTACTTCAAAACAATAGTAGAAATACTATTCCATTCCTTACAGATTTACCTTATTTAGGGTGGAAATCATGCTTACTGAACTTACTCCCATGTAAACTAAAAACAGAAGATATACTGGGGTAGAAACACATTTTTAAGTAATATATAAATCTAAGGGCATGAGAAGTTCTACTTCGAGTTGAAAACAAAGAAACATTCTTACTTCCTCAAAATACCATCACTTAAATGCCTGAGTCTTCAGTGTAAAATGAGCATCGACAACTAGGACAATAACTAGAACGGGGAGGACAACACAAAATTTCACTATAGCATAGAAGGTTAAAAACACAGATTTTTGAACTGGGTTAAATCCTGGCTCTGCCACTTACTAGCTGTATGTCCTTGAGCAAGTTACTTCCCCTCACTGAACTTCAGTTTCCTCACCTGTAAAATAGGAATAACAACACCTATCTCTCAAGATTGTTGTGAGGGCCAGCTACACAGCTAACCAATAAAGAGCAGCTATTATTACCTGTAAGTACTAATTTGTTCCACCCAGAATATCACTGCAGTTATGAATATACACAAGTAACACTTTCAATTATCTGAACATGATGATTAGCTTGCTGTTTTAAAGTATGTTATGTCTTAGGGAAAATCCGTGTATTAACTTTTGACTCCTACCTCCAAACTTAACCACGTAATAGCCTACTGTTGACCGGAAGCCTTACCAATAACATAGTCGATTAACACATATTTTGTATGTCATATGCATTCTTACAATAAAGTAAACTAGAGAAAAGAAAATGTTATTAAGAAAATCCTAAGGATGAGAAAATAGATTTATAGTACTGTGTTGTATTTACTGAACAAATCTGCATAAAAGTGGACCCACGTAATTCAAACTCAGTGTTCAAGGGGTCAACTGGATAGGAACACAAAAACTTCAATTAAGTTTTTTCTTACTTTAAAAACGTACATGATCTCTCTGTCTAGATTCTAAATGTACCTTGGTCACAATGAACCAATTTCTGAATGATCACCAGAGGGCTCTGAGATGAGCAGCCCACTTTTGCATCAGGTTAAAGTGCAAAAACAAACGGTAAAGTGGGAAGCTAGACAAAGAACACGAAAAGATCTGGTTTTGGCACCAAATGGGGATAATTCAAGCAACTCAGAAGCAATAGGGACTTTTTTCTTCCACTCTCTTAATCAACTTCTTTCTACTAAATACTGAGAAGTCTACACACCCAAAATGCTCTTTCTTACAGCAGTGACTGTCTAAGACCAAAACAGTGATATTCCTGAAACATGAAGCACCTCCACCCAACATTCTGAAGAGTCAATGATCAGTGTTTGAGATGAAAATTATCACACCTTTGAAATGACCTTATCTAATCTTCTCTCTCTTGCTTTCTCTCTCTCTTTTTTTTTTAGAGATGGAGACGGGGGCGGGGGGGGGGGGGGGGGGGGATCGGGAGAGGGAGAATCTTAAGCAGGCTCCATCTCAACCCTGAGATCATGACCTGAGCAGAAATCCACCAACCAACTGAGTCACCCAGGCACGCCCCCCCCCCCCCCCCGCCCCGTCTCTTTTTTTAAAAGTAAGCTCTTGGCTCAACACAGGGCTTGAACTCATGACCCTGAGATCAAGAGTTGCATGCTCTACCAACTGAGCCAGCCAGGTACCCCTAACCCTCTTAACTTTACAGATGAGAAAACTAAAACCACATAATCCAGCTCTACTTTATAACAAGCCTGCACATCAAAATATGGAGATCAATAACAAGCAAACTCGGGGGAGGAAGCAGAACTTCTGAATATAATTAAATTATTGACACCCCAAGCTTTATACTACTTGAAGAGCACAAAACCATTTTCTCAAGGCAAACTGGAGAGCCTTTTAGACAATCTATTACATTATTAAGCTCCATCAACAGACTATACTTCCATTTTTACCCTGAAGAAGTTCTGGTCAATGCAGGGAAGAAGCATAAAAAAAAAAAAATCCACCTTGCTTTCTAGAATTTAACAAGTTCCTCATTAGGCACTTAAAGCACATTTGAAATTTGAGTTTTGAGAAACCTAAAATAACCAACATTGCTCTTTTGACTAATCACCTGGGTGGTAAACATCACATTTGGTCAGATGAATGAGATCCTATAGAACAATGTTTTTCAATTGACAGGTCACAACCCACAACTGGATCCTGAAATGAATTTATTGGTGTATAACCTGCATTAAAACAACAAAGCAAATCAAAAATATCAGAGAAAATTGTACCTAAATAACAGTAAGTTCCTGACACTTGTTTCAGGTGTTTGTGTTCTTGTGTGTAGCGACCTCATCAAACAAGTTGGAGACCCACTGCTTTAGAATAAAAAAGTGGATTGCAAAAAGAGATTTCTAAAGTCATTGTTATTTTTACCTTTACAAAAAACAATTTGTTATTGATCCATGGCAGCAAAAGAATAACTTCTCTTCCCATTTTAATTTCCTTTTTTTTTTTTAATTATTAAGCAGGCTCCATGCTGGGCGTGGAACCCAACATAGGGCTTGAACTCATGACTCTAAGATCAAGACCTGAGCTGCGATCAAGAGTCAGAAGCTTAACTGACTGACCCACTCAGGTGCCGCCCCCTTTAAAGGTTTTATTTAGGGACATCTGGGTGGCTCAGTTGGTTGAGCGGCTGCCTTCTGGCTCAGGTCATGATCCCAGGGTTCTAGGGTCGAGTCCCACATTGGGCTCCTTGCTAAGCAGGGAGCCTGCTTCTCCCTCTGTCTGCCGCTCCCCCTGCTTGTGCTCAGACAAATAAAATTTTTTAAAAAATAAAATAAAGGTTTTATTTATTTATTTACTTACTTAGAGAGAGCGCACTTGTGTGGGGAGGAGCAGGAGGAGAGGGAGAGAGAGAATCTTAAGCAGGCTCCATGCCCAGCACAGGGCCCAAAGAGCACGTCTGGGGGCTGGATCCCACAAACCAGAGTTCATGACCTGAGTTGAAATCAACCGACTAAGCCACCCAGGTGCTTTAAAGTAACCTCTACCCCCATGTGTGGCTTGAACTCACACCCCAAGATCAAGGGATGCATGCTCTATCAACTGAGCCAGTCAGGCACCCCTAATTTCCTATCTTTTTAAAACACTTGATTTTTCAAGTTTAAGCACTAATAAAACCTACCCAAGTTTGGTGGCTAGTGGTGGGGCAGGAAGTATGGTGATGATGATGACACCAGGTGTATTATATGTGCTAGAACTACTAGACCTCTGACAATCTAATCCAATCTTATCCCAAACTTGTTATCCTAGCAACAAATGTCCCTAGAAGGGAATCCTAAGAACCTCTCATGACCCAGAAGGTGAAATCTGGCACTAAATCTGCCTCTAAAGTCCACTCACCGATTCTGTCATGTCTACCTCCTGGATTACCATGGTTTAAATCTAACCCCTCCTCCACAGAGTAGCCCTTACACTTTATAGGACAGTTTCCACTTTTTTCTTCAAGGCTAAATACTAGGGTTCCTTCAACCCTTCCTTGTGACTTATTTCAAGCATCCTCATGACCTAGTCACTACTCTGCATACCACCTGGGATTTAGTAAAGTTTATCAAGTAGTGCCCCAATCTAATCATAACAACACAGTAAGGTTTACAAAGGTGTATGTGGAGGACAGAGGGAGATCAGGATTACAAAGTTCCTCCTCCTGTTCTACTCTGGGTTTGTACTAATGTAATCCAAGATCTCAATTGCCTTTTGGGCTGTTATATCACACAACGTACTGGATGTTGCAATTCCAATAACCAAAGCCTCCTTTTCCCAAGATCTAAGACCTTTTTGTACTTCATTTCAACATATTATTTAACTTCTCAACTTCCTATTACCTGCAAACTTAATCAACACTGGCCAAGAACAAAGTCCTTTAAGGCATCAGTGGAAATGTTCTTTTAGGCTGACCTAAATCTATTCATCTGCCTTCTCTGGGTATGGCTATTGAGGTCCAAGTCCATCACAGTGAACTAGCATTCTGCCTACATTTCTTCATTTTTCCCATAAGGACCTCATGTGAAGCTCTGTCAAAATCCTTGTTGAAAGAGAAACCCAGGAGGCTCGTGGGTGGCTCAGTCAGTTAAGGGTCCGACTCTTGACTGCCGCACAGGTCATGATTTTAGTTATGAGACTGAGTCTCAAGTTGGGCTCTGGGCTGGGGGTGAAGCCTGCTTAAGATTCTCTCTGTGCACCCCCCCCGCCCCACCCCCCCCACTCTCACAAAAAAAAAAAAAAAAGAGATAGGGACGCCTGGGTGACTCAGTAGGTTAAGCGTCTGCCTTCGGCTCAGGTCATGATCCCAGGGTCCTGGGATCAACTCCCATATGGGGCTCCCTGCTCAGCGGGGAGCCCGCTTCTACCTCTGCCTACCCCTCCCCCTGCTTGTGCTCTCTCGCTCTCTGACAAATAAATAAAATCTTTTTTTTTTTAAGATTTTCTTTATTTTACAGACAGCGAGAGCGGGAAACCAAGAGTGGGAGAGGGAGAAGCAGGCTTCCCACTGAGCAGGGAGCCCGATGTGGGGCTGGATCCCAGGACCCTGGGATCATGACCTGAGCCAAAGGAAGACGCTTAACTGACCGAGCCACCCAGGGGCCCCAATAAATAAAATCTTTTAAAAAAATGTATAAAAAGAGAGAAACCCAGTATTTTTACAGTATTCTTTTACTCTAATTAAAAAAAAATGGGTTCGTTTAAACCAATGATAGTTAAGCTTCTAAAAAATAAACGTTTTTTGTCTGAACGAAATATTCCCAGGAACCACAAAATAAGACACAGCGAGTAAAAAGTAAAAGCAGCATTATAAGAGCATAAAGTTGTCCTATAATTTCAAATTTAAAGAATTTTCTCATTAGAGATTTTCCCAACTTCTGTTTTCAAGATAGTTTTCTAAAGATTTCCTGGCCAGATTAATTTGGGTATTATCACCTCCTTAAACAAGTGAAAGCTTTGAAAGTCCTGCATTAAAGAAACCTGCTTAACTTTGATCTCTAATATTTTAAAAACAAAATTTGAATCCAATGCTTGTGATATCCCTGAAAGCCAGCACTAGGAAGACTACTGACCTGAGACTGGCTTTTTGTGAGCCCACGCTGAATTTAAAATTATTACAACAGCAGTTACTACGATGCACCAGATACTTCACCTAAATTCTCATTTAATCCTCACAATCTCACAAGAGGAGCTAATTAATGTGAATTCAATTTTATCTGAAGAATCTAATGCTCAAATAGGCTCAGTAACTTTCCTACCATTGCAAGTTATTAAGTAATAAAGCCAATTTTCCAACTCAAGCCCATCTGAACCAATACCCCACAGGGCACTGTTGTTGCCTGTAACCTCTCAAACCTTCCCTTCCTGATCGTTCACAAATCAAACTCCTCTACAGAACGGAGACTAC
The DNA here is from genome assembly GCF_004348235.1 of Phoca vitulina. Lineage (NCBI taxonomy): Eukaryota > Metazoa > Chordata > Mammalia > Carnivora > Phocidae > Phoca > Phoca vitulina. Next base: position 18,715,679 of record NW_022589729.1, on the reverse strand, counting down.
TAAAGTTTCTGCCTATCTACATAAAGTTCCTGTATCACTATACTACTTCCTTCAAACTTAGGACATTTGTCTCTCTCTTCTATTCCTCAAAGATTATTCATATGCCAAATTTTCTCAGGACATTAAGAACATTAGTTCACAGAAGTCAGGATACCTGAACTCAAGAGTAACTTCTTACAAGCATTTCCTTCATCTTAAGCTTCAAGTTCCTTTTGGCTAAGATTTATTCCTTTGACTGTATCTTGTATCATTCTGTTACAACTAAATATAAAATTCAAAACGTCACAAGATGCAAGAAAACAGTTAAGTATAATAAAATGAACATTCTAGGAAAGCACTCCTAGGTTTCTTGGATGGAGTTTCTAATTTCTGCAGAAAAGGGGAGGCAGTGAAGGAGTTTTGAATGATGAGCCAGGCAGGTGTTTATTAGTTCACTGTCATAATCCCCTACTAAATCTTGTATCAACTTGCTAATGTTTCAGTCCAGATGAATAAATATTAATAGGACACTTATTCCTAAAAAATATTCAGTTCCACCAGATCTCTCCATATAGGAAAATATTTTGTCTAAAGGTTACAAACATAAATTTCAGTGAGTAAAAAATATTAAATAAAACGGGCTAGATTTTTCCCAACATGTAAGTTGAGTGTAAAACCTATACATTTAGGGACAGAGAAACCTCAAGCAGGTCAAACTGAAGGGGCCTCAGAAGCGCACACTACCCCGTAGAGTCCTGTCTGCAGCAGAGTGTCTCGGGAACCTCAGTGGACTCTTCCAGTTGTCTTAACTCAACCACCTGGCACAAACCTGCAGGTTGTCAGGTTTAGTGACTCGTTACAATGAAGGCGATGGCACATCAAAAGCGTGGAGTACCTTACCATACAGAGGAAACCAAAGCGTTTGGGGAAAGGTAGATTTTAGGGGAAATTTAAATGAAGCGGTATCTTGATAGGCTCAAAGCACAGGGACAATGCGTTTAACAGGGTTAACATCAGGTCTGACCACAACTGGGTCCTACTTCTTGGCAGAGAAGTTAAGCTGGATGTGGAATTGGGTCCAGCAGCTCCTCATCTGAAGCTCTGAAGTTGTAAACTGAGTTCTCCCAAGTCAAAAGGACCTAGCTCTGACAGAAGCGTGGGGTTTCATTCTTATTAATTTCAAACAGCAAAGTTTCTGATAGTCTTTGCTTTTAGAGAATCATTTCTTAGTAGGAAAGCAGTAGTCACTTGAAAGAGGATTGATCTAAGTCTTAACAGCTGCAGCTTATCCGTGGAAGACAGCCAGCCATGTTTGCTCTTCCAGCCCAATGAATGGCAGAGTGGATTTTTTATTTCTAAGTGGAGCTAATGTTTACTTTCTCAAGTAGTTCATCTTCTGGGTCATTTTAGCTTGACAGATGAAATCTCCTTGAAGATCACCTTGCTTAGCAAGTAACTGGAGAGGTGCACAATTAAAAAAAATAGACATGCACGAAGCAGCACCTGAAAATATGCAACACCCAGTAGAAACATTCTTTGGCAACCTGTGGTCTCTCTGCCTAAAGGATTTCAAAGACCTGTAATTATGGCTACTTAGATAGTAGTTATCTAAAAATATGGCAATGCAAGTCTCTAACCATCGGTTCTACTTCTCAGAATCTAGATAGAAATAGGTTTTTTAAAAAACAAAAACAAAAACCAAGGGGATGCCCCAGTTTGAAAAAAGTGGTCCTGTGCTGACTCCAATGGTTTCTATTGTGCACAACATGGCGGTCTGTTAAGTGCTAGCTCAACAATCCAAAAGGCTACTTCTTCATAATCTGGAGTAATGAGATCATATTTATTCCTATCTTTGCAGCTGAGAATTTAAAAATGCAAACAGAAGGAACATTTCATGGCATACTCAATAGCTTCATTATTATTAAGTTCAAGTAGTCGAAGTTTGCAAAGCAACCCATCTGGCTGTGCAGGCTCTAATTCTTACTAACTCCAGAGGAGCACCATTCACAGGACTAGGAGATGGTGTCCTAGAATTCCACACTACGGTGGTGACCTTGTTTTGTACTTCTGGGAAAAACAGGCCATATGCACAATAAAACCAATTGCCCTTTCTTTATTCAAAATTACTTTTTCCTTAATTAATTTTATTTCTAGAGTTGAAAGAAACCTAGGAAAACTGTAAAATGCTTTGTAAAGGCAAGCTACTATTCTTCTAATGGAGTGCAACATCTCCATCCCTAAGTAGAAACCAGAGCCTACATTGCCTGATCCCTGGATTTCTTTCTCTGCACCATGTTACCTCCCCCCAACCATTAGTTTTATTTAAAACGCTAAAAATTCAACCACTTACCTTAGTTTGTAACTTTTGTCAAGTTAAATCAACTCCAATTTTTAATCTTAATTTTCCTTCTAATTTTATCATACTCAGTTTTACTATGGGTGTTGAACCTTTCCAAATGCCATGTTTTTCCTTTGTCCTTTATTTTTTTAAAGTGAGCTCTACACCCAATGTGGGGCGGGAACGCATGAACCCAAGAGCAAGAGTCACATGCTCTACTGATTGAGCCAGCCAGGTGTCCCCTCTTTTTGTCTTTTAATATGATGTATCAGTAACAGATTTTAAGTTTTGTTCCTGGGACAAATCCTACTTGATCACATTTATTTTTAATACACATTGGATTCAGTTAGCTAATACTCTGGCATTTCTGCATCTATACTTGTATGTAAAATGAGTCCATTAATTTTCTTGTAGTGTCCTTTAGGTGGTTTTGAAATCTATTCACTTAATTTAGTCAGGGAGTAAATGCCCTTGTATTACAAAATCTATACATACTGAAAGCAATGCCACTTATCTAACGTTCACATTTCTCCCCCCAGGTGTTATACTATTTCACTGCTTTTCCCTCTCCATTCAAGTTATCTTCCTTTAACCCCTTCACATATTCTATTCCTTCCGAAAAAAATTCTTTCACCCTCCTCCCCCATTTTAAAGTTGGTCCTCCCCATCAAAGTCCTATTATGAACTGTAATCCCTTCCAAAGATGGCAAAATGCGCTACTACCATGAAAAAGAATAACACCCTGTGGCAGTGTGTCTCACGGGGAAGATCACATTGGTTGTGGCTTGGTCACACTTGGATTTGAATTCCTGCTTTACCTCTTCACAGGTGAACTGGGCCAGTTAATTTAGCCAAGCCTCAGCTACCTTACATATGCGACGGGAATAACATATACCTTGCATGAAGAGTTGTTTGAAGAATGTGAAATATGTGTAAAGTTTCTGGAAGAAAATTTGGCACAAAAAAAGTTGCTCAGTGATAGTTCTTTTGAGTTTTGATGTGATTTTATTTTTTCTAAAATTGAAGGTTGAGAAAGTACTTCTGTTAAAAGTCCACAATCTCGAATCCACAATTTAGAAATTCAAAAAGTTCTGAAAATCAATGTTTCAGGTTTACCTGAACAATGAGAGGGCATTTAGTTGCATTTTTTTAGTGTGAAAATTCAGTTTTATTACAGAGATATTAAGGTGTTTGATTACAGAAGTACTACTGCAGAACTCAATGGTGATAGCCCATTAATGCACAGTATAGGCATCATTACTTTAAAAATTTTTGAAAATAACTGAACTTCCAAAACACACAGGGCCCCAATGGTTTCAAACTATACAGGGATTGTAGACCTGTTACTACATTATATGTGGAATCAAATATAGTCAATGCAAATCTAGTAGCAAGCAGAATAGCTAAAACTCATGCAGTTTAAATAGTTTTGCAACTATTTTTACACTTTAATTCCTTTGGCTTCAAAGTCATCACTGGTAAACTGAAGGAACTGGACTTAATCTCTGAAGCTTTTAGTTTTTCAAAAACATACTTTTAGTTAAAAAGTATCTCTGAAAATTATTTTAAATTGAGTTGAACAAAACTGCTCTTATTTAAAACATTTATTTAAAGTAATTTTTTATCAACCAGTATGAACCTATGCTTTCACATCTAAACTTTCAAGGTTAAAGGTTCCCTGCAATCTCAAGTACTAAACAAAAAACAACCAGATATCAAGTTATGTTCTGAAGAAAGGAGCAAACATTGATCTGAATGACTTGGATCATTTTCAATAAGGGAAGAGGGTCTTTGAAGAATACACTAAGCTGAATTTCAAGAAACCTGGTTTCAAGTCTGGACAAGTCAGTAAATCTCTGATTTTTCTTTCTCATCTTTTACAAGTAACAGCATTTTCTTTCCTTCCTCACAAGAATCACGAAAGCACTTTGAAGAGTTAAAAGTGCCGTATACTACAACATCATCAATACTTATCAGGCTGAAGGTAAAGTGATTACTATGCAGAAAGGGTGAAGGTAAGCAGGCCTGAGAATTAAGAAATCTAGGTTCTAGGCCCAACCTCTACATCCAGTGTGTGATGCAAGACACTTCACTTGTCCAGATCCCCATTAAGTCACTTGTAAAATGAATTTGCCTAAATTTCTTTCTAGCTCCAAGATTATAATTTTATGCTATAAAATTGAACCCAAGGCCTAAAATATTTGAGCTCTCATTTATATACAATGAGTCAGATGCTGTAAAAGGTAGAGACAGCAATACTGTATGAATAAAACTACTTAGATGTGTTGCACACATCTATGGAAAAACCTGCTCCAGCTTATCAGTTCATCATTCACTGCACATGGAAATTGGTGTCAAGTAGCCATTAGTACATTTCTAACTCTTCTTTAAATGCTCTGGTTAGTATTAAAATGAATAATACTTACAGTAAATATGAACACCAGAAAAACCTCCAAAATTATACATAGGCCCTAAAGGGCAGAAATGTGCCCTAAAAGAAGATGTGCTGACACTTATTTTCCAACTTGTGCTTTTTTTGGGGTTTTTAAAACAGGTTGATCATTCTGATATCTGGTCAATGTCTATCATTAACTTTTTGTTAAATGCCCTCAGGTATATAGATTCTTCATTTACACCTTGGAACAAAAGCACTTCCCTAAGACAGGACTTTTTTATTGCAAAATTTAACAAACCACCAAACTCAAGTTTAATTATTTCTGCTTTATTATTGGTCATGAGTATATTAAAAACTTTTTAAAAAGTTACAAAGAGACTTTAATCACTAAAATATATAATCAGAAACCAAGTTGCTTTAAAATTAATAATATGAAAGTGACCCCAAAAGCCAATATATTAATTTCATTCTTCAATTAGGGGCAAATAGACAGTTAAAATTACTTTTAACAACATAATGAACAAGAAAAAAGTTGTGAAGTCTCCAAAAAACGGACAGACCCATGCTCAATATATCCCCACCTGGTGATATTTTAAAAAAAAAAAAAAAAAAAAAAAAAAAATCAACGTTTTCGAATGAAAAAATTCTGTTCGTGCTCCAATATCTAAATCTGGGAACACAAATTCAGGCAGATGAGTATAATAAAGTCACAACAATAACATAAAAAGTCATCAAAACCTAGTGAACCGAAGTTGAAAGGTAGAAAAAAATAGTCCAATTTCACCACACAGTAATTTACTTCCAGAGACAGGAGATCCAATCCAGATGAATCAAATCTTTATTACGATATTGTCTATTTAACCTGATCCTAAAGAAAATATTCTACATAAATTGATGGGATACATTCATCAATTTTCATGCCAAAAAAAAAAAAAAAGTATGCATACTATAATCTGAAATATCTATCCAGACTCCTTGCCAGAAAGTGGGCAAAACTCTTCCCGGTGGCGATGGTGAGTTATCAGAGATGCGGGTAGAAATTAGAAGGCAGAAAAGCAGTCAGGTAGTTAGTTAGCACTCTCCTCATGCCCACCCCGAGCGTAGAAGTATGCAGTCCCATACCACCACCAGTTGGAGACGGATGCTCTAGTCAGGAGATAGAACGGTGTGGAACAAAACCCTTTCCCGGGTTCCAAACCTCTCTTTAGAGCTCTAGGTCAAAATACTTCCGTTTCTCACAAAACTTGGAATGAAGAAGGGGAAGCAACAACTGTTAAAACATTTTAAATCTAAACCTTTACCTATATATCTAGAAAACACCATGCGAAGCAGCCGATTCCTTACATCGAAAGCGTCACGGACACTACGTTAAAAGTAACAGTTATTTGCAACAGCTCTCCTTCTAAAGGCCTCAACACAGTGGATTAAGCCACACCCCTCCATAAATGGCACATTCCATACAATAGCCAGGAGGACGGCAAAGGGCGATTCCACCGTCCGCTGGGAACAGCAAACTTGTTGAAATTCTCAGAATCAAGTCTACTGGTTACCTGAATCTAGTCCCTTTATTATTAGGTTATTTGGGGGGAAAAGAGAGAGTTACAAAAACATCCGAGACACGTACGCCGAGTGAGCGTAGAGACAGGCAGCGGGAACGAGAACCACACGGGATTTGGGTCGTGCTGTTAACCCGCACCTTCCTGAGTAGGGACATTTCCCCGAGGAAGGACATTTCTAGTCGGAGGGAAACAGCGAGCTCGGCGTGGGGGGAGGGGGCAGTTAACCCGCTCCGAACTCCGAGTTGGGGGGAGAGGCAGCAGTCATTATTTTCCAGGGCCCAGTCCCGAGCTCTCACTTTTGCCGGAGGGGAAAAGAACGGGTCCCGCCCACGCCCGGCCCAATCCGGGAGGCGGGGCCCTGCAGCGACCCTGGAGGACAGAGGCGGGGCCGGGTGGCAGTGCTGCCCCTCCCCCTTTGCATGGAACACCCCCGTCCGCTAGAGAAAGAGGGCTGAGTTCCCCCACCCCCACGCAAGCAGAGGAGGCAAGGAGCCACACGGGCGTCTCAGCCCCTCCTCACTTAAGGTGGGGTGGGGAGCCGAGCCCGAGTCCGACTCTGCCCGTCTCCCCGCAGGCTCCAAGGGGTTGGCCCCGAGGAGGTGGGGCCTGGGTGGGGGCACTGACTTCACACCCCTCCCCCTCCGGCCGCTGTCGGTTCAGGGAACACCCCGCCCGCTCCAGTGCGGCGGGTGGGGGAGGCAGCAGAGCAGCCCGGAGCCCTGCAGCGGCGCGGGGCGGGGAGGAGCGCGCGCATGGGCGCGCGGCCGCCACCCCCGCGTAGCCCCGCGCGCCAGCAAGGCCCCCCACGCTCAAGGGCGCGCGCGGGCCCCGAAAGGGAGGAGGCCGCGCGTGGCACCGGAGAGGGCCGACTGCAGGCTTCTGTCCCCCAGTCCTTCACCACTCACCCCCAACCCCCTCCATCCCGCTCCAGGCCTCGGACTCCGCACTGACCTGACAGGCCGAGACATGTTCGCTGTCGAAACAGGACCGAGTCGAGAAGCCAAAGACCAGGACCCCCCCCACCCCGCGCGCTCGGCGCCCCACCCCCCCCAACTTCGGCCGATGGGGCCGCTGCCGCCGAACCCCGAACTGCTGGCTTCTCAAACTCCGCTGCTTCTTGGTTCAGGGCCCCTTAATCAGACGAGCCCCCCGCTCCCCCGTCTCTTCAAAATGGATGAATCAAACCAGCCGAAAATGCGCCAAAGCCGCGGTGCAACCAAGCGCACTAGGTCTCGTGGGCTCCGCCCCATCACGCCCGGTCATTGGCGGTTTTTGCCAGATGCGCCGAGCTCATTAGCCCGTTTGAATCATCACGTCTCCCAGGCTCCGCCCCGCGCACTGATAGGCCCCACCTCCTCCGTGGGGTCCTGTTAGTCAAGATGCTCTGAGAGCGCACGGCCGCAAAACAAAAATGGTCGCTGCTTGGCCCGCCCCCTGGTTTCCACTCCGGAATTGCAGATTCGTTTTGGGTTGCATCTTGGAACGACTAGAAAAAAAGATTTACATAGGGTTCAATGTCATTTAGTGGTAGTTTAATGATGTTTCATTTCGCCTGCCTTGATCATCTAGAGACTGCACTAATAGCAAAACTCGTGGGATAGGCAGCTGATTCGTCACTAAGGGGCTGCTTCAGAATTGGAGGGAAATTCCATAGGTTCAAAAATTTTTTGACCCTAAACGCGCAAGCTCTTTCCCCTGGCTTCAGCATTAGCCCTCAGGGACTCCAACCGCTGTTGGAGCAGGGAGGCAGGATCATAATCAAGGAATAACTTCACTCCCAATTTCCATGCTCCATTCTGGACCTTGAGATCCACTTCAGGGTCATTAGAGTCCCAGTCTCCGACATTACTTCAGGAGCTTAATGATTAGAAGCATGTGCCCTGGGGCCACAGCGTGTTTTGGTTTGAACCTCAGGTCCACAACTTAGTAGTTGTAGAACTTTACCTCACTGTGCCTCAATTTTCTCAAGTGTAAAATGGGGAACAAAAATACTTACCTCATAGGGCTATTACAATTGAATGAGTTGAAATGTGAAAAGCCCCTAGGACGGTCACCAGTGCACAGTAAGCAATATCTACGTATTTGTTAAATTCAATTTTTTGAAAAACGACCTGATCCTCGGGTAGGAGCGGGTGGGATTGGCTCAAGACTCAAGACAACCTAAGGTCGCTTAGATCATTTCATTTAAATTCATGAACGTTTGTTGGACGCCTAAAATTCTCAGAGGTAGAGCTGAGGATCCTATGGGAACGACTAAGGTTTACTCCACCATTGTAAAATAAATTTCAATGCCTGCCAAGGCAGCCTGTTAATAACCAACTGAAGATACACTCTATAAACAAACAAACCTAGCACTGTCTGCCTCCTGAAAATCTCCCCTTATAAAATCTGGCTTCTCTAAGGGAAGAGAAAGTCACAGTCCACCAGTGAAGCATTAAACAAGTTATCTTCTCCCTTTAGCCATGTCACTCTACCCTTTCTTCCCTGAATTTGTGTGTGTGGGTAGTAAAAAAGTGCAAACATTAAATTCACCATTTTAACTATTTTTAAGTGTATAGTTCAGTGGCATTAAGTACATTTACATTGTTGTACAACTCTCACCACCATCTGTCTCCAGAACATTTTCATCTTCCTGAGGCTCTGTACCATTAAACACTAATTCCCCATTCCCTCTCTCCCCAGACTTTGGCACCCATCATTTTACTTTCTTTTCTTATGAATTTGACTACTCTAGAAACCTCATATAAGTAGAATCATATAGTATTTATCCTTTTGTGCTGACAGATTTCACTTAGCATAATGTCTCCCAGGTTCATTCATGTTTTAGCATGTATCAAAATGTTTTACTTTTTAAAGGCTGAATAGTTGCACCTGAGTGGTTCAGGCGTTAAGCATCTGCTTTCAGCTCAGGTCATGGTCCCAGGGTCCTGAGATCGAGCCCTGCATTGGGCCCCCTGCTCGGCAGAGAGCCTGCTTCTTCCTCTCCCACTCCTCCTGCTTGTGTTCCCTCTCTTGCTGTGTCTCTCTCTGTCAAATAAAAAATAAAATCTTAAAAAAAAAAAAAGGCTAAATAATATTTCAATGTATGTATAAGCCACATTTTTGTTTACCAATTCAACTGTCAGTGGACACTTGGGTTGCTTCCAGATTTTCACTATTGTGAATAATTTTGCTGTGAACATGGGTGTACAAATATCTCTTCAAGCCCCTGCTTTCAGTTCTTTGGGGTATATACCCAGAAGTGGAATTGCTAACCATATGGTCATATTGTTTTTAATTTTTTGAGGAATCTCCATACTATTTTCCACAGCAACTGCACCGTTTTCATCCCCACCAACCTGGCACAAGGGCTCCAGTTTCTCCACATTCTTGCCAACATTTCTGGTTTTTTTGGTAGTAAGCATCCTTAATCAGTGTCTGAATATATTTTGACTAAGTATATTGTCAAGCATATGATTGTTAAAAATCCCAATGCAGAGACTGGGGTGGTGTAATGATCATGAGTGACTTTGTTGAAGGTTGTTTTATTAGGGCAGATTGCTGTTATTTTAGAAAATACCTTTATTTAGTATTGTGAGATGAGGCAGAGATATTCTTGTTACTCATTCCTTAGGTAATGAAAGGAACTGGCCATAGTCAACATGTCCAGGCAGGTGGAAAGTTCAGGACAGGTCTTCCAGGCCTTGCCCTCCTAGTTTAGGTCAAGGCCAACTGATAGACGGCCACTGAATTAAGGCTCTTCCTCTTCCAAGGTGAGGGTCATACCCGACTCTCTCCTCACCGCAGCTTCAGCTAACATCTTCCCTCCATTTGCTTGTTCATTCACTAAATATTTCAACAAACACTCTCTCTTAAGAAGAAAGTAACTGAAGATTTATTTGAATTTCTAGTTTACTTTTTAGTGGACAAGTCCTGAATTATGCCCTCAAGAGCTCCAACACTGTCTCCCTGGCTACCAGAACCTGGAATGCAGTCTTCAAGGTCAGTTCCCTCTTGTCCATCCCCAAATTCTCTGCTGTAGGCACATGTCTCAGCCACAACCAGTTTGTTGGAAAACTGAAGACATCATACGATAGGCTAGACTTTAAAAGCAGCGTCAGACAACACTGAACGGACAATATACATCGTAAAACTATGAAAACAAAAAAAAGGTAAGGAGACAGAAAAGACAGTCATTCCTTTTCCCTGGAAATTGAGATTTAATGGGCCTTTTAAACTCAGTGTTTAATTTCCCTAGGATTGTAGTTCTATTTTGGGAAGTAGTCCTTTCCTTCTCCCGTTAGGGCTTAAGACGCTAAGAAGCGGTAGTGCTGGGGCGGCGGACTGAGGACTCTTCCCTGTCCCTAACAAAGACCCATTTCCTTCAAGGCTATGCTATAGTGGCTGGGAGATTTCTAACAAATTTTGAGCACTTACTCTGTCCTGGGCACTTCTAGTTCTGTGACCTTATGAAAGTCATCCAACTAGATCTAAAGACAGACACTACTTCTATGGACCACAGGACCACAGAAAGCTACCTAATCTTTGAAGACCCTGCCAGGAAGTTAAAGAAAACTTCTCCTAGGCTTTTTTCTTTTTTAACTTCTACCTCCACACTGCTGATTCTTGCTCCACCATACTCATAAGAAAGAATGGGACAGAAGGGCTCTGTGTCTGGTTTGTCTTTCTACAACCCCAGAGGCTGAGTAGCCTTGGAGGCAGGTTCATGGTTTGAGGAGGATGCTCCTCTGCCCTCAGATCACAGCCAGAAAAAGATTGGGCCACAGTCAATTTAAACATTTAATTTCATTTTCTTGTGTATATTTCTTCTGTTCCAGACTTCTATCTTCCTCTCTACTTTAAAGAGTGTTAAGAGCTAAGGTTAGGTGGATTTCTGCAAAGAGGGGTTTTGTTTGGGTTGTGGGACTATGGGTGGATTGGATTTTTCTTCTTCATTTTCCTTCATGAGACTTAAAATTTTTCATGATCAAAGTATTAAAAAATCTGTATACACACTTAATAAATTACTCTTTGTTTCTGTCATACTGAGCATTTGTTATATGGAAAAAATTCAAGGATGCCACCACCAAACACACATAAAAAATGAGATGCAGTGTATTCTGTAGTGAAGGGTCATTTTCTGGAGTCATACTGCTTGAGGCTAAAAATCAGTTTGCCACTTGCTAGCTGTCTAACCTTAGGCAAAGCCTGAATTGTTTGTGCTTCCGTTTCCATATATATACCTATCACAGGCTCATTGTGAAAATAAAAATAATCCATGTGAAGGGCTTAAGGGGAATACTTAGCTTATAGCAGTACTCAGACGTTAGCTACTGGGAGCAACAGTTGAAAATGGAAAGGAGGTTAAAATCCCTGTACTTGCAAATAAGATAGCTGATATTCAAAATTAAATGATAGTCACTGCATTTGGGTGACATATCTTAAAAAGTGGAACTTGTTGATTAAATATCTTAGGATATAGTGCACTGCATTCTACTCAAACTGCACTTACTGGGGCCCCAAATTTAATATGGAAACATGCATGTCTCCATTCCATACATGAACATGGTCTCAAAAGCTAACACAAACCAGAAGTTCCAAACCCCAAAAGGGTCAGTTCTGTTTCTCTAAATGTTTGGACTGATTTTCCTTCTTTGAAGTCATCTCTACACCCAACATGGGGCTCGAACCCACAACCCTGAGCTCAAGAGTTGCACGCTGACTGAGCCAGCCAAGCGCCCCTGGGCTTACTTACTAAAATAGGTTTTTCAGGTCAAATGTTTCCCAGAAACCTAAATGACAGAATGGAGATGGGAAATTCGAAGACTTGCAGTTATGTCTTGACTTTATTACAAATTCAACCAGCTGCCTTTAAGTCAAATTTTGAGAGATCGTTCCCTCAAACATAAGACATGAAGAACTGTTTGCCTTCTTATTTCAAAGATAGCGTAAGAAGCATACACAACTCACAAATCTGAGGGAAGAGTTTACATCAAATTAGATATTAGCAGTCAGTGCTACTGGGCTGCCCTCTTCACATCATGATCAATCATAAAATGCTTACCTTATCTCCTTGCTCTTCCTACTGGTTCTCTCCTCTTTATTCTCATTACTGTGTAGTTAATTCCTAATCACACAGACTTTGAGTGTGAATCAAATTTGAGTATGAAGAAAAGGTATCGTAACACTACCATCATGGGCGCTTGGGTGGCTCAGTCAGTTGAGCGTCCGACTCTTGATTTCAGCTCAGGTTATGATCTCAGGGTCGTGAGATTGAGTCCCGTGTGGGGCTCCTCACTCAGCGAGGAGTCTGCTTAAGATTTTCTCTCTCCATCCCTCCCCCACGCTTTCTCTCAAATAGTAAATCTTTAAACAAAACGAAACACTACTATCACACAACGAAGTACTTCGAAGTGTAGGTGATAGTCAATTTGACTAGGCAATGGAGTACCCAAATACCTGGTCAAACATCATTTTGGGTGTTTCTGTGAGGGTGTTTTTGGATGAGATTAACACTGAAATTAGTAGACTGAGTAAAGCAGATTACCCTCCGTAAATGTGGATGGGCCTCATCCAATCAGCTGAGGGCCTAAAGAGTTGACCCTCTCCTGAGTGAGAGAGAATTGTCCCGGGTGATGGCCTTCAAGCTGGACTATCAGCTCCTCCAGCCTACCGGCCCTGAGACTCGAACTGGAACATCAAGTCCGCATGTTGGACTTGCCAGTCTCCATAACCGCACAAAACAATTCCTTATAATAAATCCCTTTACATATGTACATATCTCCTTAGTTGTGTTTTCCTGGTGAATCCTAATACAGAGCAATACCGTTATATACTGAAACTCTGCAGATTAAATTCAAGAGGATTCAAATTATGCTTGAAAGCCAGAGAGAAGGCAGGTTTTTTTTTGTTGTTGTTGTTGTTTTTTTTAAAGATTTTATTTATTTATTTGAGAGAGAGAATGAGAGACAGAGAGCATGAGAGGGAGGAGGGTCAGAGGGAGAAGCAGACTACCTGCCAAGCAGGGAGCCCGATGCGGGACTCGATCCCGGGACTCCAGGATCATGACCTGAGCCGAAGGCAGTTGCTTAACCAACTGAGCCACCCAGGCGCCCGAGAAGGCAGTTTTTCTACCAATGAAGGCCGTATGTAGATATATTCTCGAGTCTCAGGTACTTATGCCTGAAGCAAAAATACACATAGTACTTTTCAACACACATCACTTTCTAGGGGCTTCCTACCTATTCCAACTTGCACCCTTGGGGATTACTTGGCTTTCATAAATGAGTCACTTACATAGCTGAAGCTTCTTGGAGAGGTTAAAGGGCACTGAGGTTTGTTTCCTTGGGCAACTGTCAATGGATCTGATAGAATACCATGGAGATATTTATACCTTCTAACCATAGCCTTCGATCATGTCAAAAGCAGACTACTGCTTACAAATGGACAGAGACAGGAAAAGCCTCATGTTAGATGGGTCAGTGTCCTGAGGACAGAAGACTGACCACTTAAAGAAGAGTTAAATCTGGAGATGATAGGACAGAGAAATTTTTTTTTTTTAGATTTTAGTTATTTATTTGAGAGAGAGCGCGAGAGAGCACTAGTAGAGGGAAAGCATGAAGGTGGGGAGAGGCAGACTCCCTGCATAGCAGGGAGCCCAATGTGGGGTTTGATCCCAGGACCCTGGGATCATGACCTGAGCTGAAGGCAGACGCTTCACTGACTGAGCCACCAAGGCACCCCTGGAGATGATAGGACATAATGAGGAACCCAAACATACCTTAGAATAGCTAAGGCAAATGAATTCAGGAAATCATCTTGGGAGTAATTCTGGCTCATTAGTAGTAACAAAAGTGCAAATCATCACTTACTGCGGAGGGGCCTTCCTTGACCTGTGGTCTCTTTTTCTCCGCTTGTTTGGTCACTCAGCTATTCTGTTCAAAGTCCAAAGCCAGGGCAGGGGCGCCTGGGTGATTCAGTCGGTTGAGCGTCTGACTCTTGATTTCAGCTCAGGTCATCATCTCGGGGTCCTGGGATCAAGCCCCGCATCAGTCTCCACACCTGGCGGGGAGACTGCTTGAGGATTCTCCCCACCCCCTCTCATGCTCTCTCTCTCAAATAAATCTTAAAAAAAATTTTTTTAAAAAGTCCAAAGCCAGGGCAGTCACAATCCCACAGCTCTGTTCTCAGGCCTTCCTTGGGTCTCTTAAAAACACTCTGCAGGAAATGCTTATGTTTTCTTTTTGTCCAAAGACCAGCTGAGTGGCTGGAGGGGCATCTTGTCTCAAATATGGAACCTTCTCTAGGGAAGGGCTACAACAATATTCATGTTCCAAACTATTGTACCAAGACGTAGCATCCAAATGACAGGATATAATTATTTTTTGTATAATTGTATTTCTAATCATGTAAATATTTCCCTCTTTTTTTAAAATCTTCAATTGTTTTCCCTTTTCTTTATGGATAGGGACATAAAGAGGAATTAGTTATATTTCAATTTCTTCTTTAATTAGTTTCAGCCCTATAATGCTCACCACTTACGAGAGAAAATCCAGAAGGGCCTGCCTCCAGCAATGCTTGAAAAGGCAGGTAAATCCTGAGTCAACACACAGGAAAAGAAAACATACTCAATTTTTCACAAAGGTCACATTTCCAAGCAGTATTTGGAATGTCGTATCAAGTACTGAATTAGTATTAGGCAATTGATACTAGTAAATTAATAGATAGAGTAACATTTACCTTCATTTTTAAAGAAGGTATTTAAAAACGGGCGCCTGGGTGGCTCAGTCAGTTAAGCGTCTGCCTTTGGCTCAGGTCATGATCCCAGGGTCCTGGGATCGAGTTGTTCATTGGCCTCCCTGCTCAGCGGGGAGCCTGCTTCTCCCTCTCCCTCTGCCTGCCGCTCCCCCTGCTTGAGCTCTCTGTCAAATAAAGAAATAAAATCTTAAAAAAAATTA
The DNA here is from genome assembly GCF_004348235.1 of Phoca vitulina. NCBI lineage: Eukaryota > Metazoa > Chordata > Mammalia > Carnivora > Phocidae > Phoca > Phoca vitulina. Next base: position 18,700,472 of record NW_022589729.1, on the reverse strand, counting down.
GATAAATAATAAAGTCTCCATTTCCCTAATACTCTTAAATTATCAGTATAAAATAGCATTTTAATAAACTCACATTAAAAGCCAATAACTCCCATGAATACAAGACTTATTTTGCCTTTATTTGTGACTTTGCAGAGGTTTAAGCCAGTAAATAAAGATCAGTTTTCTTTTCACATAAAGGGAATTTGCTATTCCACTTATCTTCAGAATCATTGTAGTAAAAACCTATTTGAAAAGGGTAATACAAAAGAGAACTTCAAGGTCTTAAAACACTGTGCAAAACTTAGTCACTGGCATTAAAAAGAGACAAACCAACCACCACTGAAGGCCTGGCTCCTGTTCTCTGTCTGATATTTGGCCTCTGATCATTTGCTTAGGAGAGCAGTTTCCAAAGTCTGGGGTATAGCAGAATCACCTGGAGAGCAAATAGAGCATAGGGAAACCCAGGATCATTTACTCAGGGAATGCCTGGGTCTCTGCATCTTTACCAAATTCTCCAGCAATGTTTTCCAAACCAGGCTGGTCAAATGACCTGGGTGGCTTTGAAAAACAACAACTATATATTCCCACACACACCCCTGGAAATTTTGATTCAGGAGGCTTGAGTTTGGGACCCAGAAATCTTAAAACGTACATATTTTATTTTAAAAAGTTTTAATAGGGGCGCCTGGGTGGCTCAGTCAAGTGTCTGCCTTCGGCTCAGGTCATGATCCCAGAGTCCTGGGATCGAGCCCCACATCGGGCTCCCTGCTCCGTGGGGAAGCCTGCTTCTCCCTCTCCCACTCCCCCTGCTTATGTTCCTTCTCTCGCTTTGTCTCCCTCTGTCAAATAAATAAATAAAATCTTAAAAAAAAATTTTTTTAATAAACTTCCCAAGTGGTTCTGATAAGTTGATTTGGGAACCACTTATTTAGGACACACATTTAAAATAAGTGTCTTTCAAAGAACTCTAGGTCTCTGAGTTCACGAAGAATATTCATAACTTTGGGTAGGTTATAAATCACCATCCTGTGAGAATTCAACAAATGAAGCTGTCGAGAAGTAATTTGATACTAAAAACCCTACCCGATTTAGCACTTAAATTACTTAATGATTTTCTCTCTATCTACTCTCCCCACTCAGGCAAAGGTCTGTACATAAAATTTGTTTCCTATGGCTGGTAAGTGCTAGGCGCCCAAAGTGCTCAGAAGCAAGCGGCCCCACAGGATTTTGTTCTGTTAACCTCTCCCTCTTCCATTCAGACTCCCAGGGCGGTAAGGAACAGACCTATTTCAGGGCACCACAGCCAAGTGATGTCACCCCGCAGCATTAGGCATCAAGACATCAACCCAGAAACCTTGTGAACCCCGCTCCCACCCCACCAGTAGGGAGATACTAGAAAACCCTAATGGGACAATTGTTTCTTTGGGGAAAGAAACGCTCTCATCACACACAACAGGTAGTTTAAAAGCTTGACTATTCCTGAAGCCATGACAAGAGAAAGCCAGTTATGACTTTAGAAGCTTCAAAAATACAGTGACTTTTGGGTTACCTCCTGTGACCCAGAACCCATGGATATCCAGCCCCACTCCTTGCCCATCTCAGAATCAGAGGTTTAAATTCCAAGTCCAAGACACAAAGAATCTGAAAGCAATAACCTATGATGAATTTGGGAAATGCCCTTTGCTCTCATTTTCTCGAAATCTGAAGTCAGATCAGACTGACATATCCACATCTTTCAGATGGAAAAAGAAACGCAAAAACAGGTGGCAATTAGGATCCTTACAATACAGGTGCTGATTTCTAATGCTCCCCACAAAATCCTGGGTCACAAAATGAGGGATACGGTGATTTTTCTTATACAGAAGGTACTGAGCCACGGGAGCCGGCAGCGAGTAGGAACTTGCGAGATGCAGAAAGGCACATGAGTCCCACGTCTTTCCTTAGTGGCGATGGTCCTCCTTCCTGGATAACTGGCAAGAGACAGTCCAAACGTACTTAATAAGATTAGTAAGATTGCTGGGTGGGCATCCGAAGGGAAGAGATGAAAAGACCTCCTAAACGTAGGAGGGAAAACAAGCCAGACACTATTAGCAGCAGGCCCAGCTGGAGGAGGGCTTGGTCTGTAGATTGATATAGTCCCCTTGGGTGGATAAAGACATATCTTCTCTGGAATTGCTCATCATCTTTTCAATGAGGACTCTAAAAAACAAACAAACAAAAGACTGATAAACTGGAGGGAAGAAAGGGAGACATGGCAGACACTGTCTGTCTTATCACCAGATGGCATTCAGTCAAGCCATGAAATTTAAATGCCCCTTCGTCCCCCCATTATCTCAGGAGAAAGGATGGCATCCCTGACCTTCAGAAGCTGGCATTCCAGTGGCTCAGCCTGCTCTTGTTTGCTCAGAAACAGGAAAAGAAGGTCCCAGGGGCGTGGCGGCAGCAGGTGGGTGAATCTGTGTGCCCAACCCCAGAACAACATGAGCTACTCACCTCATGGCCTCATTAATATTTTTGTTCTCCTTGACTGATGTTTCTGTCCAACCCGTGAAACCATTCTCTTTACTGAACCGGTCAACCTGGTCTCGGCTCACTGCCCAAGGGGACAGGTCACACTGGCAAAGAGAGTACATGAAAGGCAACACCATAAACTTCTGGAGAATAGGAACACTGCTCAGATACTTCTGGATGTAAAACCTTTCCACCAGTGGCTAAGAACACCGGCATCTAAAATCTGGCCAACATTCTTCCCAAAGAAAGCCCCAGCATCCCTTGAAAGAAGGTAGAGATGCGTTTGCCAATTTGAGAAGGGAGAAATGGATGCCTGGAATCAGAGAGCGTTTTAGACATGCTTACTCTCTGACCACAGAGAGAGGCCAGGGGCCGTTTTCCTAGACTGACCACATACTTTGTTGGCCAAGAGCAGGCAGGGCACAGGCTCTCCATTAGGCAGGGTGAGCTTGCTGTCCAAGTCCTGCTTCCACCTCTGGCTATTGCTGAAGGTCGTGGCGTTGGTAACATCAAACATAATAACGCAGGCTGACGCATCCCGATAGTACAGTCGAGTCATGGAGGTGAAGCGCTCCTGCCCTGGGAAGAAAGCAGGGAGCCCTTGAGAAAGTGATACTGAGAACCAGTATCATAACCCCCTCCGACACCTTGCCCTTTCCACCTTCCTCGTGGGGGAGGGCAGTATGCACTGTGGCTGAGTCCAGATTCTGCACCCAGACCGCCCAAGTCCAAATCCCTGCTCTGTCATGTACTATCTGTAGGACTTTGGGCAACGGAAGCTTTCAGTGCTTCAGACTCCTCATCTGTAGAGCGGGGACAGAAGCAGTAGCTTTTCTCACAAGGTTGTGATGAGGATTAACGAGTCATTGAATCTCAAATGCTTAGGAAAGTGCTTGGCACGTAGTAAAAGTCACCTGTTACTATTATTGTTTCTATTTTCTGGGGAATCTTCTTTCTCCCCAAGGTCACCTGAAACGCTGGAAAAAGCACCCTCCCTCTGCTGTGAGAGCACCCACCCACGGTCTGGACAATCTATCACCTTGCCAGCCATTCCACCCAGGGACAAAGGGCTCTACATTTATCCAGGGCAAAACATCTACAGAAAATATCTACAAACTCTCTACATCCACTCAGCTTATGTGTCCTCTGAACAACTCCATCATTCCAGCTCCAGGAAAAAGCCTTCTGGTTTTGGTGCGCCTGGGTGGCTCAGTCGGTTAAGTGTCTGCCTTCGGCTCAGGTCATGATCCCAGGGTCCTGGGATCGAGCCCCGCATCGGGCTCCTTGCTCAGTGGGGAGCCTGCTTCTCTCTGCCCCTCCGCCCCTCTCCCCACTCTTGCTCTCTCTCTCAAATAAATAAATAAATAAATAAAATCTTAAAAAAAACCCCAAAACTTCTGGTTTTGCTACCCCACTTTTTCTGAGAGCTTGCTGATTAAACCAAAATTTCTTCCCTGGTTCTTATCCCATCTTCCCAGCCTACCTGCAATATCCCACAGCTGGAGCCGCACCATCTCTGAGTCAGACCACTGGAGAACCTTCAGAGCAAAATCCACTGAAAATACATGTACAATTGAATAAAATTTACCTTTAAAAAAATCCATGAATAAGCTCAGATCAAATATGCAGTTATAACCCTAGAGACACACAACTCCAATCCTATGTATCTATTTATTTTTAAACTCTCAATGGGTTGAGATGAGCCCACACGCACGCTTTAAATGTGGAACAGACAATTCTTTCTTTTTTAAAACATTTCTAATTTTATCATTATTATTATTATTGTTATTTTTTAAGTGAACTCTACCCCCAACGTGGGGCTTGAACTCACGACCCCAAGATCAAGATTCACATGGTCTTCTGACTGGGGCAGCCAGGTGCCTCCAGGTGCCTCTGGCACAGATAATTCATTACCACTCTCTGAAGGGGTCTTCAGTTTTTACTCTCTTGACAAACTAATGTATTTGATACTATTTGTCCCTAAGGCTGGGGATAGGTGGGTGGGAGCAATTATGAAAACTCCTAATCTCAAGTTAAAGTTTCTGGAAGGTTCCAGGGGGTTTTCTAGGGGGAAGGGATGATAGGGCAAAAGGGGGAAATGAGGTAAGTGTGGTGGATTTTGCATCTTCCACATTCAATTTCACTGTTGGTTTCTAATCCAATTGTATTATGAGAAAAACACTGGGGGGAATTCTACACCCTCCACAAGGTTGTAGGGATTACTTTGGGTGGTAATAGATAGGGTCAAGGGAAGAGGTCCCAGAGGATTCCAAGGAAGAAGACACGGTATGGAGGGTGTTTGAGAGCTGTGTTCGAATCTGTAGAAGCTGAGACTCCAGGAGCTAAGCCTGAAAGAGTATATGCCAGGGGGGAAAACTTTTGAGAAGGAGAAACAGAGTAACTTCCCAGATTTGGAAGTACATTTTCCACATCTGTGACAGAAATGGAAGCTAGGGGAAATTTAGAATAAACACTGAAAAAAAAAAATTAGCCAGAGCCATTATTCTTTACTAAAGGAAAACTAGGGCAATTGCTAAAAACTAATTAGTGAAACACTTTTAACCAAACCCATGAAATAAGAGCTCTCATATTATTTAGGAGTGGAGGGCAGAATGGTGGAGAAATAGTCTTTCAAACTTCAAACCCTAAATGTTGCTGGATGTTCTCAAGAGGATGTTTTCATTGCAATGTTAACGCTTGTTAATTTTTTTTAAATTCCACAAGGATCACCAGCACCCATCTTCAAAATTTACATTAGTGCAGGGTTTTTTTGTTTGTTTTTTTAAAGATTTTATTTATTTATCTGACAGAGAGAGACACAGCGAGAGAGGGAACACAAGCAGGGGGAGTGAGAGAGGGAGAAGCAGCCTTCCCGCCGAGCAGGGAGCCCGATGTGGGGCTCCATTCCAGGACCCGGGGATCATGACCGAAGGCAGACACTTAATGACTGAGCCACCCAGGCGCCCCTAGCGCAGGTTTTTTTTTTTCCTTAAAAAAAAGTTCTCTTAATGTTTGTTAACTCTTCCCCTTCACCAGCTCTTCCCAACTAAAGACCTTAACAAAAAGACATTTCTACTTCTGGGGAAAAAGAAAAAGGTTGAGCCCAAGGCCATCCCTAGAAAGAAATGAATGAACTTCTTGGTGTTCCCTTCCTTTTTCCCCTCCCCAGCTTGAGAGAAAGGGGGGGTGGGAAGATAGGTCAGATTCCTTGAATAATTTCTAGCTGTCTTTATTTAAGCAATCCATGGACAAAAATGCACACCGCTCATCAGCCTCGGTGAGCATCAGATTGTGTGGCTCAGGGGCTCTCCTACTCAGGCATCCCCAAAACAAAGGTAGGATCCTTAAGGCCAGACAGCACCTTTCTGTTCCTTCATCAGCTACCTGTGAGAGGCAGGCCAAGAGCCCCAGCTGGCACCTAACCAGGCCTCCTCGAGGGGTCCCAGCGGCCTCGGCTGATCGCAGAGATTTGCGGGTGACCGCTAGGAAGGCTGCAGGAGGAGACCTGAGTTCCCAATTCCCCCGAGAAACGCAACAATTGCGTATTCCTCAACCTCCCTTCCCCATTCCTCCTCTTCACACCTTCGCCCAATCTCCTTCCAGGCGGTCAGCTCGGACTGGGTGAACCTAACTGGGGAAAACCCAAAAGCAACATGCAGATCAAACACCCGGCAAGTCCTCCCTCCAAGATCCCAGACACCTACTTCCTGACCCGAGGAACAAGGCCACGGAACCCCCGGCTCCCCAGCCGCGGGGGTCCACCCCGCCCTCGCGGCGACGTCTCACCTCCCACCGTGGACTTGTAGTGTTTGCTGAAGCTGTCCTGGGAGTATCGCTGCACGAGCGACGTCTTGCCCACCGCGGCGTCCCCCACCACCAGCACTTTGAACAGGTGATCGCGGCCGCCCATGGCTGGCCGGCCGGACTTGTGAAGGAGGCGGCGGGGTGGGGGGAGGGAGTCGCTTGCTTTAACCCCTTCGGCTCCGGAGCCCCTACAAACTGAAGTTCGGCATTGTAGCCCACCGCCGGTTGGGGCTGCTCTGACGAGAAAGCAGAAAGGGAAACTTTGCACTCAACCTTTACGCGCTTCCTCCCCGCGCGGCCGCAGCCTGGGTGGGGCACAGGGCGCGAGCTCCGACCCCCGGCCTGTTCGCACCTTCTCCCCCGCCGCGCCCCGCCCCACCCCACCCCGCTGCCGAGAAACGGGACGCGACGCCGCGGGGCCTCGCCCACCGGGACTTCCCCGGAGCGGTGCCGGCGGGCGACTGAACCCGGGGCCAGCTCATTTCACAGTCGGGGTCAGATGATGGGGTCCTCCCCGCCCGGCACAAACCAAATTCGGGGGAAAGGGCGGCTCACACGTGGATTCCCGGGACACCGGACCGCCTATCCCCGTCCCTCCGCACGCGTCACGTGCGGGGCGGCTTGGAGCACTACATTTCCCAGCTTACCTCGCGGCGAAGAGACCTAGTGGAGTGCAGAAACTTGCCCGCGAGGCCTCCTGGGAAATGTAGTTTGTGAACTCCTTTAAAAAATCTACGCAGAGTTCCAAGGCTTTCAAACTCCTTCTACGGTTCGAATCTTATTTTAAAGTAATTCTGGAATAAAAAGATCCTTTGGAGGCTCTTTGTTCCACATGATTTCACCTGCCTAAATCCTTCCCCACATAGATTTCTCATTATCTTTGAAGGTTTTATGGAACTAAGATTAAAAATTATTCCATAGATTCCATAAATTATTCTACTAATAGAAGCTCAAGCCTCATCCTTCATGCTCCTAGCAAACTCCATTTGCTATTTCTTCAATTAGATAGACAAACCCAGGATCTTATGAATATGAAGGCTAGCCCTTTTATTTACCATATGACCCATTATCAGTCAGGTTCAGGGACACTCGATCAAGAGACTGACCCTTAGAAAAACTCCTGCCATTAAATGTCAGTTATTATCATTTGGTAACTGGCCACAGTAGTACAGGTAGAAAACAAGAGACAGTTCCTCATTCTCACTTCCACTATTTGCAGTCTATCATTTGAGCTGGAAATCAACTGGAGTACACTGGGAGTCCTCCTCCATCTGTTGCTGGGGTTGCTCATAAATAATCATTAAAGTACCACTTTGCAAATGACTTAAAATTTTCAGCCTATAACTTTTCTGACCTTAGTTAAAGAGTTAAGGGGACATGAGTTTCATGGCAAGCAAAATAGCTCTGTTTTCTGGGCTGTTGTCAGGGAGGGAAGAGAAAACAGCAAGCCCATGGGAAACACAGCTCTGCCCAGGTCTCTTGATAGAGAGGCTATAACTTATACCCTCCGAGGAAAGACAGTCAGCATGGTTCTCAAGGTATTTAGCCCAAAATGTTTGTTACCCAGGTATGGGAGGTCGGGCTGGCTACCATCTTCCCAGATGCGGGTGTTGCTCATAAATAATCATTAAACTACAGTTTTGCAAATGACTTAAATTTATTTTACTGTGGCAGGAAGATTTAACGTAAGACCTACTCTCCTAACAAATTTTTAAATGCCTAATGCAATTCAAAAAATACAAATGTTTAAGTGCAATAGAGGTACTGTGTCGTACAGCAGATCTCTAGAATGTACTCATCTTGCTTGGGCCCATTGATTAGTAACTCCCAATTCCTCGCTCCCCCATTTTTTGCCAACCACTATTCCACTCTTTGATTCTATAAATTTGTCTATTTTATTTTTAAAAAAGATTTTATTTATTTATTTGAGAGAGAGAGAGAGAGCACAGAGGGAAAGTGAGAGGCAGAAGCAGACTCCCCGCTGAGCACAGAGCCCTATGAGCTGGATATAGCACTTGATCCCAGGACCCTTAGATCATGACCTGAGCCGAAGGCGGACACTTAAACAACTGAGCCACCCAGGTGCCCCATATTTTTATTGTTTTTTTAAAAAATGTATTTAGAGAGAGAGAGAGCTTGCACTCGTGTGCATGCACACGGCGGGGGTGGGGGTGGGGGGTTGGGCAGAGGTAGAGAGAGAATCTCAAGCAGACTCCCTGCTGAGCTCTCCGGACTGAGATTGACTGGGGGTTCCATCCCATCACCTGAGATCATGACCTGAGCCAAAACCAAGTTGGACGCCCAGGCACCCCTAAATTTGTCTACTTCAGATATCATATAAATGGAATCATGCAGTAGTTGTCTTTCTGTGATTTGGTCATTTCACTTAGCATAATGTCCTTAAGGTTCATTCATATGGTTGCTTACTGAAGAATTTCCATTTTTATAGAAGGCTGAATAATATTCCTCTGTAGGCATATACCCCTTTTCTTCATCTATTCGTCTGTCAATGGACATTTAGTTTGCTTCTATGTCTTGGTTATTTGTGAATCGAGTTGTAATGAACATGGTAGTGCTAATATCTCTTCGAGATCCTGATTTCAATTCTTTTGCATAATTACCCAGAAGTGGGATTGCTGGATCATATGATAGTTCTATTTTTAATTTTTTGAGGAGCTTCCATACCATTTTCCAGAGTGGCTGCACCATTTTGCATTCCCACCAACAGTGTGCAAGGGTTCCAATTTCTCCACATCCTTGTTGAGAGTTGCCTTTTTTTTTTTTTTTTTATAATGGCCATCTTGACAGGTGTGAAATGCTATCACATTGTGGTTTTGATTTGTATTTCCCTGATGATGAGTGACATTGAACATTCTTTTATCTACCTGTTGGCCGCCTGCATGTCTTCTTTGGAGAAATGTCTGTTCAAATCCTTAGCCCATTTTTTAATTACATTATTAGATTTATTTTTGTTTTTTGCTATTGCAAGCCTCGAGCATTATGAACACTTCCTTTTACACACATCATTTTACAGCCCCCTCTTTTTAAAAAAGCCAGTCACCACATCTTCTGATTCTTCTTTCAAAAACATTTCTCACCCACACTTTCTGCTTCATATTCAGTGTCCCTTTCCTGGTTTAGGCTTTCATTATCTCACACCTGGATCATCTTCAATAACCTGTTTATTGGTCTCCCTGATTTGAGTTTCTTTTATCTTCAATTCATCCTACACACTGACCAGGATGATTGTTCCTGCAACTGTCTAGCAAGTATCCAAACACTCGGCAACCTCCCTGAGCTGATATCCAAAACCCTCTATGCACCGGCCCCACCCTCCCTAACCAACTTTATCTCACCTGATCTCAAATGTGAATTTCCCCCTTCAAAAAGGTCAGGTTCCTTCCGCTCTTTAAAAGCCCAATTTCATTTCTGACTTTGCACCTTTGCTCAGGGTACCTTACCTATCAGAATACCCTCAGGCTTCTCTTCACATACCTCTCTTTCCTCACTTCAAGTTCTCAAACTTCTGTGTGCACAAGAATCACCTGGGGCACTTGTTAAATATGGACATTCTGATCCAGGGGAATCTGTCTTTTTGTGTAGTACTAACGTGATTCCTAGACCAGATTCCACTTTGAGAAATGCTGTTAAGACCTGACTTAAGTGTCAACTCTCCATGAACATTTCCTTTATTACTGCAGCCCTCAAAACCTGTAGCATTTACAATCTGCTTGACTTGTAGTCACCTATGTGACCAACTTATAAATATCGAACTTATAAGCAACCAGCATGTTGCCTAGTAAACAAGGACTTCAAATAGAAAATTTTGGTTTTGGGCCCTGTTGTCTGTGAGAGGAACTTCCTGAAGTTTCCCAAATCAGAAATGTGAGGAGCAAAGATTTTGTTTGTTTGTTTATTTATTTATTTATTTGACACAGAGAGAGAGAGAGAGAAAGAGAGAGACAGAGATCACAAGCAGGCAGAGCGGCAGGCAGAGGGCGAGGGAGAAACACGATCCTTGCTGAGCAGAGAGTCCGACGTGGGACTCGATCTCCATCCCAGGACCCTGGGATCATGATGACCTGAGCTGAAGGAAGACACTTAACTGCTGAGCCACCCAGGTGCCCAGGAGCAAAGATTTCAGAGGGTAGATAAGCAAGTTTCTGGTGTCCCTCCAAATCACAGAATTTCTATGGAAGGAGTGCCAGTTGCTTTGTTGGGGGCCGGGTGTATTTCTTGACAGTAAGTTGCAGTTTCCCAGAGAGGCAGTTAGTTATAAATAAGAGGGAGGGAAAGCCCATTCAGAGTGCCAGGCAACTGATTTGCATATACATGTTTGGAACACAGTTGTTTAGAAGCTGGGGAAAGTGGTAAGCCTTGCTTTGTTACTATCATACTTCCTATTGCTGTCTGCCTCCCTCCTTTTTCATTTTACGTCTCACTTCTTATTTTGAAAATGTTCAAACCCACAGAAAAGTTAAAAGCGGAGTACAATGCATAGCAGTACGTCCTTCAGCTGGATTTCAGTGACTAACATCGTGCCCCATCTGCTTTGTCTCTTCGTGTATGGAACCATTTGAAAGTAAGTAGTACACACTTCATCCCTAAATACTTCAGCACACAGCTCCTAATAATGACCTTTTCTTACAAAACCCAAACACCATGATCACACCTAAGAAAATTAATCTTAGTTCAAGAATATCATACAAAGTGTACCTTTACATCTTTCTTTTTTTTTTTTTTTTTAAAGATTTTATTTATTTATCTGACAGAGAGAGACACAGCGAGAGAGGGAACACAAGCAGGGGGAGTGGGAGAGGGAGAAGCAGGCTTCCTGTGGAGCGGAGAGCCCGATGTGGGGCTCGATCCCAGGACCCCGGGATCATGACCTGAGCTGAAGGCAGACGCTTAATGACTGAGTCACCCAGGCGCCCCCCTTTATATATTTCTATAGCCATTGAAATATTTTTTCCTGCCTCTGATCTAGAATACAAAGTTCATGCATTGTGTTTGGTTCTTTTATTCTTTTATTTCTTTCATCTTTTTTTTTTTCAAGATTTTATTTATTTATTTGTCAGAGAGAGAGCGCATAAGCAGGGGGGGTGGCAGGCAGAGGGAGAAGCAGGCTCCCCCCTGAGCAGGGACCCCTGATGTGAGCTCGATCCCAGGACCCTGGGATTATGACTTGAGCCGAAGGCAGACGCTTCACTAACTGAGCCACCTTTTTTTAATGTAGAACTATGCTTTGTGCAATATAGGACCCAGCAACCACGTGTGGTTATTTACACTGAAATTAATTAAAATTAAATACATTTAAAAATCAGCTCATCAGTCATCCTGGCCACGTTTCAGGGCTCTCGGGTACCACATGTGGCTAGTGAACAGCCCAGATGTGACGGTTTCCACCATCCCAGACGGTTCTGTCGGACGGCATCAATCTGTAATCTTTTTTTGCTTTTCATAACATTGATTTTCTTTTTAAAGAATCCAGGACATTGTCTTGTAGACAGTCTCACACAGTCTGGATTGTCTGTTTCTTCAAGGTTAGATTCTGGAAGAACATTTTTTGGCCAGAGCCCTACCCAGAGGATATATTCCATCACTAATGGCAGATGCTTGCTGGTGATGCCTACGGTATGAATCAGTAAGTACTTAGGGAAGGAGTGACCCAGCACCAGCACTAGGGAGCTTGACTTCAAATAGAAGAGCAAAGGGTTGGGGCGCCTGGGTGCCTCAGTCAGTTAAGCGTCTGCCTTCGGCTCAGGTCATGATCCCAGGGTCCTGGGATCGAGCCCTGCATCTGGGTCCTTGCTCTTTGGGGAGCTTGCTTCTCCCTCTCCCTCTGCTGCTCCCCCTGCTTGTGCTCTCTCTCTCTCTCTGACAAATAAATAAATAAAATCTAAAAAAAAAAAAAAGGAAGAAGAAGAAGAGCAAAGGGTTTATGTGGTCTCCAGAGCCTCCACCACTGTGCCAGGATAGAGAGGAGGAATGCTTTGTGACATGAAATGCAGACTGAAGTGACATAGCAAGTGGCCCAGCCGCACAGAGAGAGGGGAGGGGAGGGACAGGCCCAGGGAAGGGTGAGGCCGTGGGGCTCTGGCTGTCCGTCAGCCCCAAACTCCATGCTCCTTTAAATAAGCATAACTTTGGGGGCACCTGGATGGCTCAGTCAGTTAAGTGGCTGGCAGGCTCTTGATTTCAGCTCAGGTCCTGATCTGGGGGGAGCGGGGGGTCCTGGGATTGAGCCCCTTGTAGGGCTCTGTGCTCAGCGGGTTGTCTGCTTGAGGATTCTTTCTCTGCCCCTCCCCCTGCATGCGCGCACACACTCTCTCTTGCTCTCGCTCTCGCTCTCAAATAAAGAAATACATCTTAAAAAAAAATGAATAATCATAACTTTTTGGTGATTGCTTTGGGCACAGGAAGCAGCTTGGTGAGATGCCTGTGACCCAGCTAAGCATTCAGGCGGAAGGCTTCACACCAGAGTCCCCTAGGGAACCCTCTAGAGAGAGACTGGTAGGCTGCTCACTCCTCCACGGGCTTGTGCCCTGAGTCTGGGGTTAACTTTGCACCTGGGAGTATCAAGGGAAAACATCAAACTCTAGTTTTTACACTTTTGTTGTCACATTTGCCTCCGCGGAAGGATCCCCTACCTTCCACCCCAAATAAGGACCAGGGAAAGAAGAGAGAAAAAGGGCAGAAGCTAGAGGGGAAATTTTGGTTTAAAGGAATGAGGGTGTGATCCCAACTGTCCGTGTGGCTCTGGGAGAAGTTGCTTCTGTAAAATGAAGGTGTTCCCTTCCAACACAGATGATTCTGTTCTAATTTTCTATGTCCTTTTAGCTCTGCAAGAGGGGAGGAAGGCAGGGATTATTGTCCCTCTAGGCCATTCTTAGTTGCCCACCGATAATCCCTTGCCCCTCCACCAACACTTGGAAATACCATCGTGTCCCTAGCTCTCTCGGAGTTAAACTCTAACTCGAACATGAATGAGAAGTCCTCAGGCAGGAGACTGAATGGAGGCATACACAGATCTAAAGAAGGAACGCGTTGATCTGCAGGGAGGTTGGTCAACCTCCGAGGCAGAGAGAGGAGACCCTGAGAGTATACCGGCCACAGCTCTTCCGGGCTCGGTCTGGTAGCCACCAGAATCTTCAGGGAGTATCTGGCTGGCTGTCAGGTATCCCTATTGTGGAGACCCACGGAACTGAAACAAGACCTGGCACCATTATATCTTCAAGTTACAAAACTAACTTCTCTGTTAGGATCCTAAACTCCCTGGGTGCCTTCTGACCACCAGCCTTCCCACGTAGCTTGCCCCAGGGAGCGAATGTGCTGGGTAGGCTGACATGTCTGTTGGGCCCATTTGGTCTTAGGCACAGGCCTGAATGAGTTTGTGTGTCCAAGTCAGCTTCCCTGACATGATTTCTGGATGGGAGTGAGTTTCTGAGCCTCTGAGGAGGAAGCCGGGCTCAGGGCAGGGTGTGTTCACCCAGTGGAGACGTTTCTGTGAAGACAGGGGGTCCTCTTCACTGCACAGCTTTCTCCCACTTCAGCTGCACCCATGTCACTGATGAGTAATATCCAGGACAGATCTGGGTCTGTTAACTTCTTGATTCACTAGGTCCTTCCTATCATCCCAAACTCTGTATTCTGAGTATTTCTCTTCTCATTTTGCTCTACCACCAATTCAATCAACATGATATGATAATAATAGAAGCTTCTGCTTATTGAATCTTCTGTTGCCCAATGGCCCCACAAAGAAGGCATTATTGTCCTATTCTATAAATGGGACAATTGGGGGATCACAAGAGGCTAATTATGACCACCAGCTGAAAGAGGGGGGATTCAAATCTATGTCTGTCTACCTCTAAAGCTTGTGCTTAATTGTTATTATTATTTTAAATATTTATTTTTAAGAGAGAGAGAGAGCACGCGTGCGCGCATGAGCAGGGGGAGGGGCAGAGGGAGAAGCTGACTTCCCGCTGAACAGGGAGCCCGACAGAGGGCTCGATTATTGGACCCTGGGATCATGACCTGAGCTGAAGGCAGAAGCTTAATGACTGAGCCACCCGGACACCCTAATTATTGTTATTTTAACAATTAAGCTCCATGAGGAGACTAGGGAGACTTCCCGGAAGAGTTTTCTAAGTTTCCCTTATTCTGAAAGTGGACATGGGGATTTTTACTTATTGAGGTCAAAGAATAAGAATCTGCTTTGCTTGGAGTAGCAGCCTGGTGATCGTGCCCGGTGGGAGCAGGAGAATTCCAATGATGCCCTAGGGCATCGCAGAGGATACTGACTGCCATCTTTGACCCTGATACAGGAAGGAGATAACCCAGATTCTAAGCAGAGCAAGACATACGAATGTAGGGGCACCTGGGTGGCTCAGTCATTAAGCGTCTGCCTTCAGCTCAGATCACGATCTCAGGGTTCTGGGATCGAGTCCCACATCGGGCTCCTTGCTTAGTGTGGAGTCTGCTTCCTCCCTCTCCCCCTGCTCGTGCTCTCTCTCTCAAATAAATAAATAAAATCTTAAAAAAAAAAAAAGACATATGGAATGTAGAAGCACAGGCGGGCACATGATGCCTTGTTCTGTCCTCCACAGCATGGGAGTTAGCGGGGAGAAGGATCAGTAGCTGCTGCGCCCCAAGCTTGGGAGTGGTTCCCCCAAGAGTACCTCAGGCCTCGGGGACATTCCTCCACCCCAACCTTCCTGAACCTAGACAGAAGGACAGTTCGGATTTTGGCCTGGCAATCAGGAGATCTTAGTAAATATTTCATATTTGACAAGGCATTTATTCTTTTGAAGCTTTAGTTTTTCTTTCTACAGATTTCTTTTTTATTTTACATATTTTTTTTCAAATTTAAATTCAAGTTAGTTAACATATAATGTAGTTATTGTTTCAGGAGTAGAATTTAGTGATTCATCACTTACATCCAACACCCAGTGCTCTTTACATCAAGTGCCCCCCTTAATGCCCATCCCCCAGCCACCCATACCCCCACCGACTCCCGTCCAGCAACCTTCAGTTTGTTCCCACAGTTAAGAGTCTCTTATGGTTTGCCTCCCTCTCTGTTTTTATCTTATTTTCCCTTCCCTTCCCCTATATTCATCTGTTTTGTTTCTTAAATTCCACATGTGAGTGAAATTACATGATATTTGTCTTTCTCTGACTGACTTATTTCACTTCTTTCCACAGGTTTCTAACTCCTAAAAACCAAACACTTCATTTCTGAATAATTTGTGAGGTAGTCAACAACTTGGGTAATGTACTTGAAACACACATGTGACAGTCCGTGGCAGAATCAAGGACAGAAAAACATGTGGTTTTTCCGGGCCGACCGCAGTCTGGAGCATCCTTAAAGCCATGTTCTCTATCTACTTGTTCAACATTCCTTTGATAGGAGTTAAGAGAAAATAATTTCTATAATGTTCAAAATAAGGGATTTTTTTTGCCATGCACTGAGTATGACATGACATTTAAACTTATTTGGAATTATTTTAACTGTTTAAAAAAAGTCACCAACAGCTCGGCAGTATTAGTCCCCCCACACTTAACTAAACATGAATATTGCCATAAAGTCTTTCAGAGTATGGTTAAAACAATCTTTTCTGGCTGGCCAAATTGTTCTCACTTTTCTGCAATTTCTGTTTTCTTTCAATTTGTTTGTTTGCTTGTTTTTAATTTCCCGAAGCCAGTCGTTTTCTTGGGAGCCACATGAAAAGATTTTCTATCTAGATAATGTAATAAAATGCGGTATAGTGTGGTAAGCAGCATGATACCATCCATTAGTCGGTTTCTGGATTTTAGCTGAAGGAGAGCGGATTTTAGGAGACTGTCGCTGGCTCTGGCGGATCTTGGGGTTGGTGTTGTTGCCTATAATTATGTTGCAAAGATACCATCAGGGATAGACTGGCGCCTGGGAGGCATGTTTTTAAATATCCACTGGAAAATATGATCTATTTCAGTAGACAATTAACATTGTGCGGTAATGTAAGGTGTCTCATGGGCAAAACTGAGGTAACAGGCGCCATAGTTCTGATCATTTCAGCAATGCCTTTGTGTTCTCTAGGTAGGCAGGCACCTTGGCCAGCTAGCTCATCTGGCTCCAGGCATGGTGGGGAGGCACTGGGCTGAGAGAAACCTGGGTGTGAATATATGACTTGAGCAAGACACTTAACTCCTCTGAGACTCAGTTTCTCTCTCGTAAAAGGGTGATAACATCAATTTTGCAGAGTTATTAGAAAGAATATTGAAGTTGCAAATAAGGCCATTATTATTTAAAAGTATATGGTATAGTATAATATACTGTGTATGAAAACATTATATAAATAATAATTAAGCAATTATTCTCTTTCTGTTAGCCCTTAATAAATCTTACTAACATATTGCTTCTTTGAAGAGTTAGTCCAAGAGCCCAGGCCTGTTATAAAACCCTGATTTCTTAAATGTTCTCACCAAAAAAAAAAACAAAAAACAAAACCCAAAGAGGGTAAATATGTAAAGTGATGGATGTGTTCGTTAATTTAATGGGGGGAGGGGATCCTTTCACAACATATGCCTATATCAAATCATCAAGTTCTATTTTAAATATTTTACAAGTTTGTCAATTATACCTCCATGAAGCTGAAAAAAAAAAAAAAAAGGCTGCTGACTGAGATGAGTAATGTTCAGCATTTAGCGTATGCTGGTCGAAGCCATCACACGTCCTGTGGCGGAAGTGTCCTGCATGGGCAGGGGGTCCCGGCAGGGGCTTTGGAGTCAGACAGACCTGGGGGCGCTGCACTGGGGCCCTGCTCTTCCGTATCTGACATCTCAGGAACACGGCTTTGTCACAAACGTGTGTCTGTGTGTGTCTCATGAGGCCCTGTTGTCACCCACTGCCCTCCAAACTCCAGCCACACGGGACTCCCTGTGGTTCCCCAAAGCTCCAGGCTCCTTTCCCTGCTTAGCATATTGTTTCCTCTGCAAGATGCCTTTCTCTTTCCACTCTCTGCTAACTCCTATTCCCCTTGGCTTCTTCCCAGACTTCCCTGACCCTCAAGACTGGGTTAGGTGTCTTTTCCATCTGCCTGCTCCCCTAGCCACCCTCCGTGTACCTCTGTGGTCATCATATTGACATTGCCTTGTCATTGACTGATCCCCCACCCTTTAAATATGGACTAGTATCTTGGGGTTTAGTGGGTGCTAGGCACAGAGCTTGGTGCTTTATGTGCATTCCCTCGCTGAAGTCTCCTAGCAATTGTAGGAAAGAGGTATTAGTGCAGATAAGGAAAGCCAGGCTCAGAGAGGGTACAGGATCCCCTAACATCACACGAGGGCAAGCAGAAGATCTGGGATCTGAACCCCGGGGCCCGTCTGACTCCAAAGCTTTTGTAAGTCATTGTAAATTTCTAAGGGCTTACAGGGCTGAGCACAGTGAAGGCATGTCCCCATAAGTACTCGACAAATCAGAGCTGTTATAGTTTTAACCCAACCAGATGGCAAGCCTCTGCAGGGAAGGAATCTTACCCCACAGATGCTTGCGCCCCTCAGCACGGTACCCCGACCGAGGCGGGCTCAATGTGCGGAAGGCAAGGACACCGCACTGGCTTCTGGTCCATGTCCCAGGGCACCACTCATTGTTGCTCAACAAATGACTGACGTGTGTTGTTGTTGTTTTTTATCACACATCTCTATTTAAGAGCTGTGTCCTTTCTGGTCATGCTCTGGCCCCTTTCCACTTCTGAGTGAGGAGGAGGTGGGACTCCAGAGGGATGCAGAACCACTGAGGCTGCTTTTGGGTGAGACACAGAGGAACCAGCAACCACCTAAATAAACGTCCTCTTTATTTTACCAAATATAATTTATCAGTTATGTTGACATTTGTCAATTCAGTTATAGTAACTATAAATAATTCTCTTAAGACACAGTTCTGTAACTTTTTAAGGATACAAGAGTAAACCAATGTTGCTCCTTGCAGCCAGGCCAAAAGTACATGCAGTCTGTGCAATCGGGGAGAGGGGAAAAGAAATGAATCTTCCGTGAAAGTCCACTTCATTTTCTTTCCCTCTCACCCCGTGGTCCTCCCTCTGCTCACATACTCGGGGCTTGGGGCACGCCCACCTTCCTGTTTTTTCAGCAACGGAGGAGGCTCCAGGTCTCCAGGAGAACACAGGGGGGCACAGCCTCAGGGGCAGGGGCGCTGGTTTTGGTGCCTGTACAAGAAGAGTGTGTGTGTGCAGATGTGTTGGGAGGTGGAGGGCAAGCTGAAAGAGGGCCTGAGGGAAGAGCAGAAACAAGCCTGGGCTGGTGTTAATGAACTCTGCCAGCCCCGGCCCCAACTACATAGCCTCTACCATTCCTTCCAATTCGAAGACTCCAGAAGGTGGCGTGGGTGGAGTCTCTGGAGGTCCCAGCCAAGGTCTCAGGATGAGGCGTGGGGCTGGGAGGAGCGAGGGTCACTGCCTAGCCTGCCCCTGGAGGTGGGCCCTTTCCACTACAGAGAGGAGGGTCATTGGGGAGGCCGTGCGTGGAGAGGCTAGGAAAAAACCTGCATCCGAACGCTCAGATTGGCACACGTGCGAGTGTGGACAGATTTCTGATCTGGTCAGAGCAACGGGGGGGGGGGGGGGGGGGAGACGGGGACGGATGCAGAGGCTCCAGTGTTCCCCGAAGCTTGCACTGGGCAGAGAAGAGCACGGCAGCCGGAGACGTCCAGCCTACTAGGTCTGAACCCTCTTTCAGGTGGCTGGTGGGGAGAGACGGAGGGAAGAAAAGGTGAGGAAGTGTAGTTCAGGGAAATGAGCTGGTGCTGGAGCGACGGGGCTGGGGGCTCTCGCTGGGGTCGGCACCGCACAGAGCTGAGATTGCAGGCAGAACCTGGCCTGATGACGCAGACACCTCTAGCCAGGCAACTTTCTGCGTCAGGTCGGAAGGGGCGCAAGGCCTTTGTATCTGGGGAACGAGCTGAGCGGAGAGCTGTTTCCCTGGCCACTGGCACGGTACCTACCCGCGGTAGGCACCGTCACGACTGCTCAGGGGAAGCTTCAGACCATGCCTGCACAAGAGCCCCTCTCGGGGAGGCGGTGTATTTGTTGAATGGGTGAATGAGGGCAGAAGCCAAGACAGAGGAAACCTGCCGTCCACAGCGCGGCAGCGGGAGTGATCTCAGGAAGTGATGGAGACTAAAGTGACCACATAAAATGTCCTTGGTGGCAGTGAAACACCCCTGGTTGCCCTCTGCCTCCCAACCATCCTCCACGTACTCGCTCCCTGTCCCTAATCTCGGAACCCAACCTCGCAAGCTCTGGGAAAGGTGGTGTTGAGAAGCAATGAGACACGAAGATTGAACAGAGATAAACAATCGGTCCTCTGGGCCCAGGGAGGATGTAGATCTTGTTAAACCTATTGGTGGACATGGGTCAACAGAGACCAGGCTCCTGCTCATTTCTTCCCAGATGTGACGATCAATGGGAAAAAGATCAAAGGGAGGGGTTGGTAGTGTTTATCAGGCAATTGGGTAAGGGATGTGTATACAATTTGAATGGTTAGTCCACCTCACTGTTTTTGGGACAGAGGGCCGAGGATAGGGCTAGGGTTACAGGGGGCCAGAAGCAGCTATCTTCTTACTAGTGCTTTGAAGTTGGTCCATTTTTAGAAAAAAGTGTGTGTGTTTTAGGGGGATGGGGGAGGGAAATGATACTCATCTCTCTGTTCAATCAAAAAGAAAAAAAAAAAAGAGAAAACAAAAACAAACCCAAAAAAACCAGAGCCCACTCACAAAGGGTTTCTCATTAGGGCCATGACTGAGTTTGCTAAAGCTAAACCAAACGTCCCCAGATCCTAGATGGAAACCCCTGCCCCAACCCACCTCACCTGGAGGCACCCACCATGAAATTGCACTTGGTGATTGTCTCAAAAAATCTACTTGTACTGCTTATCTCAGTTCATCTGTCCTGTCGGAATTCTTGCTATACAAACTTGGCTCAATGTATAAAAATTCCCATTGAAAATAATGAGAATTCAGTATCAAAGTGAAGTCCTAGAAAGAGGTGGGAGTGTGGAGTGGGGTGGGGGAAGGAGAACGAAAGAAAAAATTCAAACAGAAAGTGCAGGGGGTAGGGGGAAAGGTTGAGTGACCAGGCTAGTCCCCGACATCTGTGTCTCGGTCCCCAATGAGCCAGAGGACATGGAAGCTGAGTGCTAGGAGCCCAGTGCCAAGCAGGTCCCCCAGAGCGGTCAAGTACGGGATGGAGAAGTTGTCCGGGTCCAGGCCCCGGCCCCACATCCAGTGCACCATCCAGTCTGCGATGTACAGGAGAATCAGCACCTGGGGAGACAGAAGGGCCCGGCCTATAGCCTTCCCCTCTCACCAGGGGGAGCCAGAGGCCACAGGATAGAGCACATTCATTGTATCCCTGGGGAATACGCTGCGGTGGTTCATCTTGCCACCCCAGCCACCCCTTTATGTTCCTCTACTGCACAGTCACCGCCTGGAGCGGACCATCAGCGTCCCATGAGCCCTTGGCGGAGCATGATGCTGCTACTCCCCAGGACCTCCCCCAACAGCATTACATTCTGCTCCCAAATTGACCAAGCGAGGGACTACCTAATCTAAGTCCTACTTATTGCAGCAGTTCAGCCCTCTTGCCTCTAATTCTGGGTCATCCTATTCTTGGGTCACTCCAGTGCCTGCCATGTGGGCCTCTGCAGGAGCCTGGCAGGGGGCTGGGGCCTGGAGCTTGCTTTTCACACAGGGATTTCTCCTCGGAGCAGAGCGGAATAAGGACAGTGTTTGAGGCTGCTGCCGGCACAGTTGTCTGAGTAACAGTCGATTATCCCAAGCTAGCTTCCTCCTGACCCTTTCCATTCTGCTGTTGTGGGCTCAAACAATGCAAGTCTAGTTTAACATGAGCCCTAGCAAAATAGAATTACGAGTAAGTCAGCCGAATAGAAAGCAGAGAGTGTGTATCAACGCAAAAGACATTTTGGATTATCTGCTGCTTTATCTGTGCCCTTCCTTCCCTTCCATGTCTACAGATCAAGAATGATGTCGATTAGCCCTTTGCTAGTGGGCGCGGGACCAGTGGCATCAACAACAGCTGGAAGTGCGTTAGAAATGCAGAATCCCGGGGCGCCTGGGTGGCTCGGTCGGTTGGACCTCTGCCTTCGGCTCAGGTCATGATCCTGGAGTCCTGAGATCGAGCCCCGTGCTGGGCTCCCTGCTGGGTGGGGAGTCTGCTTCTCCCTCTCCCTCTGCTCCTCCCCAGCTCATGCTCACCCTCTCTCTCTGTGTGTCTCTCAAATAAATGAATGAAATCGTTAAAAAAAAAAAAAAAAAAAGGAAATGCAGAATCTCAAGTCCTGCTCTTGATCTCCCAAATCAGAATCTGCACTTTAGCAAGACTCACATACACTTTGAAGTTGGCAAAGCACTTGATCTGGAATACCAGGGGAGAGTGGGCAGGCCTGCATCTTCTCTACGCTCAGCACCAGTCCTGACATCTGGGCTCCCTAAATGACCGCATCTGCGTGAGAATGAAATGCTTTCTACCGGTAAATCTCCAACACAGTCATTTGGGAGGGAGGTTTTACTCTTGACTGTACTTTGCAAAAACTGTGGTATGCAAATTCTGCCCGAAGAGGCTCAGATGCAGGAAATGGAGACCTTGGGGGATCCTGAAGCCAGAACTGATACCTAATTTTAGGCCAGCTTGGTGGTTCTCCTGTCTTCTCCCCGAGGCCGCCAGAGGCTCTGGTTCCAGCACCCTTCATGCTGCCCCTGCCTTGCACGCAGCTGCCTGGTGCTCCTCCCATGGCCTGCCCCCGGCCCTGCATGAGGGCCAGCCCCCATCGCTTTGCGCCCTTTCCAGCAGCTGCAGAAGAGTCCCACATAAAGAGTGTGGCCCGGAGGACTTTGGGCCATGCTCCAGGAAGAGCATGGCAGCAGCTCTCCCCTCATTGCAGCCTCGTCCCAGGGACACATGGCTGAGCCGGAGGGAGCAAAGCGATCAGGAAGAACCTCTCTAGGGCACTCAGTGCCCTGCCCTGGCCTGCCGCAGGCCTAGAGAAGACCGCAGAGGTGAGAGGGGGAGCCCAGGGCTAAGCCCCAGCCGCAGGCCCCGGGCATCCCCGCCTCCGCTTTCCCCACCGAGGGCACTTAACTCCTCTGTGCAGGGGAGTGCGCAGCAGGGCAAGAGCATGTGGCTGGTTCTCGGCCCAGCCCTCGCCAAGACGTCCCAACACACAGCCTTTTTAAGGTTTGGGGTGAGAGGCTGGAGGACGAGTGGTCACCCAGAGGGGACTGGTTAAATGAAATTAGGTACATCTACAGGGTAGAAGAACGCAACCATAACAAGTCAGGGTGCTCTTCCCTTTATGTACAGACGTGGAATGATGTCTAAGATAAACTGTGCTGTGAAAACACAGGGCGTGGACAGTGTGTAGAGTATGCTACATGCGTGTAAAAAAAAAGGAAAACAAGAAAAATTATACGTTTGCTTGAATAAATATAGAAGAGGCTTGAAGGATATACAAGACATGGACTACATGGACGGCCGGGAGGAAGAGGCTGGGTGGCAGAAAGAGGGTGGGAAAGAAGAGCTTTCACTGTGAACCTTTAAAAAGTTTTGAACGATGGGACTGTTATTACCACTCAAAAGTCAAGTCTATGGAAATTGACAATGTCTGATAGGGCGAGTGTGGCTCCAAGGGGAGCGTGGGAGGAGGGCTCATGAGGAGGGGACAGTTCTGTGTCTTGACTGTGGTGCTGGATGGACGGATCGACACGGGACAGAACCGCACAGAATTACATACACACACACACGCACACGCACACACACATGGGTGTGTGTAAAACTGGTGTAACTGGAGTAAGCCCCGTGGATTGTTCCGACGCTGACTGGTTGGTTTTGTGATTGTACTGAGTTACGTGAGATGTTACTGGTGGGGGAAACCGGCTGAAGAGTACATGGGGCCTCTGTGTACATAAATTATGCAACTTCTTGTGAATGTATAATTCTTTCAAAATAAGAAGATGAAAAAAAAATGGGCTAACACTACAAGGGAGAGAGTGGATTGTATCACGGAATGGCAAGGCTGGACAGGATCCTCCAGGTGACCTAGTGTGGTGTTTTGACACTTTTTTAAGTTGTGAAACCCTTCATTCAAATGACATTTTCTAAGGAAGCCCCAGCATGCAAAACACCCGAGAGGAGCTCTGTGGCCAGGCCAGTGGGGGTGCCCCCCAGGCCCACCTGCCCAGCACCCTACAACCACCACCTGCCTACAAACCACCACGTTGGGGCCATTCCTCTCAAATGGCAAATGTATCCTGGAGGCTCAGAGAAGTAAAGCAACTGGGCCAGAGTCACACAGCACGTTGGTGACTCTGCCGGAACCATGGCCTGTTCTCCAGAGCCCCTGTCCCGTGTTTCTTGGCCACCCGGTCCCAGAACGAGAGGCGGCAGAGGGTGCGGCAGGCCCTCCCCGCGCTCCTGCCTGCCCGTACCTGGAGCAGTGCGGCTGTCATGTAGAAGAGGATGAAGATGAACGTGAGCGTGGTGTGCCCGCCCTGCATACAGCTGATGGTGTAGAGGAACACCAGGTGTCCTGGAACCACAAGGAGGAAGAGGACTCGGGCCGAGCGAGAATTCACATCTGGGACCAGGGCAGAGAGCGGGGCGTGGGGGGAGTGAGGAGGAGGAGCCCTGGCCCCAGAAGGCTTTTCAGGCCAGAGGTGCCCCGCTCCACCCCAGGACGGCAGGTGGCTGATGGTCTCTACCGCTCCACCCCAAGGTCCCCAGCCCCCATGGCGTCCGCGGAAAGGACAGTCTTCCTGCCTGGGATCTGCTCTCCAGAGAGCTGGTGTGGCCCAGCCAGAGCCCAGCTGTTTCTGAGGGGAGGTCCCCTCATTGTTGGCCCCCTCCCTCCGGGGCTGGAACGGACCAGGAGGCTGGGACTCTGTCATTACCAGGACTGAAGAAGGTGGTACAAGGACTGGGGCAGCGGCGAGGGGCTTGCTCGGAGTTCTCCCCTGGCATCCCATTCATGTGCAGGAAGGTGGAGATGCGGCTGGCCTGCACTGCCACCAGATTGCCCCCAACACCTGTAGAGTGACAGAAGCGCTGAGACGGGGCAGAGTGAGGCGTGGGGAGGGCGTGACACATTCACCAGTCCCCAGGAGAAGAGTGAGACTCCAAGAAGGAAGACAAAGACCGCCCGCCCCCCCCCCAGGAAGTCTTCCAGGTTGCTTCTACCCTCCCGTCTATGGACACGTGGCCATCCCACGTGCCCCTAGGGGGGCTGAGAGTGCAGGAAGGGCACAGGCCGATCTGCACACGTAGGCAGCCTGTGCCCCCGCCGTCCCACACAACCAGGCGACAAGGCCTTGCCCTGCCCAGCCTCTCTCCGCAGCTCTGAGCAGACCCAGGCTCCTGTGCTCGTTCTAGGAGCCAAGTTCAAGTGTCGGGTTTGAGCTCTGGACTCTGGTGCCTCCCCTAGGAACCGTGCTTGTTGCTGTTTACCCTCCCACCCCGACCTCTTCCCTGCTCTTCGCAGCCTTGCCTTGAGCTCTGAGAGCCTGACCTACAGACCGCATCACCCATGCTCTGCTGCTGGCTGCTCATCGGGTTTCAAAAGGAGCCAGCAGGACACACTCAGAGGGTGGAAGGACAGAGAGCTCACGTATTTTTTTCCTTATCCCCCTCTTTTTGGCAGTAGCTTACCCCTGTCAGGGGCAGAGGAGTGTTCTCTCTAGGCTCCTCTAACGTTATTTTCTTCTCTTGACCCTGGAGGACGAGGGCTTCCGGTTGTTGCTAATCTCTGGGTCCCTCCCCGGCTCCCCGCTCTGTGAGCAGCCCCTTTGATAAAGTCCTGAACTGTCTGAGCCGGATGCTCTTGCTGCCGGAGTCCTGACTGATACAAAGGCCCCACGTCCTTTTCTCCTGCCCCTCTCCTTTCCCCCGGCAGCTGATGCCAAGACCTCACCATTAATCACAGGCGTGAAGACAGCCATCCCTGCGAAGTTGGGGTCGGAGACAGTCTTGTCCAAGATGAGGCCTCCCACACTACACAGACAAAGACAAAGTGACACAAAGATCACCGACAGGTAGTATTCCAGGTCCGGGGATGACAGGCCCATCTGGCCTTGGGGAGCAAGGGGCTCCCAGGGGTCCCTTGTCTCCTAGTCCTTGCCTCCTTTGCCAGAACCAGTTGCTGCTTATAATATTGAGACTTGGCACAGCGCTCCCCAGAGCAAGCTGGTGGCATGGGGTCAGGCCCCTGCCTCCTGTACCGCCCCCCCCCCCCCCCCGTTGGCTAGAGGAGCCCAGGGCGAGCAGCCCACGAGGACCGCTGTTCTGCCCACTCAGTATTTATTTCCCCTTGTGGTAACAGTACTGGGCTCTTTCCCAGGAACTACGTCTCTCAAACTCAGTCAGGTGACATTGCTCCAAGGATGGCTAGGCCCCAGCCCCATCCAATCAGAGCATCACTTCCCTGAGGCCACAGTGAGTCAGGGATAGCCATGTGAATGGATGAGAGCCAGTGAAATTCTCTGGCGGGACTCTGTGGAACTGTGAACTTCTTCCCCCCGGAGTTAGTATGAACCTGGAGCCATAGGCCATCACCCGGAAAAGCAGAGCCGAGGGATACAGAACATCGCAGCCCTGATGCCCCTGAATCCAGCTGTGCCGTTTTCGTACCCTAAGCCAGCGCATTCTGCTTTTCAAGGAAACCCACGTCAGATGGTTCTGTCACATGTGACAGAAGGACATGGAGCGGATACACTCCGGAAGGCGTTTCTAGGCTCTGTACCACATTTCCCGTCTCCAGGACTCAATAGGGAGGCTGTGGCGGGGTGAGAAGGGGGTGAGGGTGTGTCCCAAGGGCCCAAGCCTACCTACTGATGGCCATGGCAATGATGACAGGCTCCCAGCCCGAGTACAACACCTCCCTTGTGGCTGGGCTCCGTCGGGCCAGCACCACCCAGACAGGCAGCAGGGCCACGAAGAAGGCGCACACCAGGGGGTAGATGTATTGCCAGTTATCTGAGGGAGGCAGAGACGACAGGGAGGTGAGCACTGCGGCGCCCGGCTCAGGCCTCCCCCGGTTCGGCCCCGGCCACCATGCTGGCAGATCAGCAGGAACCCCACACCAGGTGCCGGGATCATCAATCCTCCCGGCAAGCCCAGGAGAGGGGGGGCAGGCAGCCTTGTCCTTTGTGTAGATGAGGAAACCAAGCTGAGAGCTTCCCAGGCCTGGGGCTAATCAGGGGCAGAGACCAGCTTCTAACGTTCCTTGCTTGGAGCCCCAGAAATCCCTGTCTCCCCACCCCCCATGCTGCAAGCAGATTCCAGGCTTCAGCTCCTCTCCTTCAGCCTTTCACCTTTACTCCTCCCAGGCAAGTAGGAGTCCACAGGACCAGGCAGGAATATATTTCTCAGATACTTTCCCCTGTGCCCCTGCTGCTTTGCGTGACTTTGAGCCAAGCTCGGGGGCAGAGGGGGAGTTAGTACAAAACTGCGCTCCAACCACACGGTTAAGAACATAGGGGAAATCCTTACACCTTTGCAAACCCACTGCTGTCTCTCCCAAATCCCACCCGGGGGTCCACCCTGGTCACACCCTCAGTGGCCTCAGCCTCACCCCGCTCCAGGTAGAGTCCCCAGCTGATGCCTGAGAGCAGTGCCAAGGTGATGAGGTCACCCAGGCTGGCGGCAATGGGCGTGGCCACGTTGTCTGGGTTGATTCCAATCTTTCGAGAGCCAATGATGACTCCAATCATGATCATACCTGGGGAGGAAGGGGAGGGGCCGGGCGGGGTGAGAAGAGATAAAAGGGGTATCAACAAACAAAAGGAGAGACTGCAGGTGCCAGGCCCTGGGCCCCCCCCTCCCCCGCCCGGCCCTCCCTTCCTTACCCAACACCAGGGAGGCAATGAAGGCCGTGGCCACGCTGCCAGCACAGAGCAGGAAGGCGTGCGGGATACTGAAGTGGCCGTCAGGGATCCAGCCAAAGACGACAGCTGCGATGGACGCCAGGAAGCCCACGACCGTGGCCTGCACCTGAGGCGGGGGTGCTTAACTCAAGAGAGCCCGGGGGCAGCGGGGTTCCTAGCGGGGGTGGCCCGAGCGCTGGGCCGGCCCTCTTCCCGGCTCTCTGCAGCCCCAGGAGGCAGGCTGGGCTGGACTGTGCAGTCCCCCCAGGCTGGAATGATGTCTCTATTTATTTAGTTTCACACCAGACACTGGGCCTGGGCAGCGTACCCCGCAGGAGCCCAGGACATGTTACTGGCTGAAGGAGCCAGTCATCCCCTCTGGGGACTGGGGTGAGAATCAGCAGAGCCTGAGCCTTCAGTCAGGAGACAAGGCCTGGGACTCGAGGGGGAAGACTCCCAGTCTGGAACCCGTGTCGCCTCACACGGAGATGGGACAACAGTGGCCGAGGACAGCCCAGCCCTCCCGAGTCCGATTCGTGGGAACTCGAGCCCAGTGGACCCCTGCAAGCCGAGAACTGACATGGGACCTGCTGGGGCCCTCCCCGTCTTGGCCGCTTGCCTGGGAAACTTGGTTACCTCCTAGAGCTGCTTCGGGACAGGCCAGCTCGGCAGGATGCTGGCGCCTCGCTCACAAGCTGGCTGGGGCTGAACTCAGTCTTTCAGATTCCTGACTAAGGGGGAAGCTTAGCCCACCCTCTCTGGTCTCGGCTTTCTTACCTGGATGAGGGCCATGTTCCCAGTGATCATCCGCCAGAGCTCCTTGGGTGTGTCCATGTGCCCAATGTTGGCCTGGGAGAGGGAGGGGGGGGGGGGCTGGAGCTCCAGGCTGGGAAAGGCCTGCGGCTCCATCTGTTAGGACCCTGCCTGGGTCAGGAGGCAGTGAGTGGGGTCTAAGACGCTGGGACCGGGACATAACCCCCAGGGAAAGTGAAGCAGCATTAAGGGGGCCGGAAGAAGGAAGGAGCTAAAGAGCCTGAGCTCCTGCAGCTGGGCGGGGGCGGAAAGGGGGCTCCCAAGCCAGCCCCCTCTCTTCTCCTCTTCTCAGGACAACTGCTGAGCAGAGGCAGATTCCGTCCCGTGGGCTGCTCATCTGGGAAGCCCATTTCCACATGGGTCAGAGGGACCCGATCGCTGGCTCTGAAGCCAGCTTCCCATTCTAGGGCAGGAAAGGTCAGCTGCTGGTGTGGGACTGAGGCTGCCAAAGGGTGTGGGAAGAATGAGGTGGCACGGGAGTGGGCCGGAAGTCAGGCAGGGTGGGCAGGCTGGACAGGCTGCCACTCTCTCTGCGGCCTTCTCTAGACTTGTAGCCACAGGGGCCATCCCTGCCACCCGGCTCCCCTGGCCTCCCGAGTTTTATTGCTTCCCACCTCCCACCCCATGGCCCTGTATCCGGTTCAGTCTCTGGGCCATCACGGCCGATCTACGGGGCTGTGGGCAGGGAGAGTGATAAGCAGCCCCCTCGCTGTCTAGTCCCTTAATGAAGAGTAAGCTGCCATGAGGGAAAGGGAAGGGGATGGACGGGGGGCTGGGAAGGCCTGGCTCTGCTCCTGCCCAGCTGCAGAGTAGGGCTGGAGATCAGAGGAGGCCCCCATCTGTGCAGGTGGAGGGACCAGCATGATGCTTGCCTGTCAAAGCTGCACAAACAGTCACGAGGCGGGTTGCGGAGCAGGGGGTGAGGCAAGAGTCCAGGGACGGCTGGGACATCCAGAAACCAAGCCTGGGAACCACTCTGGGCAGGGAGCCCCTGCCCAGGAGCAGGACACCCAGGCTGGAATCTCCCTACACCTTCCCACCCCAGCCCCACACTCCAGGCCTGGGCGCTTGGGAAAGGCCTGCAGTGATCTCTCAGTCTGGCTCTGTGCTGCCCCAAGTCTTCTGTGTGTCCCATGCTTCCCCGCCAGGACACTCACTGCAGTGGACAGCCTCGATGCCAGGGTCATTTCCAGGTTCCCCTTAAGCCCCAGCAGTGCAGGCACCAGGATGAAGACCTCTGTCACCTTCTGGAAGACTTCCCAGTGCTACAAGGTGAAAACAGAACCCAGGAATTTCAGTGCCCCAAACGGCTGGCATCAGGTTGAACAGAAAGTCTGGGATCAGAGGCTTGAGGAGGAAGCGGAATCAGCAGGGCGTGAGCACGCCAGCGCCTTTTCTCCAAGAACCCTGGACCCAAACCAAGACCATGGTGCTCCAACAACACAGCCCCCCCTTCCTGCCACCCAGAAATGGGGACACATGGAGGGGCTCATCCAGGCAGGAGACCCCAGCCTGGCTTCACTCCCCCTGCCTGCTTTCTGGAGGTGAGGGACAGGAGGTGAGGGCCCACACGGCTGTCACCCCAGGCTGGCTTACACGCCAGAACTCCTTTGTGATCCCCCCTCAAATAGCAATCCCCAACCTCTTTGCCTTCAGTCCAGTTTCTCCGTGGCCTCAACCTTGGGTGGTGTTGTCTCAGCTGTTGAGAGCTGGGCTCCATGGGGCTGGGGCTGAGGAGATTAGAGTTTGTTTGGTTTCTGTGTCCAAGGGCTTTGGGCCTCAGCCACAGCAACTCTCCTCTTCAATAGGCTCTGAATTAACACCAGGGCCCCCAAACCTCTGTGTGCTGGTTTGCAAGAGGCTTTTTATGTCTCCTCTGCAGTCCCTCACCCCACATACCTCCCCCAGGCTCTCAGGAGAGGCGAGGGGGATATATACTCACTGCGGGATATATCCCCTGCAGGAAGAGCAATGGACTAGGGGTCAGGAGACATGGGTTCTAGTCCCGGGCCTATCGGGCTTGGCTCTCCCACCAGCTCCTTCAGCCAAGAGCTCTTAGGTGCCGACTGCGTGTTAGGCTGCTTGTAAGCACTCTACGTTGTACAGTTTCTCATTTCGACCGATCAACAGTACACTCAGGTGGGGGCTATCTTTATCCCCATTTTGTGAATGAGGAAAATGAATTTCAGAGGGCACTATGCTTGTTCGTGCTAAGTGGGAAAAACCAAGGAGCCAGGATTGGCTATTTGAAAGCTACTTATTTGCAAGTGAAATCGAAGACTGGCAAAAAAGCCTGGGTTTGCGTCTCCCTGCCTGGCGCTAACTGCCACATGGGTTCCTTTATTTGTTCTTTATTTGTTTTAGAAATGGTTTGGAGAGGGAGGAGGGGGCAGGTGGCCAGGCGGGCATATGGAGGTTGACGAGGGGGTCACGGTCAGGAGGCAGAGCGCTGTAGGTGTGAGGACACCGGACTGAGAGCCTTGGGTCTCCTACAGAGACCACAGGGATGGGCCTCATGCTACCTCCCCAGCGTCCTCCCCAGCTGGTCCCCGGACGAGCCTGGGGACCTCAGACACACTACGGGGGCCTCAAGCTCCCGACTGTAAAATGTACAATTCAGGGGCCACGTCGGAGGGTCTCTAAAGGCAGTTCCAGCATTGACACTCCATAGTTAAGAAGGAGGACGGCTGCAAATCAAACCCACAATGAGATTTATCACCTTATGCCCATCAAGATGGCTACTACAAAGATACCCCAGAAAGCAACAAGTGTCGGCAAGGGCGTGGAGACACCCGAATCCTTGTACACTATTGGTGGGGCCATAGAACGCTCCATTGCCTATGGAAAACAGTAGGGAGGGTCCCCCCAAAACTAAAAATAGAACTACCATATGAGCCAGCAATCTCACTGCTGGGTATATATCCCAAAGAAGCAAAAGCAGAGTCTTGAAGAGATATTTGCTCACCCACGTTCCTAGCAGCATTACTCACAATGGCCGAGAGGTATAAGCAACCCAGGTGTCCACCGATGGATGAATGGACACACGAAAGGTGTATACGTCCAATGGAATGGTATTCATCCTTCAAAAGGAAGGACCTTCTGACCTGTGCTACAACATGGATAAACCTTAAGGACATTATACTAAAGTGAAAGAAGCCAGTCACGAGAAGACAAATAGTGTATGATTCCACTTATATAAAGTATCTAAAGTCGTCAAATTCATAGAAATAAAAAGTAGAATGGTCGGTTGCCAGGGGCTGGAAGGGGATTTAGTGCTTAGAGTTTCAGTTTTGCAAGATGAAAAGTTTCAGAGCTGTTGCACAACAATGTAATATAACAACTACCAAACTGTACATTTAAAAATGGGTAAGGTGATCAATTTTGTTATGTGTTTTTTTAACATAATAATAATAATAATAATAATACAAGATGAGCAAGGAGTATCAGAGGGGGCCAGGGCTAGGGCCAGAGACCTGGGGAGGCTGGACACCAGGAGGGCCTATAAGGTAAGGATTTCTCTTTTCCTGTCAGAAAAAGAGAAATGTGTTTTGTTTGTGTGCGTGTGTGGTGGGGAGAAGTCCATACCAGGACTCTGGGGGAAGGGCGCCTCTCCTTAGGCCTAGAGCACACGCTTACCTGAGCTCCTGGTCTGGCCCCTCACAGGCGGAGGGCTTAGGACTCTCTTTAGGGGAGCCCCTCTCTAAGACTAAGGATGGGAAAGAGTCCCCCCTGCCCTGCTCCCTCTTTCCCAGCAAGTTGCCGAGCTTGGAGGTAACCGCAGGAAGAGGCAGGCCCTCGCAAACGCTGGAAGGATGCGAACCCCTTGTCACTCCCGAGGTGCCCCGAGAGAAGGCAGCCCCATCCAGCCTGGAGGAACTCGGGCACTGTTACTCTTGGACACGGCTGGTGCCTACCACTGGGGCTCCAGTTCCCTGCAGACCCAGCCACATGGGGCTGTGCCTCATCCTTTCTCCCCTAAACCAGCTCCGAGGAGGGGAAGACTTCCCTCAGCTCCCCTCCCCTCATGAGGGTGGCTGACTGGGGGCTTTCAAAGCTTCTCTCAGAGCACAGCCTCATATCCCCTCCTCACTGCAGACCACCTGCCCCTCCCTTGGCTCGGCGTAGGTAATGTATATGGGCTCCCGGAGTCAAGGAGCCTGGAAAGAGATACGTTAAGTGTATGCATGGAATACTGTCTAAATTGTTTGTAAGGAACATTGTTTGTCTTTGTGATTATTTAAGAAAAAGAATGTAGGAAGCGCAGCTAAGCCCCTCTCAGCACTCCCAGGGCCCTCTGCCTCCCAGCACACACGTTAGCAGGACCAAGAAGGTATAGGGTTTCAGAGGTGATGAGCTGAGAGACAGACAGGCAAGGGGAGCAAGCCACCACCGTACCAGCCCCTGTGCAGAAGTCTTCCCAGCCCACACGGAATTCAGCCTGGGATCTCACACCACCTGACCAGCAATCCCAGCAACGCCCTGAGCCGGCACGTGGGTCAGAGTAGCCAATTCCTACACACATACTTTCTTCACCCACAGAACCTTCTCAAAGAGGCAGCTCAGGCGGTGTCTCTTTCTTCCTTTGGCCTAATTCAGGCCCGTCCTGTTCATCCTGGCTGGGAGTGCCCGCCTGCCCCCGAAGTCAGACCTGTCAGCCAAGCCTACACCCACGCCTTCCTGCTCTGCGGGGGATAAAAAAGGGAAGCACTGCCCCACTTGGCAGGGGGAGGGCGTCCACAGACAGCACTGCTTTTTAGAAATGCAGCTCCTCTCCCCTGTCTTTCTCCGTCCTTGACACGGGCTGCTGTTGGGGGCTCATTGGGCTCTGTTATCCCGGGAGGTGAGAAATGAGACTGTTCCCCCCACACCCCAAAATCATCCTGATTCAAAGCGATCACCCTAAATCTCGTACCTCAGCGGCCTAGCCGGTACCTCTCCCCCGTCCTTCCCTCTTGCCTCTTCCATCCCTTACCTCCTCCAGCCTCATATACTGACTCCTGCCTGCTTTCGAGTATTCTGCCCTGAGCTCTCCTCCCCCCACCCCTCCCCGCCCCCAGACGGTAGAAGCAGGGAGGAAAGTCACAGCCAGGAAAAGTTGGAATCAAGACATTAAGAAGATGAAAATCCCTAGAGGTAAGCTCTGAGCCCCAGGCTGTGGGAGGACCCCAGAAGCTGGGCTGGAGTTGAGCTTTCGGGGTGAGGACTGAGTCCGATCACCTGTCTGAGGCTTTCCCCCTCTGCAGGCATCCCAGGTGTCCAAGGAGGAGGGCCTCAGGGCAGCGCCTGGGTATTCAGGGCTGTACAAAGTGTGAGAAAGGAAGTGGTCAAGGAGGACGGGATCCGAGAGTCCCGCCCAGGAGGGCCGGCAGCCCTGGGAGCAGGCCAGCCAGGGAGGATGCCTCTTTCCCCTCCCCTCCACTTTCATCTTGGTAGACTCTTCCATATACACAGCAGGGTGGAGAAGCTGGAGGAGGAGGTATTTGGGCGAGGGGGTTGTCTCCTTTCCTTGGGATCCTCAGCAAGTGAGTAGTGAGTTAAAATAATACCTGTCTTAACACAGTTGGCAATTCCAGGAAAGGTTGGTCCACCACCTCCTATCCCCCCTATCCCTCAAAAGGCTGACAGCAAAGGCGAGTGACTTCGGGGGCAGGCGGGCACTCCCAGCCAGGATGCAACGGCCTAGGACAAGACTTGGGGGGCGAGGCCCAGAGCACCTGTGGTAGATCCGTATCCAACCATATTCAACCCCCTCCAGTCCCAACATGGGGCCCAATCCTGCTTTCCTTCCTAAATATCATGGGAACTTGCAGCCACGGTGGGACTTTGGAGCAGATGGCTGTCCCTTTATCCTTTTTCTACTTTTGGCCAGTACACCAGCCCCTTATCTCACTGCCGAGGCTGGCTGTGCACGTTGACTGGGCGAGAGGGCAGATAAGAGGCAACAGAAATGACCTTCCAGAAAGAGACTGAGTCTTCTGCAGTAGTAGGGAAAGATGGGGGGGTGGGGGGGGGGCCCTGGACCAAGGAGACATCCGCACCAACTCGGACTTCTGTTCATTTGCTCTGAGATGCTGGGGACACTCTATAGCCCATCTCCTCCAGATGGCCCCAGGCTTTTAGGCACTCCCAGATTCTGTCCCACTGAAGGCCAGCTTAGCTTATGAAGGGAGGATGCAAGTGTGAAGCCCTAGAAATCTCCCTGCTCCTCCTGAATCTGCGATTGTCAGCCACCCCTCCCCCGGCCCCCCGGCCTTTGCTTCCCTGGATGTGGAATCAGAATCTCCCTGGAGTCCCACGTCCTGGTCTTTCTGCACCTGCACCCTCCTCCTACCCTGATATCTCTGCAGCCATCTGCAGGCCTGCTTCAGCCCAGCTGTGGCAGGAAGGTTGGGGGAGGGGGACAAGGACAAACCAACCATTGTCATCCACATCCAATGGACCCTAGCTCTGGGGTGAGCCTAAGTGCCACACTCAGGGCAATTGCTGGCCCTCTGTGGGCATGATGGGCAGGCTCCAAAGGTCCCTACCAATGTCTCAGGCTCATGGGTGCGGGGTGGGGGTGGGGCAAGATGTCAGAAGCCTCTTCCAGCTCTGGAATTCTCTGAGTATGTGGGCAAGGGGTGGGGGTGGGGGACTGCTAAGGACCTTTGTTCTTGTCCACTTTAGAATATAACTCCAATTGTTCCAGATTCTGATCCACCCTGTTCTTCAAGGGAAGACACAGAGAGCAGACTCCTGCCTAAGCCTTTAACTGGTGAACCATGGACATGGTGTAGGCCACAGAGGTTAACAGCACGGGCTCTGAGTCAAGATGACCAGGGACAAGTTACCTAATTCCTCTAAGCCGAAGGTTCCCTATCGACAAAATGGAGAGGATTATGGTTTCCACCTCATGGGCCCACCTCCAGAAGGGCCCAACAAGTGCTCCCTATTACTGTTAGTAGTATCCAGAAAATAAAACAACTGGAACGTGGCTCTATACCTCTTTGTAAGTACCAAACCAGAACCCAAAAACTCTTAAGAATGAGAATCAAGACCACAGCGAAGAGATGGAAGAGTCTTATTTCTCCTCCTGCCACTAGGCCTCGTCACGGCCCTAGGAGGTGAAGCAGCCACTAGGGGGAGGAGTCCAAAGCCTCCTTCCCAGCTCCAGGCTGGCTTCCCAACCTCCATGAGGAACAACCCTGAAGACAGTACGGTAGGGGAGAGGGAAGGCAGTCCGAGGCGCTTTGGCATGACATAAACACCATCCTCATTAGCAACAAGCTTCTCCTAAGGGCTCAAGTCAAAGTGGTCCAGGTGGACACTGTTGACGGAACCACCTAGAACCGACCACCCTCAGTTCCCTGGGACCCTGGCATAGTAACCTCCACCCACCAGCAGGCCTCTCTGCGTCACTGCACGCATCCTTTGTAGGGTTGGCCTGGCACCGGGGAGGGGATGCTGAGTTCCATGTCCTCTAGGGAGATTTCATGGTTAGCGACAGACTGGGAGGTCCCCAGGGCCAAGGCCAGATCTCCTCTGGTTTTGTATTTCTCCAAGTACCTAGGACAGAGCTCAGCACACAGCAGGAATTTGATACCTGCTAACGATTAACCTTGATAAACCTAACCTAGCGCCTCTGGGGTACCTCCACTGGGCTTGTCTTCCTGCACTTCAAAACCTTTTCCCAGGAAACAAGACTGGGACCTCTTGGACCTGAAGGTTCTGGGGGAGTCCTAACGTGCAGTACGTTACACAGCACATTCCTGGCTCTCAGCTTCCAGGTCCTGCCAATTCCCAGCCTTAACGCTCCCCAGTAACTC
Organism: Phoca vitulina; assembly: GCF_004348235.1. Classification (NCBI taxonomy): domain Eukaryota; kingdom Metazoa; phylum Chordata; class Mammalia; order Carnivora; family Phocidae; genus Phoca; species Phoca vitulina. The sequence continues at coordinate 18,664,634 of NW_022589729.1, read as the reverse complement.
CTCAAACAGCCCTCTTTGCCCAGGGCAAGTTCAGGAAATACAGGTGAGAAGCAAAGAGGAGAGAGAGTTCTGCCCAGGCCTGGTTACATTCTGTCCCCATTTACACCCCACAGTTTGCACTTCCAGGTCTTGCCATGCCAACGCCCCACCCCACTTCCTGCCCAAATCATGCATCAGATAGCATGTACCCACCCCCGGTTCCCCAAGGAGATCGTGCCAAGGTTCCAGGCAGATAAGCAACAGAGAATGCCTTTAAGAACCTTCCCACTTAATTTGAGACCCTCTTGGCAGCCGAACAAATTCCTGCCCAGCAGGGGGATGGAGGGGAGACTTGAAACTGAGCTTTCTATTGTGGGTATCCTTCACACCCCAAGTGAAGGGAAAAGAAAGCATAAAGAGGAGTCCCATCTAAGTGTCTCCCCTACAGAGCTGGGCTCAAGAGGAACGCCCAGGAGGGATGGCAGGCAAATACCTCGTTCCATCTCTCCTCCTCCAAGCCTGAGCTCTGGAACAGATTCTGCTTCTGTTAAGCAATGCTGCCCTGACCACCTCCTCAGGGCTACTGGGCTTCCTCGAGGCTTCCATAGAAAGTAACTAGACCCAGAAGAAGTCGAGGACGTGATCCAAAGGGAAACGGTTCTAGGAAGCAGCAGCTGCTTCTCACACGGAGGTGGAGAGAAAGCTCCAAGAGTCGGTTTCGTGGGAGGAAAAGGTAGCCCCGGGCTCATGGTCGAGAGCGGCCCTCCCCAGGTCCTACCTGCACGATGTCCAGCACCATGCCAGCAGCCACAGTCCCAAAGCCTGCCAGGAGGAAGGGGAACAGCACTTGCAGCCCGATGGAAAAGGAGGTCTCCTTGAGCGGGGAGGGCGGTGCGGGCCCCCGGTCCGTGCTGACGTCATCACTTTCATTGCTCTGACTCCCGTTCTCCAGCAGGGCGTCCTCCTCCCGGACCCCCTTGGCGTTGGCCCGGGACTCAATCACCACCACCTCCACCCCGGCCCCATCAGGCCCCAGGAACTCTGAGGTCCCGGCCAAGGGCTCTCGCCCGGGGCCATCTGAAGAGCAGGGCGAGGGAGTAGGGCCAGTCCCGTTGAGCTGGTGGGCGTCCTTCGGCTCTGGCTTAGAGGACATGACGGGAAGGGAGGAGGGGAAGGGGAACTTTCCTTTCTCTCTCCCTCTCTTTTTTTCTTCTTGCTTTCTCTCTCTCCCTCTCTAAGTCGGGAAAGCACTTAGTCTTGGGGTGAACCCAGGCTTGGGCGCCGCAGGACCTCTTCCCACGGCTCTCCGGCCCTACCAGGCGCGGCAAACGCTGGTCCCCCGACAGGCAGCCCCATCAAGCACTGAAGCCGCGGGCTGGAGGGAAGCTAGAGACCCCCCACCAGACTCCGCAGCCAGCCACTAGGCGAGTAGAGGCCTGACTCGGGCCGGCCAGCGCGGGGCCAGGGGGAAGTGTATCTGGCCTCTTAATCTTCTTTGGTTCTGAGCAGCAGGGTCCTCAGAGCAGGGGGCATCCAGAGTAGAAGAGCCCAGCCGAGTCCGGGGCGCCCTCTGAGGTGGCCCTTCTTTCATGAAAAGTAGCTTGAGTTCAAATCCTGCGGAAGGCAGCCTCGGCCTAGGGCTGCTGCTCCGGCCCGCGCCCCTGGCTGGGCTCCTTCAGCTTCCCACAGCTCCTCCGACTCCGCTCGTCCCGGCGCACTGTCTGCCGTCCTTCCCCTTTCCTCCAGAGATTTCCTTCCTTCCTGGGAAGACCTTGTCCCGCCCCAAATCCCTGGTCCTTCAAGTCACGAGAATCTGTGTGGAACACCTGATGTGGGAAGGAAGAAGACAAAAAGGAGAATGTTATGACATGGCCAAGGACAGCTCATACCGGGACAACTTTCCCACAAGGCAGGCATAAAGGGTTTGCTCGTTTCCTCCTTCTTTTCACTACAACTACCCATTCCTGCCCTGTGACCTCCGGAGGCCCAGCAGGCGCGACCCCTGCCGTCCTCCCGCCCGGCAGCCCACCGCCCCACAGGGATCATCGCGGTAGTCAACAGCCGCGAGCTGGGGCCAGCCTGGGGATTGGGACCGTGTGGCGCAGGAGACCTTGACATCGTCTTCTCAGTGACCAGGGGTGGACAGGGATGTCCTGGGGGAGATCCCTTCTTGAACGCTCATTAAAAACCCAGGGTTAAGTGTGGTCTCCCAGTGGGGTCAGTTACAAATTCAGTCACAAGCTCCCTGCCACAAAGCACAGACACTCCGCTGCAGAAAGTGATTGTTTATAGTCACAAGACAGCTTGGCAAGACAAATAAACAGGGAGAATCTGATCATTAAATGAAAGTCTCCAGACCCCCAAACGCCCTAGCCCCCGAGAGGGGAAACAAAACAAAACAAAACAAAACTAGAAGGACTCCCTGGGCCATGGGGCAAGGCTGCCAGACCAAGGCCAAGAGCCAGAGGCCTACCCACTCCTGCCCTTGAGAGTGAGCAGTGTTACAAAAAGCTCAGACGCTGACTGGGATCCAGGCTTCTGTCTCTACTTCTCTCCCCCTGCTCCTGGCCCTGTGGGTTTGTCAGATAGGACAAGAGAGTTATCTCAGTTTGAAGGGGAAGAGGGTAAAACTATTGGTTATTATGCGAACATTGCAGCTCCCTAGGTTCACCCTGTTCCCCAGGGTTACTGAGAGTTGGATATAGTGGAATTCTAAAAAACAAAAACAAAAAACAAAAGCAGCAACTAAAAAAAAAAAAGTAAAACAAAGCAAAGCAAAATACAAAGCAGCATAAGCCAAAATGCACTTGCTCCCAAATGCAAGCGTCTAGCAGCAACAGCCCCGCTTTTCTTGTTTAAGGAATCCCCAGGCCCTGATCCCACTCTATCCCATTTCACCAAAACAGTTCTTACAAGGAAAAATAAATTTAAAGAGAATTTCCCTACGTAAGATGACCAAGGACTTAAGTATTCCAGACACACACAATTAGTCAACTCCAGTTTGGGAAAAGGTGATTCAAACTCCAGTAACTGACCCATGGGAATTGTTTTCTCTTTCTATGCGCTCAAGTCACACATCCAGATTCCCTTTTCCAATCTCCTTAAACACAGTCCTGTGGTTCTCTCAAAGACCCTCACTAGAGATCCAGAAATTGCCCTCAGGGCAGGAGAGAGTCCACTGCCCCTATGCCAGCAGTGTGTGCTAGAACTTGACCCTCCCTCCTCCTCCTGTCTTCCTGGCAGGCTACCTAAACTGAAAGGGGGCTCCCAGGAAGAGAAGCCAGTCCCTCACCCCACTCCTTCCACTAAAGAGACTTAGGACGGGCCTAAGGCCCTCGGATGAAAGAAGCAAAAGTGAACCAGGATACCCTGAGGAGGAACAAAAAAGACCCGTTTTAATATCTGCAAACCCAGGGAGGGGGAGAAGAAACTGGGTGGCCTCCCCCGCCTCTCCCGCATTCAGACTCAGCAAATGCGCTGCGCGCCAGGGCTCCCGCCCTCCGCCACCCACCGCCCCAGACCCACCAGGACTGACCTGCCTCTCGCTTGAGAGGAAGGGGGGCGCCTGGCGAGTGGCAGCAGGGACCCGTGGTCTCGGGGGGTGCAGGGTTCCCCCTCTTCTCATCACTCCTCCTCGGCAGTCCTCCTCGGCCCCCGGCGTGCCCCTCTCCCCCGCACCCCCGGCCAAGGCGAGCGTCCAGCCGCGACACCCGGCTCGCTACATTTCGCCTCTGCGTTACAGCGAGGCCGCCGCTCCGCTTCCACGAGGGGTAGGTGACCGGGGAGAGCAGGATATACCGCCTCGGGCCCGGGCGGGGGGACCCGGACGGGGGGACCGCGGGGCTGAACTCACTCGCCCCCAATCGCTTCTTGCCCGCGGACTTGGGCCCGACTGGTTGGCTGCTAGTGGCAAACGTGATCTGGGGCAGACTGGGTGGCACCCCCCCCCATCAAAAATAGGTTCGGGATGGACAACGGCAGCGGCCAATCGGGGGCCGGGCAGGGGGCGGGCTCAGCCTCGGCCCGGCCCCTTTCCTTCGCTTTGTGCCCGGGAGGCGGGGCGCCGGCGAAACGCAGTGCGAGGAGTGACGGGAGCTACGCGCCGGCGGCCGGTGCTGCGAGCTCGCGGGTCCCCTCGCCCGGCGGCCGGGGACCCGAGGTTCCCGCTGCCCGGCGCTCGCGGCGCAGGGCCACCTCCTCCGGGGCCGCCCCGCCGCGCCAGGAGCCCCCCTCGCCCTTCCAAGGCGTGTGCGCCTGTGCGCGTTTCCTCGCGCATCTTGAGTGTTTCCTCCAGCCTGTGGCCTTCGGGAAGACCGGGAAGCGTCGGTGCGGAGCCAGCCAGCTCTGACCCCGCGGGCTCCAGCAGCCATCCCCGTGCTCCTTCCCGCGCTCGGCACCCGGAGAGAACCGTCCCCACCTCGTTCTTGGACACAGCCCCTCTCTTGTTGGCTCGGCACCTCGCGCTGCCTCCGGATCCCGCGTTCCTCTAAGCAAATGGCTCAGCCCTGACGGAACCGGCCTTAATAACGTCCCAGTTTTGGAAGGGGTGGGGATGGGCGGGCGGGAGGGAAAAGAGGTCAGACTCGCGCCTGGGGTCCCACGGGCACCACCTGAGGGAGGGGCGGGGGGTGGGGGGGAGCCTGGCTTCCTCTGACCCACTGATCTTGGTGGCAGCATAGGGGAGAGAAGTCTCCATCCCGGGCTAAACGAAATCCAACTTTCCCTGACGCACCTTGTGGGATCAAAGAGGGGTGTTACCATCTCGCCTTTTGCCACTTCCTCCCTGGGGTATCTCCACCTCTCCAACGCAAGCTCAGTACCAGCTCTCTTTGGGATGTTTTTGTGCAGGGGGTGTGACCTACCCCAGAAAGGAACTGCCACCCCCCAGGTTTTCCCCTCTTGTCAGTGGAACCTGTGACCAGTGGTTCCTTCCTGCCCTTTTCCACGGGAAAAGTGGCTCAGGGGGCATTCTAGGTGACTCCAGACGCCTGGATGGGTTTTGGAGCTGAGATGGGCCTGGAGAGAGGAGAACACAGTACTGTTGGCTGCCCTTTCCTCTCTCGGACACACACGAACACACACACAGCAACCTAAGCAGGTAATTCCTTTGGACCGGGTGACAAACATGAGCAACCCGGCCCCCCACCTCCCACTCTAGTACTTAGGATTATTTCAGTTTAGCTGCTAGGACATTTGCATCAAGGGTCTGCAGTGTCACAGGATCTCTAGAGGAAATGTCAGTGTATTAGAACTCCAATTTTGGGGGCGCCTGGGTGGCCCAGTAGGTTAAAAGTCTGCCTTCAGCTCAGGTCATGATCCCAGGGTCCTGGGATAGAGCCCCTCACAGGCTCCCTGCTCAGTGGGGAGTTTTCTTCTCCCTGTCCCTCTGCTCCTCCCCCTGCTCCTGCTCTCTTTCTCTCAAATAAAAAAAATAAAATCTTTAAAAAAAAAAAGAACCCCAATTTTGGCTTCAAACCTTGGGTCTCTTTGCCTGGAGACAGAAGTAGCTGCTAGACTAGGAAACAGTGGGCTCTATCCAAAAGGATCCGTTTTTGAATAGGGGGTGTAGGGTTAGGTGGGAAATTAAGGCTGATGTATCTGGGGACTTTTCAGTCAGGGGCTGGAGACAATTCCTATCCTGTTCCGTTCAGCAGTCTTCTCTGCTGCTTTAAATCGGTGCCACAGCTCAGCCGCCTATGCAAAATCTTGAGCTCCCCCTATTCCCTCCCCACTTTCCATTTTTTATCCACCTGAAAACAGTTGGCTTCTCCTGTGGGTTTTGTTGTTGTTTTTAATCAAAGTATACCAGACATATGTGAAAATGCACAAAGCCTAAGTGTACAAGTCAACAAATTATGACACAGTCAACATACCCATATAACTGCGACCCAAATCAAGAATTAAATCGTTACTGGAATCCCAGAAGCCCTCCTCATTTTCCCTCCCAGCCACTACCTCACCCTCCTTACCAAAGGTAACCTCTAACACCATAGAATAGTTTTGCCTGGTTTTGAACTTTATATAAATGAAACCATTTGTGTAGGTATCATTTTGTGTCTGGATTCTCTCAATATTATGTTTGTGAAATTCATGCAAATCACATTGTGGTAGCCGTGGCTCATTCATTTGCATTGCTTTACTGTATGGCATTAAATGAACATACTATAATTTGTTTATCTGTTATTTTGTGTTTTTTTTTTGTTTTTTTTAAGTAGGCTCCATGCTTGTGGAGCCCAGCGCCGGGCTTGAACTCACGACCCTGAGTTCAAGACCTGAGCTGAGATCAATAGTCAGATGCTTAACCGACTGAGCCACCGAGGTGCCCCTGTTATTCTGTTGATGGACATTGGAGTTGTTCCCAGTTTGGAGTTATTATGAATAACGCTGCTATAACAATTTTGTTCGTGTCCTTTGGGTACATTTCTGTTCATATTTCTGTTGGATATATACCTAGGAACAGAATTACTAGGTCATAGAGTAATGCTACGTTTAGTGTTAGTAAATGCTCCTAAATAATTTTTTCAACTGCTCATGTTAATTACACTCCTGCCAGCATGTCTTAGAGTTCCAGTTACTTCACATTTTCAGCAACACTTTGTTTAGTCAATCTAAATTTAAAAATTGTAGCCATTCAGGTGGGTATAGAGTGGCATCTCATTGCGGTTTAAGTTTACATTTCCCTGATAGCCAATGAGGTTAATTAAGCACCTTTTCATATCCTTTGTCATTTGGGTATCTGTTCAAGTATTTTGTCCATTTTTTGGGGTCCATTTTGTATTTGGCTTTCTGTCTTACTGCTTTGTAGGAGTTCTTTAAATATTTCAAATATGAGTCCTTTGTTGGTTTTAGGTATTGCAAGTATTTCTATGAGTATATAAATACAGAAGACTTTGGTTTTGGGGTCTTCTGAAGCCCCAGGACCACTGGGACAAAACTGTGAGCTCTGGGTCCATTTTGATCACTCATGTATTCTCGGTTCCTGGCCCTTAGTAGGACTCAGAAAATACATTGAATGAGTAATGGATGAGATAGATAAGACTCATCCAGGTAGTTTGCCCTGTGTTGTGCTGATCCCTAGGGTCAGACATCGAGAGGGGCTGGAGGGAGCAGATTTCCTTCCAGCCCAGCCAGCTGTGACCTTGGGAAGGGGAAGACATCCAGCCCTTCCCTACTAAAAGAGCAGAAATAGCTACAGTCTGTGAAGAGAGAAGCACGGATGTAGGGAGCGGAGGTCACAGATGAAAAGACAGGAACTAGCAGCAGGTAGCGAGCCAGCCAGATGCTTTAGAAGGAGGGACTCAGCTGGGGGTGGACGCTCAGAGACCCTCAAGGAGACGGTGAGCATCACAGCAGACAAGAACCTCCGAAGTTCACATGGGCCTCCTACTGCCTCAAGACGGGCCCACTCCTAAAGCTTGTTAGCCTAGAGAGCTCTCCTACACGTAGACACACTTTTCCCTCTCTGAAGGCGCTGCCTCGAGACTTTGGTTGCCAGGTCTTGTTCCCACCTCCCCGAGGGGAGCTCGTTTTTTCAGATCTGGGCTTGACTTCCTCATGGTCTGTAATGTCCATCCTGAAGATGGAAGATGATTATGTCACTGCCAGTCCCTTCTCCAGGAAGTCTTTCCCCAGGCCTGTGGCATTCTATAGCACTTCTCTGTCACTGTCTTTCTCCCCAGTGTCCTCTCTTTTCTTCCTTCGGGCACAGCAGACACCAGGTCAGCTCAGAAGTCTCTATAGGAGAGGGATTTCTCCCTTGCAACACTCTAACACACTTCCAGCATCCCTCTCCCCGGTCCCTAGAAGACAGTGAGGCTAGTGGTGGCTTCAGAATTTTCTATATAGGAGGACTTTGAGGTAGAAGACTGGTGGGAGAGGAGCTAGATGGTGTGTCATGAAGTGGTGTTTGTATAGCAACCACAGTATTTTCACTTAGAATATGAGATTTTTCGGTGGGGGTAAAGGATTTGGGGAAAGGGGGAGGTGTTGCTCACCGACAGGGGCCTGTGGAGGAGCCTGTGAAGGAAGCATCTCTGTGGGGCAGCCTGCTGCAGTCTTGCTTGGGACTTTTCCTAATAGGGGTTCATTTAGCTTCAATCCTGAGGTCCTCCATGGCCGGCGGCCTTCCTTCAGGGACAACTGAAGTCTACTAATGGCTTCTCCATGGACTACCTGGATACTCATCCTGAAACATCATGAAATTCCAGAGCCCTGTACATCCTGGATCCCCCAACCAGCATGTTATAGTCACAAGACTAGCCTGACATGGCTGGAAACTTTTCTGTCTTTTGTTTCTGCTGGGGAAGGGGTGCCCCCTCCCATTTTTCCCCTTGCCATAACCCCTCCCCTGCTATCTCCCTCCCAGAGGTCAACTTCTTTCCTGCTGCCCAGAGCTGAGGTGATATCCCCTTCCGGCTTCATTCAGTTCTAGGAGGATGTAGTGATGGGGGTGGGATAGGGAAGTGTGGCCATCTGTGCTCAGGGTTGGTTGTTCTCACCACTGCCTTTGCTTCCCTATAACTGCACTGCCCTTTCCCAAAGTGCCCTGGATACTCTCTCTGGATTCCTTTGGGCGGGAAGGTTCCAACTATTTCGAAGCTGCAGTTCTGAAATCACTGGATATCGCTGGAAAGCCCCAGGGGCAAGCAACACTGTCTGGTGAACTATAACTGGGGATACAGTAGTAATCTTTGAGAGGAAGTGTGCAGAGTGGCACGTGCCCCAGTTTTGTAACCACAAGGGTTTGAATCCATGCTCAGCCACATATTAGGTGTGTGACCTTGGCTAAGCTCCTTTATGTCTCTGAGCCATATCTATAAAATGGAGACACTACTCTCTTTTTCAGAGATGCTGTGAGGATTAGTGATAATACAGCATTTGGAACACTTCCTGCACATAGTAAGAATATTATGATTCCACCAAAGAGGAAGAGGCACCATCAAGGATTAGGCATATGGAAGGGGCAGGTCAGACTCTCTCGGGGACGCACACTGAAGTCTAGCTTTTGCAGACTCCGAGGGCACTCCTAATTGGGAAGGGTTAAAGATGGACAATTTTCAGCCTCGTGGATGCCGGTGGGGAGCTAGTCTCAGGGCAGCAACCCTACAGTAGGGTATCAGCCAGATATGGGTAATCTTTATCTTTCCAGAGCCAGGATGCAAGAGGATCCTAATTTGCAAACCAGGTTATCGTTTTAAACTGCCCTCCGTGTTTACTGTTCTTTAATTATCCAATAGCCCAGTGTTTCCTAAACTGGCCTGGTCATAGGAATCACCTGTGGGCACTTCTTTTAAAATATGGATTTCCAGGACTCTCTTCTGGAAATACTGTTTCCAGAATCTGGTGCCAGGCCAGGAAATCCACCCTTTTAATTGGTGCCCCAGATGACTCCCGTGATCTGTCCAGTTTGGGGAATGGTGCCCCAGCCTGGTGGTTTTTAACCACGACTGCATATTAGAACCTCCTGGGAAGTGCTAACAAAAATATACCTTTGTCGGGGTGCCTGGGTGGCTCAGTTGGTTAAGCGACAGCCTTCGGGTCAGGTCATGGTCTCAGGGTCCTAGGATTGAGCCCCGCATCGGGCTCCCTGCTCAGCGGGAGGCCTGCTTCTCCCTCTCCCCCTGCTTATGTTCCCTCTCTTGCTGTGTCTCTCTGTCAAATAAATAAATAAAATCTTTAAAATATATATATATATACCTTTGTCATAGGAGGAAACACTGAGCTTTGTCTGGGAAGGCTCTGGAAGTCTTCAAAGACATGGAGATGCTTCAGTTGAATCTTCCTGTGTGGATTTATCTATTAACTCATTTAATCCTAATAATTACGCTATGAAGTAGGCTGTTACAACACAATAGGTCAAAAACAAGTCCATGGATTGGAGAAAGGTAGGTATATTGAAAAGTTATCTAGGTTAGTCATTAGGGAAATGCACATCAAAATCACAATGCAATACTACATCACGCTCCCTAGGTTGGTCATTAAAAAAAAAAAAAAAAGCAAAGCCCAGAAAATAAGCCTAGGTTGGCGAGGATGTGGAGAAATTGAAACCCTTGTATATTTGCTGGTGAGAATGTAAAAGGGTGCATCCACTGTAGAAACATTTTGTTGTTTCCTCAAAAAGTGAAGCATAGAATTACCATCTCCCTAGCAATTCCACCCCTAAGTCGATGCCCTAAAGAATTGGGAATAGAGAAAAGCATTCTAGCTGGAGCAAACAGTGAAATGGCAGGCAGGCCAGAGAGAATGTGGCATTTTTGGGGAACAGCAGGTTTTTCAATATGTAGGGGGATGCATGTTGGGGTGCAGAGGGAAAAGACAGTGTGGTACTTTGTGATGATATCAGTTACACAGCTTGAGACTTATCTTACTTGGACTTTTTGTTTGATGTGCTGGTTTTGTTTTCCCAAGTAGATTGCAAGGTCCTTGAGCATAGATACTTTATATTTTTAAATTTATACTAATTTCTAATGCCTTATATTTTAAAATTTCTGTGCTGTTGGCTGACACGTTCTAATTTTTAAAAAAGATTATTTTTTTCTTTTTAAGAGTAGTTTTAGGTTTACAATAACATGAGAGAAAGGCACAGAGACTTCCCATATACCTCCTGCCCCCATAAACATAGCCTCGCCATTATCAATATCACTCACCAGAGTGGTACATTTCCTACCAAGGATGAATCAACATTGACATATTGTAATCCCCCAAAGTACATCATTTACCTTGAGGTTCCCTCTTGGTGCTGTACATTCTATGGGTTTGGACAAATGTACAATGGTATGTTTATCATTATAGTGTCATACGGAGTATTTTCACTGCCCTATCCTTTGTGTTCTGCCTGTTCCTAACACCGCCTCCCCACGACCACTGATTGGATTATTTTCCTGTCTCCATAGTTTTGCCTTTTCCAGAATGTCCTATAGTTGGAAACATACAGAGTGTAGCCTTTTCAGACTGGCTTCTTTTACTTAATAATACACATTTAAGCTTCCTCCATGTCTTTTCATGGCTTGATAGCTCGTTTCTTTTAGTGCTGAATACCCTTCCATTGTGTGGATGGACCCCAGTTTATCCATTCACCTACTGAAGGACATCTTCCTTGCTTCCAAGTTTTGGCAATTGTGAAACAGGTCTTTGTGTAGATAAATGTTTTCAACTCTTTCGGGTAAATTCCAAGGAGTGCGATTGGTGGATCCTATGGTAAGAGTTTTGTGAGGAACTGCCAAACTGCCTTCCAAAGCTGCCATAGTATTCTGTATTCCCCCCAACAATGAAAGAGAGTTTCTGTTGCTCCGTATCCTCACCAGCATTTGGTGATGTCAGTGTTCTGGATTTTGGCCATTCTAATAGGTGTGTGGTGATATCTCATTGTTTTAATTTGCATTTCCCTGATGATGTATAATATGGAGCATCTTTTCATATGCTTATTTGCCATCTACATATCTTCTTTGGTGAGGTGTCTGTTAAGGTCCTTTGTTTTATTATTTATTTTTAAAGATTTATTTATTTATTTGACAGAGAGAGAGCACAAGCTGGGTGAGCGGCAGGCAGAGGGAGAGGGAGAAGCAGACTCCCCAGTGAGCAGGGAGCCCGATGTGGGACTTGATCCCAGGACCCCAGGATCATGACCTGAGCCAAAGGCAGACGCTTAACCAACTGAGCCACCCAGGCGCCCCAGGTCTTTTGTTTTAAACATTTTTTATTTAAATTCAATTAATTAACATATAATGTATTATTGTTTTCAGAGGTACAGGCCTGTGATTCAACAGCCTTGTATAATACCCAGTGCTCATTACATCACATGCCCTCCTTAATGTCCATCACCCAGTTACTCCATCCCCCTCCCCCCTCCCCTCCAGTCTGTTAAGGTCTTTGGCCCAATTTTTATTCAGGTTGTTTGTTTTCTTTTTGTTCTGTTTTAAGAGTTTTTTGGTATGTTTTGGATAGCAGTTCCTTATCAAATATGTCTTTTGACATTTTAACTTAAACTTACAAATTGAGTTCTCCTTCCTCAATCAGACCCTCAGATAGTGAGTCTCATTCACTCTCACAGTGTCAATTTATGATGTTAGGTTGATAACTCCCAAATATCTTTGTCTTAGACTTTTCTTTTGAGCTCTAGGTTTGGATGTCTCAGCACTTCCAGCTCATGATATCCAAAATGGAGCTTGTCATCTCCTAGATATCTGCTCCTTCTTCAGTAAATGAAGTCACCTCCCATTTGCTCATGTCAGCCAACTGGGGAGTCATTCTTGATGCCTTCCTCTACCCTACCTCCCCACTACCCATCAATCACCAAGTGCCATCCATTGACTCCACCTCCTAAATACCTAAAAAAAAATTTTTTTTTATTGAGGTAAAGTTCACATATAAAAATGAGCCATTTTAAAACATACAATCCATTGGCATTTAGTACACTCACAATGTTGTGCAACCATCAGCTTTATTTAGTTCCAGGACATTTTCATCACCCCAAAAGGAAACCTTTTACCCATTAAACATTTACTCCCCTCTCTCCCAGCTCTACTAGCCTGCTTTCTGTCTCTGTGGATTTCCCTATTGTGGACATTTCATATAAATGGAAACCACGCCACAGGTGACCTTTTGTGTCTAGCTTCTTTCATCCAGCGTGATGTTTACAATGTTCCTCCATGTCATAGTGTGTGTTAGTATTTCATTCCTTTTTATGGCTGAAAAAAAGTTCATAGTATGGATATAACATATTTTATTTATCTCATTCATTTGTTAATGGACATTTGGGTTGTTTCTACCTTTTGAATACTACGAATAGTGATGCTATGAGCTATTGTGTACAAACTTCTGTTTGAGTACTTCTTTTCCGTTCTTCTGGGTACATATGTAGGAGTGGAATTGCTGGCTCATATGGTAAGTCTACATTTCACTTTCTGAGGAAACAAGATAAAGAAATCTATTAAAAACCCAGGGGTGGGTCTCCTGGCTGGCTCAGTCGACAGAGCATGCTATTCTTGATCTTGGGGTTGTGAATTCAAGCCCCACGTTGGGTATAGAGATTACTTAAAAACAAAGTCTTAAAAAAAAAACAAACCAAAAACAAAACCCGGGGCGCCTGGTTTGTGCAGTCGGTCGAGAGTGTGACTCTTGGTTTTGGCTCAGGTCCTGATCTAAGGGTGGTGTGATGGAGCCCTGCTTCTGGCAACAGGCTTGGCTCGGGGTCTGCTTGAGATTCTCTCTCTGTCTGCCCCTCCCACTCATGCTCTCTCTCTCTCAAATAAATTTAAAAACAAAAACAAGGATGTTTCTGCCACTTGGGATTCAGTGCTGGTGCAGAGCAGTGAATGTGTGTCACCCCACACACATATTCCTGAGACTAACACAGTTCAGGCCCCAGAGAAATACTTCTCTACAGAGCTCGCCTTATGTCTTCAGAAAAAAAAAGACACGTGAACACCCTGAAGATGGGTAGGTTCTGTCCCTGTGAACTTTTGAGACGCAACATGGCTTTGGAGTGCAGGGAGGAACTGAGCTGTCGAAGTGCTTAGCTAAGAGAAAAGAAAATTGACTTGTCAAATCCTTCCTCTTGATAGCATGACTGCAACGGATTCCTGCACGACATGTTCTTTCTCAGCAGTGCTGAGTGTCCATTTTCTTACTCCTCTTTGAGTTCCAATTTCTGGTTCTGGACGTAGTCATGAGCTAGTGTAGTATTTACAACATTGCACACGGTGGCTGAGGAATATCTTTTGGTATTAAACACTTTATATTGTTCTTACATTTTTATATTTGTAGGTTTGGATGTAACATATATGAAGCATGATACTTATCCTTTTTATTGACAGCTACGTGGACACTGAACAGTAAAACTGCAAGTAGTTTCATTTTTATAGAATTATTTAGATTTAAATTTTCAAAAAAAAATGAATGCAGACTTTGTGTCTTTCTACTATCCCCTCTGGGGGAGAATATTGGATTCAGAATGGCCAAGTTTTTAGCATCCCGGGTTCAACATCAAGGGACTCCGGGTTCAACACCAAGGGACTCCAGCCACACTTTATTCCTTTCCTTTCCCAGCCTCTTTGCTTATGACTATTTTGTCTTCCTTCCAACCTCAGGGAGTGAGGTGTGAGTAAGAAGCTTGAGCCAAATCCCTGATGGGATGTAGGTTTATAGCAGGAGCTTTTTCAAGGTGGATTTGGGGAGTGGTAGATGGATGCAGGTGGGGGTGGAGGAAAGTTCCAGATTCATTGTCCCTTTCTGCCCAGAGTCTTAGAGCTCATGTTGTCCTGGTCTGGCCAGCACTCTCGGCCACTCTTTTCAGAAGCCTTCAAGGGCCACAGGGCTGGAAGGTCTGCATTCTTCGAACCGGGATTTGGAGCTGTTCCCTCTCAAGGGCCTTCCTTCCCACTCCAGAGTCTGGAAAGACTATCCTTTCTGGCGCTAGAAGAGAGTGGTGAGACCCAGTGGGGACAACGTCCCCGCTCAGTCTTCTCCCAGTTATCCCATGGATTATTAGAGACCCAGCTGTCCCCAAACTCAGAGAAGGGAAAAAAGCTGAACCCAGAAGCTGGGGTGGGGGTGGTAAGGAATGTTGGCAGACAGAGGGAGAGGTGTGAATAGAGAGAGGTCAGCCAGGGGAACAGCGAGAGCTTGAGCTAAGAACCCAAGCCAATGGTAAAACAGCCTTTGTCCTTGAGATCTCCTTGGATCGAAATGAATGAGCTACACATCAGAGGTTCTGGGGGCAGGCGGTGTGGTGCAATTGCAAACTTGGACTTGGGGATTTTTGACTGGCATTTGAATTCTGGGGCTGCCCTTTAAGAGCTATGGCATCTTGGGCAGATGACCTCTTTGAGTCTCAGTTTCTTTCCTCTTCAGTACTCTTAGCACAGGCTTTGGACTCAGAGAGACTTTGCCCCCAACACCTGCACGACCTTGGGCAAATTACTTAATCTCTGGGTCTTAGTTGCCTCATCTATAAAATAGGAGCACTAACACCTTGGAGCTGTTGTGAGGATTAAGTAAGATAATGGATGGGAAGTAGATTCCATTATTAATTAGGACCATGGAACAATGGTGCATTTGGGGCCAGGTGACATGGGCTTGGATCTGCCCCCAGCTAGGTGTGTAACCCCTTTGAGGACCAATTCCTTCTCTGTAAGAAGGGGTAATAATACTTTCTTCGTGGGGCTCCGATGAAATAAATAAGGTGCACGAAAGCACTTTGTACAGCTCTGTACGAAGGTGAAAGACTGTCTGTTCTTCAGCTCACCCTCTAACAAAGGCTGAGTAAGTCCTGAATTGGCCAAAAAAAGGGAGGGTGAGGGAAGGAATGTGAATCTTAGGGGGAGTAGCGAAAAAGCTCAAATAATCCCCACACTGTGTTTCTCACTCTTTCCATTAAGCCTAAGCTCCAAGGAAGAGCTCACAGCCAAGGGCACGGAGGGAGGTAAGGAATTGGGGATATGGGGGTTGTGAGGTGGGAAAAGGAGCCTTCTGCTGTCAAACCCCAGGAAGGCATGAAAGGTCTTTGGTGAGGCAAAAAAGAGGGAGTCTCTCAAGTCCCAGCTCCTCTGGTCTCCCTCTCTGACCCCAACTCCCTTGTGACTCACAAAGCTCAGCTCCCAGCCTTGAGCCAAGAAAGGCTGCCTTCCAATGCCCCCTACCTGGCAGCTACTAAGCGGATTCAAATATGCTCAGGGTTGGATTCCAGAGAAAGAGGACAGGGGCTCTGCTGTCCCCTAAGGCAGAGTAGCTTGCCCCTCCTCTGCCCACCACCTGGGGCAGAGCCCCTCAAGTCAGGCTCCTCCTTGCTCCCCCACCCCACACCCACCACTTCGTTTTGAGAGGTCAGAACCAGGACTTGATGCCAGAGCCCTGCTGGTCCTGGGCCTCACTGCAAGGCGGGATCATGAGTGCGCTTCTCTTGGGAGCTCAGCCTATAGGATGTGCCAGGGAAATGTTTCCACAGATTAGTGCCTCCTGGGGTGGGACAGCAGCAGCAGGGTGGCAGGGACAGGACAGGGGAGGGAGGAGGGAGCAAAGCCCAGGGAGCCCTTGGGAGGAGCCCAAGGACAGAGGCTTTCTTCTCTAGGCTCCAGCCTCCAGAACCAGGAGGTTTGGGGTTCCTGCAAAGTCCCCTGCCTCAGTTTCACCTCTCAGTGACCGCCTGATGCTACATCGCTCACTTTATTTGACCCGGTTGTTGTGGTAATTACGGTAGTATCACAGTTTGACTAAGTTCTGCTCCAGATGTAGAATAAATTAGAGGGATGCAGGGGGAGGGATGCAGGGGCGGGAGAGGAGAGATGAAGGGCCAGCTAAAAAATCCAAGGCAAGGGGGAGGACAAGAAAGGAAGTTACAGCAAAAAGAAATATATCAGTGATGGAGAAGGCAGCCTGGCGAGCATGCCCTAAATTACACGCCTCTAGAAGGTAAAACCTGGTTGAGGTTTTCCAAATCTGTATTTGTCAAGTCAGGCCTTTACAAAGAGCAGTTAAATAACCAGTGTAAGACCAACAAGCCTGGTAACTTCTGAGATCGGGACAAGAAGGCAGTAAATGCCGGTCGGCCGAGGGATGCAGATGCTTGGAGGAAGAAGCCAGGTTCCTGCCGGCCCTGCCCTACCCCTTGGCCTTGATCTTTGGTGACTTCAGGAGGGAGTAAGGCTGGTGGGTGACGGATCACCAAGTGGTTTTGACCCAAAGTTTCATCAACATGTGCTTTCCCCGTTGGGTTAGTCATGGCTGGGGTCCGGCGCCCCAATCCAGCTGGCTCCTCGACCTCACAGTTCGTGCTGGTGAGGCGCTGGCTCCTGGTCTGCGTCAGCGCTCTGGATAAACTCAAAGATGAATTTCACCTGGGTCTCGTAGGCTGGGACTGAGATTTTCTCATTGACTCCGTGGATGCTGAGTGAGAGAGATTTTGGGGAAGAGAGGAGAGAGCCAACTGCTGTAGCGGAAGTGGTATTACAGAGCACCCCCCACCCCACGTCCCCTGAAGCCTTTGACCCTCCAGGGGTAAGAAGTGAGGTTTCATATGACACGGAGGTCGTCTCTCCAGGGTCCAGCCCCGTGGCAGAGAACAGTGTGGGGAATATAATAATAATAATAATAATAAAATCCTGGGGAGTTCAGAGTCATTTCCTGTTCGGGAATCTTATGTGATAATTTCTCCTCTCAGGGGAAATTATCTTCTGAATTCTCTTTCTCTTAGGCCAGAGTCCCCCGCGGCCCCCACATTACTAGGGGCACAAAAGGAGAGAGACTGCCCAGGGTCCCTGTGGGGCCTGTACTTTACCTGGGAACTTCTTATCAGATCTCGTGCCCACGATCTGCCTCCACACAACGCAATACACAACCGAACCACACGCGTAACCACAAAGATAGAGGAAATAGAGAGTAGCAACCTGCTGCCCCAGTTAACAAACAAAACCCATGAAGCGTGTTCTTATGCTCATATTCAAATGTTTTCATTCTATTGGCTGCTGACTTTTGGTGGGGAAATCAGGTCTGGGTATGATAAGGAACAGAAAGATAAATGGAATGCAATACCCCCCACCTCACACACACCCCAGGGCTAAAAGTTTGCTGAAGAACCCACCCACAAAGTAGTAATTCACACATAGTAGTTAAATCGGTGATCATGTCTTAGATTCCTATAGTGTGTTTTCTTCTGAGAATTCAAAGCATGTGTCCACCTTTGACCACATAGAGGTCTGGACTTCACTGAGTAGTAATTGAGAAGTCTAGAGTCTCCCTTTTTGGGGAGAAAATGAAGTCCAGAGGGTAAGTACTCTTCCAAAGGGAGGGGGGGGTCACACCCAAGGGTCCTACTTCTACCAGGTTCTTTCCAATCATCTGATTATCTCCATCCCAGAAAAGTAGTGGCCAATTCCCATACATTCTGGGGAGTGGCAAGACTCTAAGACAATGAGGAAAGTTGGCCAGTTGGGCTCAATAATGTCTTCATTTTAGTTTGTGCAAACCTTGGCTTTCCCGCATTCTGTGGACTGGCAGGAGAATGGGGTGGGGATGGGTCAGATGTATCTCCTCCTTCACCCTTGCTGTTCAAATCTGTTCCACTCACTCACCTACGGAAGCTCTGAGGATCCAGGTAGAGAGGGTTGAACCGGTAGATGCTGGTGGTGAGGTTTGTATAATGTCTGCTGTCTGTGTTGCCAATACAAATGCCTAGACAGGGAAAATCAAGAGGATTGGGGCTTTATGGGAGCCACCAAGCCAAGGTAGTGGTGGGCTGACTGGGAAGTTAGGACCTCTGGGTCAATAAGAATGTCACCTGGGCCCTCTTGGGAGCCTGCAGCTATCAATTTTTGTCCTTCAAGCTACCCATTCTCAAAACCTTACTAAAACATCATTTCAACCAGAAGCATGGAATCTCCTCCCCAGGACATTAGTGAGTTATCCCTTGAATGGTCCAGACTGAAGTGTCCTCTCTTCATGATGACCAGGGGGGCCAATACCTTCATTTTATACCCTTAGCTGGGCTATTTCAGAAACTGAGCTCTCCAGAAATCTAGATATCAGTTCTTTATTCCTTTAGCTCTCCTTATATCACCCTAGCTCAGAAATGAATACCCTCCAGAGAGCTTTACTGCTATAAAATGCAGTCCTCTTAAAGTAGAACATAATTTCCTGTTATTTTCATCCTTTAAAGGATGACTTTGTCTTCCAAGAGTCAAACTTCAGGTTAAGAAAGTCCCAGGATAGTCTCAGTGTCTTGCTCCCTTGAAGGTAGTAGCAGCTCACCCCACGCTCCAGCTAGGGCTGGGACTTGTCCCCAGTGGGAGTGTTCTCTGAGAAAAGACCCTCTG
Source organism: Phoca vitulina (assembly GCF_004348235.1). Classification (NCBI taxonomy): domain Eukaryota; kingdom Metazoa; phylum Chordata; class Mammalia; order Carnivora; family Phocidae; genus Phoca; species Phoca vitulina. The sequence continues at coordinate 18,645,849 of NW_022589729.1, read as the reverse complement.
AAGCACCAATCAAAAAGTGATGGGATGATTTGAGATGTTAATTTGTGTTTTGTTCCATTTTCCACTCCTGGTTTCAAATGGGTAACTAGGCCCTTCAAACTCCTTGCCTTGGGGATTTCTACCAGTTGATGTCTGCCTATCTTTTTTCTGTAAAGGTCTAACCTTGTTAATGGGATTATGGTGGTTGCCCCAGAAGGGAGAGGGTAGCTCTGGGAGTCTTTGAGGGCCAAGAAAGAAGAATCGGGGACTAAGAGGGCCAGGATAGCGGAGACCCAGGCCCTTGCCCTGTGGCAGGAGTCTGAGGAGGTGGCAAACCTCAGAGGGGACGGCTGCCTGGTATGCTCAGGGAGTTGGTGTCTTAGGTCCAGAGTCAAACAGGCCAGGAAATCAGAGGAAATCTCCAACCTGAAATGACTTTCTAGCTAGGCCATGGATGTCCAAGGTAACTGCAAGGACCGATGACCACTGGCCAAGGGACTCCCATGCTATGTTGCTACCAAAGACCTCGAGGGCCTGATTCAAGGTGAGGGTGGTGGTGGGGGTGCTTGGAGGCCTCAACAGTTCCTGAGGTTGAATTTCCTGAGGAGTGGGGCTTACAGCCAGATTTAAGTTGATCAAAAAACAAGGCTGCCCGTTTCACACCTGAGTTTGTGGATACAGAGCATCACTGTATGCTCCTTAAGGGCCCATTCCTAGCACAGAGGTGGGTCCGAAGTATGCGCTTAGAAAATGAGGGAATCCGGGGCACCTGGGTGGCTCAGCCAGTTAAGTGTCCAACTCTCGACTCTTGCTTTTGGTTCAGGTCATGATCTCAGGGTCCTGAGATCAAGCCCCACCTCAGGCTCCATGCTCAGCACAGAGTCTGCTTGTCCCTCTCTCTCCTCCCGCTTGCTCTTGCTCTCACTCTCTCTCTCAAATAAATAAACAAAATCTTAAAAAAAAAAAAGCAAATGAGGGAATCCATGATTAAACCTAGATTTTGAAAAACCTGGTCTTAGAATTAGAGCATCTCCTCCTCACATCATGGACCAGAGATCCTCAAACTGTGGTCAGCCATCACCTGGTCTCAGAATCCCCTGGGGGATTTGTTAAAAAGGCAGATTCCAGGGTCCTCTCCAGATTTGGTTAGCCTGAGTCTTTGGGAGTGGGTCCAGGTAATCTGCATTTTAATAAGTTCCCTAGGTAATCCCCTTCCACTCTTAAATTGGAGAACCACTGTCTCCCCAGCATAGGTTGGAAGGTAGGCTGGAAGACTAGGGAAGGGGCACAGAGGCACTGCTGCTGGGACTGGTCTGGGCTGGGAGAGAGGAAGGGGGTTCATGCCAATGGTATAGGCGGGGAGGCATTTCTGAGCTCTGTTGCTGAGCTGTTATCCTAGGATGGATCAGAACCAGCCTTGGAGAAACTTGGCCCCTCCTGTGACTCCTCCAGAGGAGTGTGTGTGTGTGTGTGTGTGTGTGTGTGGTGGGGGGGTCTGGGCTGGGCTGATCCTGTCCTCCATGCCAGAGAGGCTGGCCTAGGGTAAGCTAGGACCCAGGCAGGACTGACCTAATTTATTGTTTCTGCTCTTTTCCTGTTTGCTTTTTGACTTCCACTCTGAGGGGAAAATACAGTTCTAGTCTCATCACGAGGGGAAGCAGCCAGATGTTTCCAGGCTGAACAGCTGGGGTGGAGGTGGGGCAGGAGACATTAGAGAGGAAATAGTTCCAGCCCCCACCTACCTCCAGCCACAGCTGATGAAGTCATTACCTGGGACAACGGTGCTGACTTCCGGGAAGATGGACTGTATGGTCTGGCGGAGCAGCTGGTAGCCCAAGGCCTGATGATCAGAGGGGCTGACAGGGAGGGGGTCAAAGGCAGTCAACACGTGGAACTGGACCCGGTTGTCAGCCACAATGTTCTTGACGAGGTCTAGGACCTTGAGGGAGCAAACAGAGGGAGTTTGAGTTCTTACTATCTGCTATCCAAGTACCATAGGATTTGAAATAGCCCTGATTCCTCTCCAGCAAGGCAGCACCTTGGAGTTTACAGGGGAGCTCATTTTTTGCACTGGGACCTCAATTTCAGCCGACTGGCTGGAGGAGATGGAAGAGTTGGGTTTTCCTGGTAAGCAATCTACAGCATGGTAGACTGAGGTTAAATGTTCAGGAGGCTTGCCTTACAGCCACGAGGCAGGCAGGGAATTGGAAAATCAGGAAATCGTGTGTCCTTCCTCTCAGGCTGTGAGTCATGGGCCGGGTGGAATGTAGAAGACACGGCAGAAAGGGGAACACAACCATCTTGAGGCAGGGTGACAGATGTGATGACCTCATTTCAACCTGGGAGTGTCAGACAGTTGAGGAAAGGGTCACACACTTTTCTTCCTCCTCTCTGGGCATCCCTGCTTCCTGTCTGTAACCAACTGCCGTGGAGCCAGGAAGATGAGCTCAACACAGACAAAAAGTCAGGAGTTGGGGGACTGGTATTCAAGTTTTCTCTTTGCCTCCTTTCCTCAGGAAGGAACCTGAGGAAGCTCCTAGAAAATTCAGTCTGAAACAACTAGAGCTGAATCCAGCACAAGTCCTGGTCCCAGGCAGGACGTAGACCAGACCCTGACGATCAGGTCACATGGAGACATGTGGGAATGGACCAGGAGGCTGGCTTAGGGGGGCCCCCCAGCCCACCCCACCACCCAGGGAAAGCCCCAGCACCAGTCTCGACCCATCTGATCAGCAGTTGCTTTGGAACTGCCTCTGCCCTAGAGGGGTGTCCCATAGCTGAGGCTTTGTGTGCATGCCCCTCTCCTGCTCACTGTGTCTTCTCCATCCATTTCATGTCCTTCCTTCAAATTCTGGTTCAAAATCCACACCACTAAGGAATCCATCTTAATGAACACTGTCCCCTTTCGGGCTGTGCTCTACACCACCTCAGCCTGTATGTGCTTTGGAGGCACATCCTTGTGAAGTCAAAGACCAGGTTCAGATACCCAGCCCAGCGACACTAACTGTATAATCCTGGACCAAGTTACTTCATGAGCCAACTCCCTCTATTTTTATTGGTTCATATCTTTTAAATTTCTTTTTTTTTAAAAAGATTTTATTTATTTATTTTGACAGAGAGAGACACAGCGAGAGAGGGAACACAAGCAGGGGGAGTGGGAGAAGGAGAAGCAGGCTTCCCTGCGGAGTAGGGAGACCGATGCGGGGCTTGATCCCAGGACCCTGGGATCATGACCTGAGCCGAAGGCAGACGCTTAACGACTGAGCCACCCAGGCGCCCCTTTATCTTTTAGATTTCTTGTATCCAGCATCCATTGCATGCCTTTTATGTTCCTGGTCCTATTAGAAATAAGGTAGCCCCTCCTCTTGCATCAGGACCTAAGAGTTAGTGGGAAATCTGAGCTCTTGTGGCCTCTCACGGAGAGTGGGGTCCCATCTGTGTGCCCTCTTCAGTTTCTGGAGGCAGGAATGTTCAAGTAATTTGGGACAGGGGTCAGCAGGCATAGTGCCAACCCACCTTATAAGGGATGACTGGGAACCTCCCAGTTGGTTGAAGGTACATCAAGACTATGTACTAATTCATGTGTTAGAGGATTTAGGACAGAAATGCTGGAGTGAAAATAAGCTTTGATTAGTGAGTTGTCCACCCCCACCCCCAACTAACCCAACAGCAGGGAATTTGGTTTGGCTCAATGGTGGTTTCTAAGCCAGAAATAGGACCCTCATTCTTTTCCAGACTCAGCTCCTAGCATGCTTCTAGGGGACACTGTCATGAAAAGGGGTACTCTTGAGATAATGCCCCCCCATACAGGTGAGGAGGAGGGACTCGTGAACGGTAAGAGGGACCTCAAAGGTTACTTTAGCACACATCAGTCTCTCATTGCTCTGAGTTTCTACGGCCCTTACAGCACATTCTCATAATGTTATGTTTTCCCTCTGTTTTATGTGTAGATATGTTTTCCCTGGAGTGAATGATACATTTTGTTGAAGGCAAGGACAAGGGATACCAAAAACACTGGTAAGGACTTTAGAGTTAGAGTTAGCAAGTCCAGCCTCCATCCCATTTTAGGGCAAGGCCTCTGGGGCAGAGGGGGGATAACACCCACGACAGACTGTCATCCAGCCTGTGCTCGAATGCTTCCGTAGTGGAAGGCTCACCATCATGTGTTATCCATCCATTCTGCCTTTGAACAACTGGGTTATGAATGTTTTCTTTAGAAGGAACTGAGATATGGCTTCCTGTAGGATCTCACCCCTCTCCCTTTTTTATTTTACGTACTTTATATCCTCCACGGGATACAGTATATACGAGGCGGGTCAGTGACATTTCATCTCTGTTGAAATTAGGGGCCTGTGTCCTTGCTGCCTGGAGGCTGTTCCTGTTCTAGGTCTCTGTTCTATGTCAGGTCCCAGGGTAAATGTCACCTCAGAGGACTGACTCTCTGTTCCAACCCCCATCCCACAGTCACTTTGTGACACAACATCCTATGATTTTTTCTTTTTTTTTTTTAAAGATTTTATTTATTTATTTGACAGAGACACAGCAAGAGTGGGAACACAAACAGGGGGAGCGGGAGAGGGAGAAGCAGGCTTCCCCCTGAGCAGGGAGCCCGATGCGGGGCTGGATCCCAGGACCCCGGGATCATGACCTGAGCCGAAGGCAGACGCTCAACAACTGAGCCACCCAGGAGCCCCCATCCTATGATTTTCTTTATGGTACTTGCCTCTTAAAAAATCAACTTGGTCATGTATTTGATCACTTGCTTATTGCTGTCCCTTCCCCACTAGAACATCAGTGCCATCAGGATGGGAATCTTGGCTGTCTGGCTCACCATTCTCCCAAGTGCTTAGAAGAATGTCTAGCCCATAGTAGCCACTCAGTAAACACTTGGTGAAGCAATGAATGAAGAAAGGAAGGAGTCTTCTGTACGTCACTCTAGAGAGGTGGCCATCATTCACCCCTTGAGAAGCTCATTACCATCGAAGGTGCCACATTCCCCAACTCTCCTTCAAGTGGGGGCTTCCTGAAACATCTCCCAGTGACCTTATTTTTACCCTTTGAGGCCCATTCAGAAGAAACCTTCTACAGGGTAGCCTATGACATTTCTGAAGAGTGTTCCTCACACAAAGGTGCTGCGGACTTCTCTACACCCATGACATGGGAGACACCGGTTAGAGATGGAGGAAGAGGGTTCTGGGAACTGTTCATGCTCCCGTTGGATCAAGCCCAAGGCCCTGTACCCTTGGCCTTCAGACCAGCAGTGTCTGAGGTTGGAACCCGATGCATGGAAAGGGGGCATAGGGGGAAGGGAGGGACCAGAACAAAAGGGTGCTGAGGGCTTTCAGATGCTGGAGGCTTTCCATTCCTCACTGGGCAGGCAGGCAGGATGGGCCCAGGGATTCCAGGGATTTCATGAGTAGACTGGGAAGGAAGGCCACTCTGGTGGGGGACCAGAGAGGAGGGAAGAGTGCCAGAAGCTGGGGAGATGAAAGCCCCAGCTGGTGGAAAACAGCCCTTGGAAAGGGCATGGAGTTGGAATGAGACTGGAAAAAAACTGGTAGAAAGAAGTTCAATGGGGGGAATTCGGTGATTTCCTGGCCCCGTGATCCTCCAGGGAGAGGACAAAGGTTGGCACTCGATGAAAAGCAGCAGAGCCCAGGACTCACACTAGTCCCAGCTTCCCCCGAATGCTGGGTGACGCCGGGCTGGCCATCAATCCATCCCCCTGCCCCCCTGCAGTGAGGGGTGTGCCTCCCACCCTGTGTGAGGAGAAACAAAACCCTCCAGGGTGAAGAACTTAGGGAGAAAGGACCACAGAAGTCTAAGTGTGGCTGACCCTTGAGGATCTGCACCAGACACTCAGGGAACACCACCTGCCCTTAACCCTGCCTAATTCTGGAACGTACTAGTCATTCCATAGTTGTTGGGTTGCCTCTTGAGATCATTTTTTGAAGGATTAGATTTGCCTTTTGAACTCTTTTTTAGTTCAACCTGCTGTTTAAATAAGCTAGCCTTTCCTGCAGATGCCAAACATTCTGCACAATGGCTACTCAGGCATGTATCTTTCGGCTCACATGTCACTTCCCCGGGGAAGTCTTGCCTGACCCTACACGAGGTCTGGTTCCCTGTTATGTCCTCCACTAGCACCTGGTCCCTCTCCGTCATCACAGCTTGCAATTACGCACTGATTTTAATCATTTTTAAAATTGATGTTTGTAGCAGGCCACTGCCAGGCTGTCCACGATCCTCTTTACTTCTAATTTTATACATCCTTCCTGTGGGATTTTATTGACTCTAGAGGTTTCATTTATGTTAATAACACTCCAGCCTGTATCTCTAGTTCATTCTCTCTCCAGACCCAAGGTATTTATAATTGCCTATTTATAATGTATAAGCGTCTCAAACTTCTCAACCATTATACTTCTCTATGAACATGCTCTACTTCCTGAACTCTTCATCTTGGTTAAAGGCTTCAGCACCTGGCCAACTATGCAGGTTAAAACCCTTGGAGCCGTCCCCCGCCTTTCTGTCTCCCCTTACCGATGACACACGACATTCTGCTGAACCCATGTCTCCTACCCTGGCACGTGCCTTCTCCACCCCATCACCTCCGCTCGGTCTGCTGCCTGAGAGGCTATCACAGCTTCCCAACTGTCTCTTCCTACGTTGGCACCTCCTCTGCATTGCCACCAGCACCGTCTCCCCAGAAGCACATCTGAGGACATCACACCCCGTTCGAAGACCTCTCACGGTTCCCTCTGTCCACGGCACACAAGGCCCTGAGCCCCATGCTCCAACTCCATTTTCACCGCCTGCCACTTCCGCCCGGTCTGTCCTCCTCTTTAGCCTTACTTTACTTTAGCCTGACTCTGAATGCCTGGCTTCTAGCAAAGTCCTGTTTGTCCTTTACATCGCAGCTCAAATTTCTAGTGGTCAGAAAGCACTTTCTGGATCCTCAAAGGCAGTGACAGTCCCCTTCTCTGCGCTGGTCCTTCGGCAGTTTGTTCATCCTGAATCGTTTTGATTGTGGTCTGAGGGTGTGGTGGTTCTGGAGCTAGACTGTTAGATGTGTCATCTTGGGCATGTCACTTACCTGCTTTTTTGATCTGTGCCCCCATTTCCCTGTTAAATAAGGATGATCATAGGGCAGTCGTGGGCATTAAACGAGCATGCATATACCTTAGAACAGTGCCACACACCAAGCGAGCCTGTGGGATGTGTCTGCTACTATTATTATCATTTATCAGACTCAAAGTTCCCATGAACCAGAAGTCTCCTATCCTAGCCAGCTTCCTGGAAACCTCCGAAGAAGGTTGAGTAAATGCTGTTGAATGAACCAACCAATGTTGGTTGAAAAATGGTGGCTGGCCAGCCCTGGGATGGCAGCTACACCCAGATCCTGAGCATCACACATCCCTGATACTGAACCCGTGGTTGGGAACGGAAGTCACGCACCTCCTCGACAGTCTGCGCAGGGTGAATCCGGATGTTGATTATGGCCTGGGCCACCGGGGGGATGACATTCACCTGGAGAGAGAACCACAAACCCTGGCCTGAGCCACACATGCTCGCCGCCCCAGGTAAGGCCAACGACCACCAGTAGAGAAAGAGGAAGCCGATTTGATTGAAAGGCACAGGGCTCCATTTTCGGTGGGCCCCTTGTCTTCCCGCGGCCCTTGACAGGTGGTTATGTTCAGAGCTAGAGAGGTGTCTCTGTGCTAGGCCAGACTTCCATGCTTCTTGGTCATGGACGGGGTCACAGAGAGCTGCTCAGAGCGAGACTGATTTCTCCGGGACCACACAGACCTCTCTCTCCTGACCCCATGCAGCGTCCTGGGAGGTCTTCCACGTGCGCTCCCTTCCCGGGGCGCCCAGGCCATCCCTGCTGCCGTTAGTGCTCACTCAGGACAGGGCACCCCTAGCCACTGCAGGCCCCCATCACGCTGTGCTTGATCCCCGAAGGGGCGAGGATGGTGGTTTCCCACGTCTAATTGCAAAATTTGACTCCATTCTCTGCCTGCCCAGGAAGAACCCAAGACTAACTGGAGACAAGAGTTAGGCTCTGAGTGGATTTTTTCCTCAGAGGCCGTGAGAAAACAGACTCCCTGACTCTGACTCTTTCTTTAAGCTGGTTTGGTGCAAAAAAGCACCAGAGCAGGGACAGGAGGGCTGGGCTATTACAAATTAGCTGTGGGATTTTGCATAATTATAACCTGTTTGTGCCTCTGTTTCCCGACTGGCAATTGGGGTGATGGTACCAGGAGGGCTGTGAGCAGGATCAAATGGAGTGACAAATGTGACAGTATTCTGGACAGATAAAATGGCATTCACATGCAAGGACACGGTATTCTTATTTCGGGGAACATTCTAGGCAGCTGGTGAAGATAGCTCGGGTTCGGCGGACATACTGGACACTCCTGTCAGTGATGCTGGGGTTAACTGAGGTGCCATTCATTGTACTCAACCTGCGCTCCAAGTGACCAGAGCTCCACAAGGCCACCCAGTAAGCTAGGTGCATGGCGCTCCCTAAAGTAGTGCTGGTGGTACTGGTAGTCACTGGACCGGTCTCACTTCTCTCAAGATTTCAGAAAGGCCTAGGCCCAGGCTACTCAGGGTGGCTGTGGCTTGTTCCTTTAAACAGAGATGCCCCTTCATGGCCAGTCCAACTGGAAGTAGACCAATTTGCTAAAAAGTAGTTCTTGGAGAAGAAAAATCTATCAAAGTAATAATTCACTCGAAATTTATTTCTACAAGTGAACTTCATATAGAATTGATGTCTGTTCAGATTACCAAGTATTTAATGTGTTTTAGGAAATGACTAATACATGCCTTTAGGTGTTGTATATATCACAAATGTTATTATAGACTTTATAAATGGTGGGCGAGTTTCTCTCTTTTGACTCAGGGTAGCACGAGGGGAAAATACATTAATCATTCATTAAATTTGTTAGGTGGATCAATCTTCCAAAGTATGGTGAAGAATAACCAAAAGATCCTTGATGATAGAAAAGTTACCTTTAGTCTACCTGACCAAATGCTAGGTAAATATTTAACATGTTGAATGAGTATTGTTCAGAAAAATTAACTCCCAAATAACTCCCCTTCATACCAGTATCAGGGTTGTTTTTTTTGAAGGGGTACAGACCCAAGAAAACTGAGAGGGGCCATGGACACCTCCTAAAATACACATATACAAAATCTGACCAGCAGTTTCAGAGGTTTGTAGACCTCAGTTAGAACACTTGCTCTTGAGGATTACCCAACTGGTATCACTGAACCATTCAGCACTGGGCCTTCCTATTATTCAGATTGAATTCAGAGAAGGAAGAAGGGGCCGGGAGATAAAGCCAAAGGATGGAGAGGTGGGTGGACAGTGAGGAAAAAGTGTAGGGGAGGATCCAGGAGATGTTACCTTGACTCCTGCATTGAACATGGTGACTGCTGTGGTGGTCCTGACCAGCGCATTGGTTATGTAATTCCTCTCCATTAACCTAAAGCAAAAGGATGAAGGTCAGACATTAGGAGGAACTGTCCAACGTGGAGAAAGAACGGGTTGGAAGATCACCCACTTTCCTGAATCTTGGAGATCTTTAAGACTAGGAGGGACATCCTCTATATGAATTAGATGTAGCATCTGGTGGCAAAGGGATGATTAGTCAGGCCCAGTTAAGCCAAGGAGAGGGGACTGGGTAGGTTTGGGTTGGAGGATGAGAAGAAGGAAAGGTAAAACTTTACCTGCTTACAAGCGGCCCAAATAGCCACAGGTTGCTCAAGATAATATTGTCAGGGAAGGAGAACTGAAAGGGAAAGAATGAGATCAGCAGGATTTCAGAGGGGTCAGCATAACAGGGTCACTATAACCGAGGCCTGGGTCTCTCCCTGCTTTAGATCTGCCTTGAGGGCCCTCAGTGGTAGCCTCGAGTGAGGATGAGTGGGAACCAGCTCCCAAAGAGTGCCTGGGTGTGTCAGGTCTTAGGGTCTCAGAGAAGCACCAACACCCCTGGGAAGAAGTCAGATCCTTGCGCCTCGGCTCAGCCTCTGGCTGAAAACAGGTGAGCATGTGCACAGCACTGGTCAGCAGTGGGCCCCTCTACTACTCTGGAAGCTACTTTTCTGCCACCCTTTCTTCCTCTGCCACAGACGACCAGTACGGGAGATGCCTTCTCCCACCTCATGCGCCAGTTCCTGCAACATCATTTTCAATGGGCCGCTTCCAAACATGTTCGGCATTGGTGTCTGCTCCAGGCTGGAAGAGAAATGGAGTTCTCAAGACTTCCCCAACCCCCACTAAAGATCAGCGATCTGAAGGGAAGAAGGAAGGAGACAGAATTTTTCAACAGGTCTGGCCAGGAGGTGTCCTATTCAACTTCTATCACCTCCACCGATCCACCTGTTTGGAGACCTCAACACAGAAGCGGGACCACCCTAGTCCATCAGCAGAAGCTGTCCCTGTCTACCAAGTCCAAGCAGGTACCCCGACTCTCATGTCACTTACCACACTGTAGCAGAATTATCAGTCTCTGCGGCTAACTGTGAGTTCCTTGAGGAAAGGGACTGTCTGTTTCTTTCCACTGCTGTATGCCGACCCCTGGCACAAAGCCTTAAGCATTGGTAATCAGTTACGTCTTTAACTGAATTAATATACTTCTTCTTCCCACTTTGCTAAGAAAAGCCAGCTGGAGGGAAGCTTTGCTGTGACAGACGCTTCTGTGCTCACCCACAGCCTGCAGCCCTTATGTCCTCACCTAGCTTTTATGGGTCAGCTCTTGCTTGCAATAAGGTAGATCCTTCTCTGACCTCTAATCCCTGCCTGGGTACTGGTGGCTCTGTCCTCCCCGTGGCCCCCATCGTGGCTTCTCAGCTCAGCTTCAGGGCAGGAAGCTTAGCCCCTTCAAACTCAAAGTGGGAAAGTACCAGGTCTTCCATCCCGAGTCTGGCAAGGGAGCGGGGCCCGTGTTGCTTACCGGCTGACGGCGGCTGCGAGGATGCCGATGCTTGTCTCCTTTGGGGGAGCTGAGGAGTGTCCTGGAGTCATGTTTACTTCCAGCCTGAGGTTAATCGAACCCTTCTCTGAGACTGCAATCCTGAGGGAGAGGATCAGAGAGGGCCCTCCTGACTTCCTCCCACCTTGAATTGTCCCAAGGGCCCAGAGGTCTGCCTGCATAGTGGTCTGGTTGTCTAGGAGATTGGCTTCATGCTGCTTAAAAAAAATTGACACTAGAGGAGAAAGGGAAAGGGGAGCCCAAACCTGGTTGACATTCAGGGCCAGGGGAGTAAAATAAAGAGTTGCCTCAGTATGGCTTACAGACACCACGCTGGGGTCATCTGACATGGGGTGAGAACACCTTCCAAGGTAGGGGGTGAGGTACTTTACTCACATGGCAAAGGGCTTCGTGAGGTGGGGAATGAAACCATCCAAGATGAAGTTACCCTCGTCCACAATGAAGGCTAGCTTGATACCCCTTGCCTGCAGCAGGGCTGAGATCTTCTGAGCCCCATTCTGCCCTGACACCTGCAGACATTAAACCCATGGCCACAGTCCTTCTCAGCCAGACCTCCAATAGCGAATGGAGACCCATTCAACATAGCTGGGGACTCCAGAACCTCCCTGCCCAGCCTCCTTCCTGGGGGCGGAGGGGGAGGGCAAGGGGCCTAGACAATCCTGCTTCACAGGACCCTGGAATGTCACAGCTGGAGAGCCAAACCGCCCTCATTTTACAGATGAAGAGACTGGGACCCATGGAATGAAGTGACTGGCCCAGGGTCAAAGTAGGTGACATCACTGGAAAGAAAACACTGATTCCTTGCTCCCTGTTGGTTCTCTTTCTATCACACCCATATTTCTCAAAGTGTCATCGATGTAACACCTACCTGCTTCAGATATTACCAGGGAGTTTGTTAAAAAATTCAGATCTATGCCTATCACTAAATGAAAGAAGCCAATCTGAAAAGGCTATATACTGGATGAGTCCAACTATATGATATTCTGGAAAAGGCAAAACTATGGAGACAGTAAAAAAAGCATCCATGGTTGGGGGAAGGAGAGAGGGATGAATAGGTGGAGCACAGAGGGCTTTAAGGGCAGTGAAACTACTGTGTGAAACTATAATGGTGGACCCCTGTCACTATACAATTGACCAAGTCCATAGAATGGATGCCAAGAGTACACCCTAATGTAAACTAGGGCTTTGGGTAATTATGATGTATCAATGTAGGTTCATCAGTTATAACAAATAGCCCCCTGCTGGGGATGCTGATAATGGGGAAGGTTGTGCATGTGTGGTGTGGGTGTAAGGGAAGTCTCTATACCTTCTCAATTTTGCTGTGAACCTAAAACTGCTCTAAAAAATAAAACCTTTTAAAAACAAATTCAAATCTATGGCACAGGGTCCGGGAATCTGCATTTTGGTCCAGGGCCTTAGATAGTTCTGGCACATAGATACCCAAGAGTTGGCAACCTCCCACACCATATTCCGGAGACCCTGCAGCTGGGGAGCAAATTGGGCTAGAGTGAAACTCCCCCCCCCGCCCCAAACAGAGGTCCTAGAGATGGTTTATAGGGGGAGGAGGCTCTACCTCTTCATCATGGCCCAGAGCAATAAAGAAAGATCTTCGGGGGCTGTAGTTTCTGTTCAGCAGGAGCTCCAGGGCCTGCAGGATTGCCTGGGGGAAGAAGCAGAAGGGAAGAGGGAGAATCAGGGCATCAGTGACATTCAGCTGCCTGCATTAGGGCTGGTGGGGCTAGCATCGGACACTCTCTTTATTTATTTTTTTTAAAAAAGATTTTATTTATTTATTTGACAGAGAGAGAGACAGCGAGAGCAGGAACACAAGTAGGGGAGCGGGAGAGGGAGAAGCAGGCTTCCCGTGGAGCAGGGAGCCCGATGCGGGGCTCGATCCCAGGACCCTGGGATCAAGACCTGAGCTGAAGGCAGATGCTTAATGACTGAGCCACCCAGGCACCCCTGGACACTCTCTTTAAAGAGAACAAATTCAAGTGGCCCTGGGGGGATGGGAGGTGAGGAAGCTTAGCTCCTTTACCAGCTGGAGAAAAGCATAAATGTATCAGTGCAGAGCTGAAAGGGTCTCTGGAGATCATCTACTCTAGTCCTTGTTTCACAGCTGAGAAATCAAGACCCAGAAAAGGACAGTGACCAAGTGATGGCTGGAACCCAGGGCTCCTGGAACCAAGGTTCTTTCTACCATAACCTCCCGTCTCCCGGGGGTTCAGCTGAGGATCCTCATCCTGGGTGACTCTTTAGGGCCCCCGGGCAGAGGGAACAAAGCATTTCAGACCATCAGAGAGTTCTTGTTGTCCAGTGTGCCTCGGCCATGGATGAAGCCATCACGCTCCAAGCCAGAGAACGGGGGCACCTCCCAGCCTTCGTCAGGGGCGGGCACCACGTCACTGTGCGCCATTAGCATGTAGGGCTGCAAGCTGGGGTCTGAGCCTCGGACAGTGAGCAGGTGGCTGTACTCTCCTATGACTTCATGCCGGATAAAGCTGGTTTTGAAAACTGTCGGAAAGACTAGGGACAAAGGGATGAAAAGCAGGGAGAGAGAAAGCCAGATTTAACAATTTCCTTTGGTTTTCCTACCATTTAATAGAAAATGTTGACCCCCGTACCCCTTTTTGAAAGCATGCAGCGTCCTACAGGAAGCCTTCTGGAACAAAGGCAGTGTGATTCCTGATTTGCCTGGACAATCTCTAAAATTCCTCTTCCTCATATTTTAATGTGCTACTACCATGTAATAATGGGCACATCAAGATTCCATCATGGTGACAGCTGATAGATCAAGATCTGGCTTGGTCTGACCTGTAATAAGTTATCACTAGTATATGCTACCAGGCTATACCGACGAGGAGTGTGTTAAATTTTAAATATAGTAGTCCCCAATAGCCAAATGACTTGGAACCAAACATGACCCTTATATTAAAAAAAAAAAGAGAGAGAGAAAGACCTTTTTTTACTTGAAAAATAATATAAAATAATATTCCTACTGTGTGTGTCATATGGAGAGAAGATTGCCCTGTCTAGCACAAGGCCACACTTCTGCGTGCAGGTGTGGATGTTCTCAGGGTCACTCAGGTTACAGACAGTGTTAGAGAGGGGGCTACTTGCTGTCCCTAGGTCAGCTCCTCCCAGCCCTGACAACTTTGGAGGGGGTGTTTTTTTCTTTGATTTAGGAAGAGGGCCTCATTACTCTCCATGAGCTTTTCATATGAGGACTAGGGAGTCCCAAGTCTCCTTTTTCTTCTTGACCCATCCCTTCTTCGGGTCACGTGGGGGTGAGGGGCTGATATGGCAGCTCATAGTTGCTGATGGCCTCGAAGCTCAGAAACGGGTCAGTAAAGAATCTGGGGAAAGACCTGGGTGGGTGGAGTGTGTACATAGGCGTGTAGGTGTGTGTACGGAGGTAGTTGGGAGGAGCATGGGGTATAGTTCTGGAAACTTGCACGGGAAGAAGGAATTCCTAGTCCTACCTTTTTTTTCTTTTTTAATTTGAGTATAGTTGACACAAATGTTCCCTTAGTTTTCGGTATACAACTTACTGATTTGACAGGTTTATATATCATGCTGTCTTCACCACACGCGGAGCTACCATCTGTCCTGATACATGGCTATTAGAATATCACTGACTATATTCCTTATGCTGTGCCTTTTATTTCCTTTCCTCGTCCTACCTTTTGATTCTATCTTATTTATTGACTGTTACGTATTTAGGGCAAAGGTCGGGAGAGTTCAAACTCCAACTCAACAGCTACGTGCTTTAGTTTTTCAAAGGTCCAATAAATCTAGTCTCTACTCTGCCTCCATTCTGACTCCTGGGGAGCTTCTATTCCTCCCCACTGTGTGTAAACTCAAAATAGGCCCACAGCGATTTGACTGTCCTCTGGTCAGTAACAAAAGCTTCTTCATCTCCTTGTAAAAGAACTGTGTCTGCAGGGCTATGCTCCACACCCCCCCCCCCCCCCCCCAGCTTGTGGCTGACCTGTACGAATGTATTCTCCAAACTCAGCCAGGGCTGTTGCATTAACATTCTCGGGGCTGAAAGACACTGTTGGAATCCGGATGGCACCTGTCAGGGGCGGATAGAGATGTGAGATTACAGATGATAACAACCATTGGTTTTCCCACAGCCCTCTGTGCACAGAAAGTTCTTTCAAATTCAGGATCTTATTGTGGAGGGCAGAACAATCCTATGAGGTAGGCACTGCTATTTTCTCTAATTTGAAGGTGGGAAAACAAGTTTAGAGGGGTTAAGTGTGCTGCTCAGGACTGTCCTGAAATAAGCAGCAGAACTGGGATTTAAGCCCAGGTCTTTCAGGTTTGTTTAGACTAATATGGTTCTTCTTTTTTTTAAATTTATTTGACGAGAGAGAGAGAGAGAGAAAGAGAGAGAGAGAGCGAGCACCAGCGGGGGAGGGGCAGAGGGAGAGGGAGAAGACTCCCTGCGGAGCAGGGAGCCCAATGTGGGGCTCGATCCTAGGACCCCGGGATCATGACCTGAGCCGAAGACAGACACTTAACTGACTGAGCCACCGAGGTGCCCCTAGCCTAATATGGTTCTTAAAATAAAGTCCTATGTTCACGATAGCATTATTTACAATAGCCAGTATAAGAAAAACAAACGGAGTGCCCATCAATATATGAATGGATAAAGATATGGTACATCATTAAACACCAATAAATTCTGCCAAATTGTTTTCCCAAAAGTTTGGAGCAATTCATGTTCCCACCAGCAGGGCATGTGAGTGCCAGAACACACCTCCACACGCTGAGAGTTACCCACCTTTTGCAAAGTTTGCCCTGTGGTGGATAAAAAAATGAGATGCTGTTGGTGTTTGCATTTTCAGTTCCCTGACCTCCAAGGCAGCTGAGCGTCTCTTCATATGGCCATTTGCATTTCCTCTGCTGTGAACTGCCAGGCTCAGCCACTCAAGCAAGCTCCTTAATCTTTTTGCCTGTTTTATTTTCTTTCTGTTGGGCATTAAGACCTACATCTGGGGCTGTTGTGAGGACCAAGTTAACACTTGTAGAGAGCTCAGAACTGTGCCTAACATGCTGTTAAGGGCTGAATTAATGCTGGCTTTAAAAGGGTCTATTTGTGGGGTGCCTGGGTGGTTCAGTGGTTAAGCATCTGCCTTTGGCTTAGGTCATGATCCCAGGGTCCTGGGATTGAGCCCCACATCGGGCTCTCTGCTCCGCGGGAAGCCTGCTTCTCCCTCTCCCACTCCGCCTGCTTGTGTTCCTGCTCTCTCTCTCTCTGTCAAATAAATAAATAAAATCTTAAAAAAAAAAAAAGGGTCTATTTGTGGGACGCCTGGGTGGCTCAGTCAGAGTTAAGCATCTGCCTTTGGCTCAGTCATGATCCCAGGGTCTTAGGATTGAGTCCTGCACTGGGCTCCTTGCTGGGCGGGGAGCCTGCTTCTCCCTCTGCCTGCCGCTCTCTCTGCTTGTGCTCTCTCTCCTTTCTCTCTCTCTGACAAATAAATAAATCTTTAAAAAAAATAAAATGGTCTATTAGCTATATTCATAGTTGCTTGGATTTAGCCAGATCTCCAGAAGGATACAAAGGAAGCTAATACAAGTAGCTACCTCTGTGTATTTGTGGGGGTGAGAAAGTGGTGGTGGTTGGTGGGGAACAGGGCCACCAAGGCAGGGTGGGACCTATACACCCGCCCCGCCCCCCGCAGACCTCTTTCACTATTTTGGGTTTTAACTATGTGAATGTACTACCTATCCAGAAATAAAGGAAACATTTTTTAATTGGCAAAAAAAAAAAAAAAAAAAGATATGGTACATATATATATACAGAATGGAATATTACTCAGCTACAAAAAGTGAAACCTCACCATCTGTGACAGCATAGATGGACCTAGAAGGTATTATGCTAACCAAAAAGTCAGACAGAGAAAGACAAACAGCATATGATTTTACTCCTGTGTGGAATCTGAAAGAAAGAAAGAAAGAAAGAAAGAAGAGGGGTGCCTGGGTGGCTCAGTCGTTAAGCGTCTGCCTTCGGCTCAGGTCATGATCCCAGGGTCCTGGGATCGAGCCCCGCATCGGGCTCCCTGCTCCGTGGGGAGCCTGCTTCTCCCTCTCCCACTCCCCCTGCTTGTGTTCCCTCTCTCGCTGTCTGTCTCTCTGTCAAATAAATAAAATCTTTAAAAAAAAAAAAAAAGAAAGAAAGAAGCTAAACAAATAAACAAAATAAAACAAACTTATAAATACAGAGGACAGACTAGTGGTTAATAGAGGAGAAGGGGGTCAACCGTGTGCGATGGAGGGTAACTAGACCTGTGGTGGTGATCACCTCTCATTGTATACAGATGTCAAATTATAAAGCTGTACACCTCAAACTTTTATAATAATAATAAAAAGAGTTAAAAAAAGAAAATAAAGTCCAAGATGGGGGTGGGGTGGGAGGAGGTGGACAGGAGTAGATTTTGGACCCTGACCCTAAGTGGGAAGCTGCTATAAATTGCTTCTAAGCCTCACTCTGCCTATGAAACCATCATCCCTTTGATGAACCAGAGAAGCCCACTGTCCTGGGTCCCTACATGAATGAGGCTTTGTGTGCAGAGAGTAGATTTATTCCTCATGGACTGGCTCATCCAGAGTCTAACTGATCTCTCAGCCAGGGTCAGCCTTTTGGGCACATGATACCTGAGAAGGCGCGGATTTAGAAGCTCCCAAACAAACTCCTCAGTCCTAAATAATCTCATCTACTTTACCCAGATGTCTCAGTTCCTGAATTGCTTTTAGGTTTATCCCTTTGAGCCCTGAAGGCTTTACACTTTGAAGAGATCCATTACTATATGCAAACACCTATGGGAGGGGAAATGCAATAAATTATGAGAATATCTGATTAGATATCCCAAACCACAGTGGGAAGAACAAATGCACCTAGGCAGCGCATTTATCAAGGGAGGGCCTCTGCAAGACAAGTTTACCTCTGTCATCAGTTTTGTTTTTTTTCTTTTTGTGATCTCTTTCGTTTATCTTTTTTTAAAAAAAATTTTATTGTTATGTTAATCACCATACATTACATCATTAGTTTTTAATGTAGTGTTCCATGATTCATTGTTTGTGCATAACACCCAGTGCTCCATGCAGAACGTGCCCTCCTTAATACCCATCACCAGGCTAACCCATCCCCCCACCCCCCTCCCCTCTAGAACCCTCAGTTTGTTTTTCAGAGTCCATCGTCTCTCATGGTTCGTCTCCCCCTCCGATTTCCCCCCCTTCATTCTTCCCCGACATCAGTTTTGCTAAGGATTGAGGCTGCATCACAGCTCACCACATAGATGGGGAAGTCAAGGTTCAAAAAGATGAATCTATAGGAGATAAACTCAAAATCTGAACTGAAATGTTTTGCCTCAAGGCATGTGGCTATATATACATATATATATATATATACACATATATATATATATATATGCCATACAAGTAGCTATAGGCCATATAGCCATGTGGTTATAAGGTCCCTATTTGGGTTCTTTAAATAAGAAAGCTTTTGCTTTCTTCTGGGTGAAAAGACTCTGGGGTGAGCGGCTGCCCGCTGGCTTTCAGAGAACTCACTATTTGTGCTGTGCTTTGGGAAAGCTCTGCTCTGACTCCAGACCAATCGTTCAGGCACATGTACAATTTATATTCAATCACCGGGGCTAGCATTGGGTCCCTGCATCTGCCTGCACATGTTTATGTAGGCAGTTTCTTTTAATCCATTATTTAATGAAAGGGAAAAGACTGGAAAAGGGCTAAGCCCGGTGGTGGGGAGGATCTCATTATCCCATAGGATCTAGCCCTCAACAGAACCTTTCCTCTTTTCTCCCGGAAAATGCAGACTGAGAAGGCAAATGAGTTCTTAACCTTGGTTTGAGGTCTAGGGGAGAGATGTCTGTTAATTAGGAGAGGAAATTTGGAACATCTCACACCCCTTTTTGGAGTCCTTTGCAGCTGGGTGGATCCTACAGGGTGGACCTTACAAGGGATAGATGTTATCACCCAGTGCTCACTCCTTGCTGTGGGGTCCCCGGGGAAGCTCATTTAATTTCCCTCCACTGTTGATTAAGATAATTTAGTCTTAAGATATCACAGAGATTTAACAGAAGTGAAAACTTTCTAAGGTTAAAAGTACAAACAAAAGCTATTGCAATACTGCGGCAAAGCAGGGGGTAGGCTGGGTGATGGCCAAGGCAACAGGGGTGATGGTGGAAGCTAGAGAAGGTTCTGGGAGAGGCAGGGAACACCCGAGTCCCCAGAAGCCAGGTTTGGGGCAAGAGTGGCGTCCCCAAGCCTGGGCACGAGGTGCTGGCACTCGGGCTAGGGCTGGTCTGGGGAATGTGGTGGGGCTCCAGTTCCAGTAATGGACCCTCTGCGGTGGGAGTGGGGCGGCACGGGTTGGCCCGAGGGGACAGGGACTTATGTTTGGGCATAGCTGGGCGAAGGGGACCAGGCTCACCTTTCAGCGCTTCCTTCATCGCGAAGCGCTCGCCTGGGCTGAACTGAGAAGGGATTTGCAGCGCCCGCTGATGCCCCTGGCCCTTCAGGCCCTTCGATCTGGAGATTGTGGGGATACCTAGCAGCAGCACAGCCGCCAGAGCCAGCACGCAGACACAGTGCGGAGCCATGCTTCTCTCCGGTCTGCAGCTGGAGTTCACAAGCTCTTGTTTGTCGTCCTGTCACAGCTCCAATTCCCGCAACTGCCTTAGCCCCACCCTAGCCCCAGGCCTGACCAATCGCTGCTTGCCTGGGGTTGAGAACCACCCAATCGGCGGGACGGCTCCGCCCAGGTCCGCAGGGCATTTTGGGAGTGGTCGTTTCTCCAGCTGCGGCAGGCAGGAGTAGAGCAAAGGTGAGGGCTCCAGGTAAACGGTAGGTCTTCTGTGTGTTTCATCTTCCGCTTTGAGATTCTCAGAAATCCCTGGCTGTATGACAAGCCAGTTAAAGGGGGAAGAGGCAAAATAAAATCAGCAAAGCGTATCAGACCTTAATCTGCTTCTCACTTCTGAAGTTTAGAACTTGATTACCATCCCCCCGGATATGGTGGGGGAGCTTTCCTGGTCCCTGGCTTTATTTAATCTGAAATTGAAACAGCATTCCTCTATTTATAGACGTTGCTTTGAATGATCAGTTCAGAGGGCTTGCCCCAGTTTAGGAATTCGCTGAAAGTGGTTTTGATATTAATGTAAACACTGCATTTTTGGGGGGGAATTGGAGGGAGAGATGAACCATGAGAGACTACGGACTTTGAGAAAAAAACAGGGTTTTAGAGGGGAGGGGGGGGGATTGGTTAGCCCGGTGATGGGTATTAAGGAGGGCACTACTGCATGGAGCACTGGGTGTGATACGAAGACAATGGATGGTGGATCACCACATCAAAAACCAATGATGTATTGTATGGTGACTAACATAACATAATAAAATTAAAACAAACAAACAAACAAAAAACACTGCATTTTTGCAACTCTAGGCAAGTACATGAAGACTGAAGGATTTTGAGAAAGATTGTGTTTTAATAATTTTGATGTATTTAATAAACTGAAATTTTATAAATAGCTATTTGTCCTATGAAGCATAATTTTGGAAAAAAAGAAAATTGTGGCACAGAGAATAAAATTAGATTTATTGGAGCCAGAAAAAACCCATTCCCTTCATATCCCTTGATGCAAATTAATCCACCACCAGTCACAAAGTTTAGAATTCTCTAGAAAAAAATCAATAGTAGGGCTGTATAGCTACTCATTCCCAAAGCTGCAAATTTACACTCCTGGTGTTTGCCAAAGCTCAGAGAAGGAGTGCTTTGTTCCCTTTCGGGAATCCTACTTAAAATAATAATAATAATAATAATAATAATAATAATAATCCCAAACAAAAACCTGCAATCATATATTTACTTTTCAATAGCAATCTAAAAACAGTATTATGAAACATTTCACACATACTGAAAGGTGTAAAGAATTAATATAATGAACATTCTATTCACCACCCAGCTTAAGATCTAGAACATTAAAAATAGAGTTGAAATGAGTTTTTGTGAAAGTGTAAACATTGGGGGTGCCTGGTGGCTCAGTTTGTTAATCATCTGACTCTTGATCTTGGCTTGGGTCATGATCTCAGGGTTGTGGGATCGAGTCCTAGGCTCACTGGGGAATCTGCTTGAGATTCTCCCTCTCCCTCTCTCTCTGTCCCTCCCTGATAAATAAATAAATATTTTTTAAGAAGTGTGAACATTAGCAGAATTTTTAATACAAAGTGGCTTAATTTCTACCAAACTTCAAAAAAAAATTTTTTAAAGATTTTTATTTATTTATTTGAGAGAGAGTGAGAGAGATCACAGAGGTAGAGGGAAAAGCAGGCTTCCTGCTGAATGTGGAGCCAGACGCAGGGCTCAATCCCAGGATGCTTAACCAACTGAGCCACCCAGGTACTCCCAAATCTCAAAAGTTTTATGATTTTAAAATTAATATACATTTAGGCCCTTGTGAATTATTTAAAGAATACAATAAAATATAAAGAAAACAAATCATGCTTCTTACATGGTTAGTCCTTTTTGTTTTCTTGCTTAATAAATCTTTCTCTATTTCAAGGTCATACATATATTTTGATGTCTCATCTTTTAAAGTTTTAAACTTTTGTCTTTTATATGAAAAATAAAAAATCATATCCAGAGATACTAACTCATAATATTTTGATGTGTTATTCAACCTTTTTTTATGCCCTCAAATACTCATATATAAGGTGTGTCTTTTTTATTTTTATTTTTTTTACAAGGTTAATAAGGCTTTAATTTCACACAGACACACAAAACCCTATGCATAATTTAAAAAGGAGACAAAAGTAAATAAAAATGATAAAGGATATAGAGGACAGTTCTGCTAAAACACAAAGTGCAGCTCCATACAAAACAACATAAGGAATCAGAATCAAGTGACTCTGAACACAAAGAAAGAAAGTCACTCCACAAGTAATGTGGCTAAACCTGCCAGCAAATTTCATTAGGTGAAGTGTAGGAAACTTACACCCATTTCTCTCTTTACAGCATAAGTAAACAACACTGACAACAGGCCAGAGGAATAGGGATAGAAGGACATGCTCAGAGAGGGATGGAACCTGGAGATGAGAGGTGTGTGGTCTCACTCCCCAAATCCCCTCAGTTCTTGAAATAGGCCAGGTCAGTTGATTGCTCTTCATTGTCTGACATTTGACCTACTGAACTTGGGTCTTGACCCAGACCCTCATCCCCTTTCGCTAGTGAACACGCCTGTACTTCAAACCTCTTAAAATGAACTTTAAGAAAAGTCCAATGTTACTGGGGCGCCTGGGTGGCTCAGTCAATTAAGCATCTACCTCTTGGTTTTGGGTCGGGTCATGATCTCGGGGTCCTGGGATCAGCCCTGTGTTGTGCTCCTCGCTCAGCGTGGAGTATGCTTGTCCGTCTCCCTCTGCTCCTTCCCCTGCTCTCTCTCTCTCTCTCTGGAATGAATAAATAAAATCTTACCCAAAATGGGAATGCAAGCTGGTGCAGCCACTCTGGAAAACAGTATGGAGTTTCCTCAAAAAGTTGAAAATAGAGCTACCATACGATCCAGCAATTGCACTACTGGGTATTTACCTCAAAGATAGCAATGTAGTGATCTGAAGGGGTACATGCACCCCTATGTTTATAGCAGCAATGTCCACAATAGCCAAACTATGGAAAGAGCCAAGATGTCCATCAACAGATGAATGGATAAAGAAGATGTGGTGTGTATGTACATATATATATATATACACACACACATACATACATACACACAATCGAATATTATGTAGCCATCAAAAAAACCACACGAAATCTTGCCATTTGCAACGACGTGGATGGAACTAGAGGGTATTATGCTAAGTGAAATAAGTCAATCAGAGGAAGACATGTATCATATGATCTCACTTATATGAGGAATTCTTAATCTCAGGAAACAAACTGAGGGTTGCTGGAGTGGTGGAGGGTGGGAGGGATGGGGTGGCTGGGTGATAGACATTGGGGAGTGTATGTGCTACAGTGAGCGCTGTGAATTGTGTAAGACTGATGAATCACAGACCTGTACCTCTGAAACATATAATACATTATATGTTAAAAAAAAAAAAGATAGTAGGAAGGGAGAAATGAAGGGGGGACTCGGAGGGGGAGACGAACCATGAGAGACTATGGACTCTGAGAAACAAACTGAGGGTTTTAGAGGGGAGGGGGGTGGGGGGATGGGTTAGCCTGGTGATGGGTATTAAAGAGGGCATATATTGGGGTGCCTGGGTGGCTCAGTCCTTAAGTGTCTGCCTTCGGCTCAGGTCATGATACCAGGGTCCTGGGATCAAGTCCCATATCGGGCTCCCTGCTCAGCGGGAAGCCTGTTTCTCCCTCTCCCGCTCCCCCTGCTTGTGTTCCCTCTCTTGCTGTGTCTCTCTCTGTCAAATAAATAAATAAAATAAAAAAAAAGAGAGCATGTATTGAATGGAGCACTGGGTGTTATACGCAAACAATAAATCATGGAACACTACATCAAAAACTAATGATGTAATATATGGTGATTAACATAACATAATAAAAAAAAAATCTTACCAAAAAAAGTCCAGTGTTACTAAATCAATTGCTTATATTCATATTGGCATGCTTTTTATTAAAAACTTCAAAACATCAGACATATAGCACATTGGAAAAAAGTAATTTACTGTGTGTAAATATGATACAAGAGACAAGACTTCCTTAAGTCTAGTAATCAAAGCATGCCGTAAAGGAGTCAATGATGTGGTGACATACAGCAAAAAAATTGTCACAAAACTCTCAAGGCCTAACAAACTACAGTTTCCCAATAAAATATATGTTTTTCAGGTGTTAATAAGACATACCGATAGAGACAAAATTAAAGTTTTGAAGTAATGCATTAGAAAGATGTTAGGTGGCAGAAATCTGTCCAGATGTGGTACATGTTTAAAGAGAGCGTTACTCAGTGTTAAAGCAAGATGGGGAGGAGGAAAAGGACATACCTGTGTTTTGGGGACATTTTTATGTGACTTGCATCTGGTACTGGGTTGTTGATTTTTCTCAAAGTCTCCATACGTATACAATGCACTTGGAAGATGTAGCTTTGTTTCCCTGACTGAAATGGAAAGACTGCTCAAAGGAGGGGGTCAATTAAATCAAACAGGGCGGGGGTGGGGTGGGGTTTGGATGACTAAGTAAGGACATCCACTGCAGTTATTTCAGAGGACAAAGAAAGACGGAGAAAGAATATATTTATTTGGTTTAATATAATCCCTTTTCAGTAGATCACAAATGAGTTTAAAAACACCTTTTTTTTTCTGTATGCTTCCAACCCCCATGCTCTCTCTACACTTATAACACTCAACTACATAGAGACGCAGCCCAAAATCTCTTCAATTTAGGTGTTTCCAATGTGTCTGTTTTAAAATGAAACAGATGCATACTATATACAAAGTTCTATATTTTGCTTCATTCCTTTAGCTTATATTAAAAACACTTCCCTGAATTTGAATATTCTTTAAATTCTCTTACCATGTAGCATTTGATACTCAATATATGCAATGAATGTGTAAAGCAAATAACATGACCACCTCTGCAAAGATCAATAATGTTAAAGGTGTATGTGTATCCTAGTGCCTCTATTTTCCATTCCCTGCTCTAGGTAACCACTACCTGAAATGGTGAGTGTCTGAGGGTGCTTTAAGTCATTCTACCACATATATGATTATGAGAAAGAGAGAGAAAGAGAGAGAGAGAGTTTGGCTTTGCTTGCTTTTATAAAAGTGACGGCATGCTTTTCATAGTCTTTGCTTTTTTCACTCTAGCAGGAGTTTGTGGGATTCGTCCAGACTGTTCTATCTAACTGCAGTCTATTCACATTCACTATGCATGATGCTGCATCCATTCTCAAATACATAAGTACTTATTGTACATGTGTCCTAAGCCACAGGGGAGAGAGAGTCTCTGAGGTTTATATCTATAAGTGGAAATGTTGGGTTGTAGTATACGTGAATGTTCAGCTTTATAGGATAATGCTAAATTATTTTCCAAAGCGATTGAACTAGTTTATACTCCCTTCAGTAAGCTGTGCTTAGTATATGAGTTCCTGTTGCTTCATATTCTGCATATTCTGACCAGCGCTTGGCATTTCAGATGTCTTAATTTTGCCCATTTAGTGGCTGGAAAATGATATCTCATTGTGGTATTAATTTGTACTTCCAGTTTAGTAAGGACTTTAAGCATCTTCTCATATGCTTATTTGATATGCTTGTTTTCTCAGTAAAATTACTATCTCTGTCTGTTGCCTATTTTTATTTTGAATCATTTGTCTTATTGGCTTTTAGGAGTTTCTGTATTTAAATACTAATATTTTGTCAGTTATACTTATGTTGCAAATATTTCTATCCATTTGTGTCACATATTTTCACATTATGGTCTTTTGCAGAACTAAAGTCTTAATTTTCATGTAGGTGAATTTATCACTTTAAAAAAATCATTAATACTTTTTGTTTATTATTTATTAAGTCTCTAGTTCAAGGTCATAAATATATTTCAATATGTTATCTTTTAAAATGTTCAAACTTTTACAGTAAAGTTCTTAATCCATCTGGAATTGACTTTTGTAAGGGGTATAAGATCAGGGTCTAATTTTATTTTTTTTCCAATTAGATAACCAATTTTCCCAACACCATTCCTTAAATAGTCTGCCCTTTCCTCAGAGATCTGCAGGGCCAGCTCTGTCATTTACTATGTTTTCATACGTGAAAGGGCCTGTTATTGGGCTATTTTTTTGCATTGTTTCTTTGTTTATTTCTATGCTAATATGACTAACTTAGTTATTATAGCTTTAAAATATGTCTCCAGGGGCGCCTGGGTGGCTCAGTTGGTTAAGCGACTGCCTTCGGCTCGGTCATGATCCTGGAGTCCCGGGATCGAGTCCCGCATCGGGCTCCCTGCTCGGCGGGGAGTCTGCTTCTCCCTCTGACCCTCCTCCCTCTCATGCTCTCTGTCTCTCATTCTCTCTCAAATAAATAAATAAAATCTTAAAAAAAAAAAAAAAAATGTCTCCAGACATTGTTAAATGTCCCCTGGA
>NW_022589729.1:18233484-18619651 GCF_004348235.1 Phoca vitulina | reverse complement strand
AAAAAAAAAAAAAAAAAATATGTCTCCATACCATAAGTATTTTATGTGTACTTAGGAAGTACAAATTTTAATTGTGTGCACAATTTAACACACGTCCACCGGATCAAGATTGTTTACTTTGTTGTTTAACTCTTTCATACCATACTATTTTCTTTTATCCATATGATTTATCAACAGTGAGAGAACATTTCTCTCTTAGTCTGTTAATGTAATGAATCACATTAATAAATTTTAAAAATGTAAAACACCCTGGGAAAAACCATTACTTAGATAAACCCACTGCTGGATTTTCCTTTAGGATTTTTGCAATTCTGTTTATGAAATTGATTTTGGCCTGTAGTTTTTCTTTTTAATAATGTCCTTTTTTGGATTCGGTATCAAGTGTATAGTAGCCTCAGAAATCTCATTAGACAAAATGGTAGAGATTTCTAGCTGACCCCAGTATCCATTTCCCTTCTTCCTAAGTAGCAAGAATCCTGAGTTTTAGCTCAGCATATGGATATTCAGCTGCAAGACCACATTTCCCAGCCTCTGGCAGCTGGGTTTTGCCATGTGACTACATTTGGAGAATGGAAGGTAAGCCAAAGTGTTGTATGTGACTCAAGGAGGTGTTTTTATGGACACACTCTTCTTAAATCCCTCCCTCCACGATCAGACATGAGGGCTATAGCTCTAGCAACCCTGTTGGACCATGATGGTGAGTTCTACACCAACGGAGGGCAGAGAGCTGAGCTGGAAGTAGCCCAAGTCCTTGGAGAGCCTCATGACTATCCCAGCTCTGGCCTGTCTACCTTTGGATTACTTTTACAGAGAGAGAGAGAGAGAGAGAGAGAGAGAGAGACTTATTTCTACTAAATTTAAACGATTAAAGGAGTGACTTCCCTTCCTTTTTTTTTTTTTTTTGGCATTCTCTGAAATATATATATAAAATTGGACCAGAAACATAATATATTTTTCTAACAATTCTAAAAAATAAAGTAATCTGAGCCTGGTGTTTTCTCTGTTTTACTTAATGGTTATAGGATTTTCAGATTTTCTACTGTTTTTTTATTCTGTTTTGGTAAATTATATTTTATTAGCAATGTATTCATTTCGCTCAAGTTTACAATTTTGTAGTAGTTAAGAGCTTAAGCTCTGGAGCCAGATTGCTTGGGTTGAAATCTTTTTTTTTTTTTCTCAGGATTTTATTTATTTGACAGCGGGAGAGGGAACACAAGCAGGGGGAGTGGGAGAGGGAGAAGCAGGCTTCCTGCTGAACAGGGAGCCCGATGCAGGGCTGGATGTGGGGCTCAATCCCAGGACCCTGGGATCATGACCTGAGCTGAAGGCAGACGCTTAACGACTGAGCCACCCAGGTACCCCTTGGGTTGAAATCTTAATCTCCTTCATGTTCATGGAGTTGTGTTGAGTGGGAAACTTACTTAAAACCTTTCTGTGGGTGCCTGGGTGGCTCAGTCGGTTAAGTGTGTGCCTTCAGCTCGGGTCCTGGTCTCCAGGTCCTAGGATGGAGCACCTTGTCGTCGGGCTCCGAGCTGAGCAGGGAGCCTGCTTCTCCCTCTGTCTCTGAGCGCTCCACCCCGAGCTTGTGCTGGATCTCTCTCTCTCTCTCTCTCAAATAAATAAATAAAATCTTAAAAAAAAAAAACCCTTTCTGAGTCTCAGTTTCCTCATCCATGAAATGGGGATTATAATAGTCTGTACCCCTTAGCGTTGTTGGGAGAATTAATTGAGTTAATACGGGTAGAGCAATTGGAAGAGTGTATAACTTATAGTAACGGTTCAATAAATGTTAGCTATGCTATCATTACTATCCTTTTTTCCTTTGCTTTCTTTGAGTTTGTTTTCTTTTTCTAACTACCATGGTCAAACATCTGGTTCATTAATTTTCAAATTTTTTCTTTTCTGTTTTTGGAGATTTTTTTTTTTTTAATTTTTTATTTATTCATTTGACAGAGAGAGAGCACAAGTAGGCAGAGCGGCAAGCAGAGGGAGAGGGAGAAGCAGGCTCTCCACTGAGCAGGGAGCCCGATGCGGGGCTCGATCCCAGGACCCTGAGATCCTGACCTGAGCTGAAGGCAGACGCTTAATGACTGAGCCACCCAGGCGTCCCTGAAGATTTTATTTTTAAGTAATCTCTGCACCCAATGTGAGGCTCGAACCCACAACCAGGAGATCAAGAGTTGCATGCTGTACTGACTGAGCCAGCCAGATGTCCCTCCCTGCAGGTTTGTTTTGTTTTGTTTTGTTTTGTTAAGATTTTATTTATTTATTTGTCAGAGAGAGAGAGGGAGGGAGAGAGTGCACAAGCAGGGGGAGTGGCAGGCAGAGGGCGAAGCAGGCTCCCTGCTGAGTAAGGAGCATGATGTGGGACTCTGATCTCTGGGATCATGACCTGAGCTGAAGGCGGCTTAACTGACTGAGCCAGCCAGGTGCCCCTCCCTGCACAGTTTTTTTTTTTTTTTAAAGATTTTATTTATTTATTTGACAGAGACACAGCGAGAGACGGAACACAAGCAGGGGGAGTGGGAGAGGGAGAAGCAGGCTTCCCGCTGAGCAGGGAGCCCGATGCGGGGCTCGATCCCAGGACCCCAGGACCCCAGGACCACGACCAGAGCCGAATGCAGACGCCTAACGACTGAGCCACCCAGGCGCCCCTGCACAGTTTTGATACATAGTATTTGCATTCTTGTTTAAGTCTAAACGTTTTCAATTTTCCATATGATCTCTTTTTTGACTCTGAGTTATTTAGAAGTGTTTTTTTACAAAAATTCTAAAGTCATCTTTTTTTTGTGCAAGTTATCTTTTTGTAACTGATTTTTAGTTTCAATGCATTGTGGTCATTGCTGTGGAAAATGCCTATTCTTTAAAGTTGGTTGAGAATGATTTAGAGCCTAGAATGTGATCAACTTCTGTAAGTATTTTATGTGTACTTAGGAAGTACAAATTTTAATTGTGTGCACAATTTAACACACGTCCACCGGATCAAGATTGTTTACTTTGTTGTTTAACTCTTTCATACCATACTATTTTCTTTTATCCATATGATTTATCAACAGTGAGAGAAGTATCCTGAAATCTTCCACCGTATTGGTGGATGGCTCTTAGCTCCTTGTTTCCCTCTAGGACAGTGCAAAGCAAGGCCAGCTTATTCTGGAGGTGACTTGCTTTGCCTTGCTGTAAAACCACCCAAACACATGCATTTGTTCAGATTTCAAAACCACTTTATTACCAAAATGAACAAAAGGAGAATGCTGTTTAAATTAAATAAATTACACAAACATCGCGAGTCCCGGGCTTCCCCAGGGATCCCATTGTCACAGGTCAGTATCACGAAGAACATTCAGAAGTATTGAAATTCTGGATTATTTCACTATCTTGCTCTCCTTTCTTGCCTCAGCCATGTCCAGAGAGTGGTCTGTCTGACTTTGCTTATGTTCTTTTCAAAGTCTTCCAGCAGTGAAGTTTTCTTCAATGTCTCCTTCTACCCCATGTGTTTCCAATTTTACCTCCACCGTCTGAACGCTTGGTTCAAAGGACTCCTCTGCTTGGGATGTCTTGAGGCTCTGTGACCTTCCCCTACCTCCTGGGCCTGAGTTGGACTTTGAAGGAGGTGGAGTAGGGGAGGATGAGTTGTCATTGGCTAAAGTTCTTGTCCTCCTGGAATTTGGCACTTCGGGTGCTGGGCACGGTGAATCCCAGATAACATTGTCTTTCGCCTTCCAAGTTTTGAGTTCCATTGGCAGCCAGATGGCATAATGAAATCACAGAGAAGCAATGCTTCTAGGCCAAGAATCTGTTGGCTCTTTGCCAGCACCCTCTCCTTTAACTCTAAGAAGACTTGCTAGCTGACCGGCTCACTCAACATACAGACACACAACGCGGGTGAGGCTGAAGTTAGGAATCTAGGAATGGGGGCTTTTTTTTTTTTCAGGCTGGGCCAGCCCAACCTGTTGGGCAGGGTCATTGAGTTGAAGGAGCTTTGGGAGAAGCAGTGGGGGAAGACCGAAAGGTTTTCTGTGCACTTCCATGGAAATTTCCCCAAATACTTGCACATGCCATCTATTTATTTTCAAGTCAACAGTAGGATTCCTCTATTAACCCCTCACATCCATGAAGACCATACCCCTCTTTTCATCTGTCCTAGAAGAAGGTGACTTCAGGTCCTGAGTTTGTTAAGGAAGCCCATGGAGGATGACTCAATGTGGATCAGCCCTTTGCCACGTTCTGCACCCACTTGGGGGATGCCACTGGCCCTTGGGGGGCTTCCTCCCCTGCCTGGCCAAAGGATCCAGGCCCCAAGCTGATAAGGGAGAGTTAAAATCATTGGCTCTTTGCCAGGTGAAAAAGCACAAAGCCAGCTTCCTAAGGGCGGGGGCGGGGGGCGCATTTCTGAAGTCAAGGGGACCGTCAGGGCTCAGGTCCCACTAGCTGGCCCTTGGACACCCCACCTCCTAAGTCTCTAGTACAAGAAAGGATTCCCAAAAGCTTTTATGCAGAATAACTGGCAACTGTTACCAGGTTGCCAGAGGATTTTGGTAGCTACCCGCCCTGTCCTTTTTGGATTCCCCTCTGGGTCTCAAGTGGAAGGGAGCAGCCCCTGAAGGCAGGGGGTAGAGATCACGTTTCAGAGGCTGCTGCGTTGGTGGGCTGCCCCTGGGGAGGTAGCTCTGGTGGCCCCGAGGGCCCTGGCCACCCCCCAGGCTAGAGTCTGAAGTGCTGAATAGCCATGGAGCTCCCAGCAGCCTTGAGATGAGGGGGAAGGAGGCACAGTCATCAAGACTAAATTCCTGGGGTGTCGGGAACACATGGTCCCAGGAGTGCACAGCCGCCAGGGACAGAGTTGGGGCAGCTGGAGGGGGCAAGCCATCGAGTCCTAAGCAAGTTCATCCCCGTGTCCTGTGATAGCTCGACACCATCTGACACCAAGCTGTTCAGGCCCAAGGGCCTTTGCACACTAGGTCAGCAGGGGCATCATGTTCCCTTCTGTTCTTGGCTCACTCTTAAAGGCAGCAGTCGGTGGGGGGGCCGGGGGGGCGGGGGTCCCATCGGCTGCCTTGGGCAGGGCACGGGTGGGTGCGGTGGGGTGAGCAGTAGGCTTTCTCATTCTGGCCAGGGCCCTGAGCAGCAGCAGGAGGCTGAAGAGGTGGTTCTCCTTGCTGCTGAGATTGGTTGGCTCTAGAGAGGCCAGGAGGGAGGCAGGGGAAGGAGACAGGAGGATGAGGCGGAGGGGAGGGAGGAGCTGCGGTCCTGGTGGACGTGCTCTCCTCTACCCGCCACTCCTCATGGCCCCAGGCTCATTCTTCTTGGGAGTCCGGGATGGCACGTGCTCTGGAGGCAGCGTGGGGGCTGGCTGGGCCCTCACAGGGCAGTCAGGGTCTCTGTGTGAAACATACTCCCAAACATCTCCTGTAAGGCCATGGAAGGACAGGGGAGGGGAAGGGAGAGCGTTAGACGCGTTGAGTTCACAGGGGCTGCAACCATGAGGTGACCCTATGAGGCCCTGGTCAGAGAGAGCTTCATGAGTAAGTGTGTGTGAGTGTGAGTGTGTACGTGAACAGCGGAGAGGCGGGCTCAGCCTAAGAGGCGAACTGGTTCGGAGGCGACAAGAGAAGATGCTTGGAATCTACCTAGAATCACCTCTGGAAGGCTCTGTGACCTCCACATGTCCCTCCTCCTTTTCGGCTTCACTGTCTTTGTTAGCTGACATGAGTGGGGAGATCAGACAAGCTGTAAAGTCCTTTCTTGCTCTGATAAGCTATTTGGGGGCCTAGCCAAGGTTTTTGGAATGTGCTGGGGATTCCACAGGAGCACAGTAATCAGCCTGCCAAATCTCCGTAGCCCGGGCTCTTTCCTAGTGTCTCCCACATGCCATCAGCCCCCCCAGAGACCCTGTCCGGAGGACGTGGAACTCGAGCCCAAAAGGAATGCGAAGAGGTACAGTGAGATGTGATTCCCAGGCCCTAAGCCAGACTCCTCTCCAGCTAGTCATCTGGGTTTCCCGTAACTCAGGGCAGTGGGGTGGTTGCTAGTTTCCCTGTCAGGACGACAGGGCCCTGTGGGGATAGGGCATCTGTCTGTGGGCGATAACATTTGTATTCTTCGAATTCATCTGACCCTCCCGGAATATAAGTTTCCTGAGGGCAGGGGCCTCACCTCTGTTTGCCCACCCTGGAACTGTGCCAGGCAAGCAGTCCTCACATGTCTGTTGAATTCATGAAGAACACGTGAATCCCCCACGGAGCCTGGGAGGTGGACGGGGCCAGCTATCACCCACACCTCCCCTACTTTACAGTGATAGAAACTGGGGCCCCGTGTGTTATGTGTCCGTCCAAGATCACGTGTGGATGCGGCGCACAGTTAAGAATAGATGTCAGTTCTCAAGAACCTCATCCAGTGTCTCTCCCTTCCCCATGTGATGCCTCTCAGGGAATGAGAAGAAGTAGGATCTGTTATTACAAGAGAGATGAGAGAGAAATGTTGTGGCCTTCAAGGTAACGGCTCTGGCTTGGCCGTGAGAGAGCCCCGTGAACACCTTGGGTTTGGGAGGGTCTCCTTCCCGCTCCTGGCCCCATACCCCCCATACCCCCCGCCCGTCAGCTCACGTGCTCCAAGTCCCAGTAGCTGGGGCTGTCCTCCTCCAAATCGTATAAGGACAGCTCCGGGTCCACTGGAGCCTGGAAGGGGGGAAAACAGGTGCAGGATGAGCTCCATGAGTGAATGACACAGTTTGGTGCAAATGTCAGCCTCCGGGTGGGCACCATGTTTTCTGCCACATGAGTCACCCTCTTGCTTCTTCCCTGCCCTCCCTCATCTACCTCACAAAATGTAGCATTGGGTGGCCTTCCCCCTTAGAGCAGAGGGGTGCATCTGGGATTAACCCTCCTCTGTGGACACCTTTGAGGCAGGGGAGGTTGGCCTAGCCGACAAGGACAATTGGCTGGCTGCCTGACCGAGGGGAGTCCATTTCCCTTCTCTGGGAATCTGTTTCCTCATCTGTAAAAGGAGGATAATCAAACTCACTTTGCGGGCTTTCTACCTCAGCATGCCATCAAAAAGGGGTGTGTGAGTGTGTGTTTAATTTATATATATGAATATATTTTGTAATATGTAAATATAAATATATTCTATAACATAAATTATTTTAGATATATAACCACAGTAACTGGGCATCATTTGTGCAATAAAAAATGGTGAGGATTCTTCTAGAATCTCCCTCTTTTTGCTCTGTGGACAAGGCTTGTGAGGCCAGAAAGCCTGTTGTTTCTGCACAGTTGCTCTAAGTGTGGAGGGGCCTTGTGTTTTCCTGGGCAGTCTTTTAGCACTTAGAACAGATGGCTTTACCTTCATCAGTCTCTTACAGCAAAGAGCAAATCGTTGCTCCAGCCAGAAAAGCCTTTCTTATGACCCAGGGCAGGGGAGGTTTTCTATATAAGGAGGTCTGAAGCACAGAGTCCTGGGAGGTCAAGGGCAGGGGCTGCTGAGCTGGGAGGGACCCTGGGAGTGGCGGTGGGGAGGAGGTGGCTGGAGAGGCCCAGGCAGGGACCCCAGTCAGTGGGGTGGAGTTTTTCTGCCTCCCCAGCTTTCTGGAGTCCTAAACAGTGTGATTTGTAGCTCATTTGCACACCACTTAGTGAGCTAGCAAATTAAATGTCAAGTAACTGAGACAAAACTTGGATCCAGCCTCTTCATCCATCACCAGTCTGAAATCTCTAAGCTCCGCTATATTAAAACGGGCAGGCTTACTCCCCTCCCTTTGCTCAAAGCCTCTTCTAGAACGAGTGAAGGAGGAGGGCAGGTAAACAATACCAGAATACTGGGCATACTCTAATACGCTTTGAGTGTTTGTGGACCTGGAAATTAATATTAATAAAAGATATTACAGTATACAAAGTGCTTTCAAGCGACATGAGAGGCATAATTATCAGTCTTAAAACGGAGGCAAAAGAAAAACGCTGTGAGGTAGGTGATGTTAATTTAGGGTGCTCGTTCTACAGATAAGGAACTCTGTAATGGCGGTTTCAGAAAAGTGGAAGGATAGACTTGGTGTTGGAACCCAAAACTTCCCCTGTGTTCTTTCTCATGCCCCTGGTCCTGCAATTTCAGTGCCCCGGGGCCTTGGATTCCCAACGTGCCAGGACCTTACCCCTTGGAAGTCACGTCCTGGGGCCACCTCTCTGGCATTTGCCTGGGCAAAGAGGACAGCATCATGTATGCTGGGAAAGACATGGTTGCGCTCTAGACACCCATCTTCAAAGACACCGCCATGGCTGATGTCGTTGTACACCTGGGCTGGAAGGAGGAAAAAGCTTTCAGCAAGATAACAGCCATGTGGTCTGGAGCTGGGGGTGGAGGAAGGATGGTGAGAGGGAAGGGAAGGAAGGAGAGAGAGGACAGAGCGTTGTGCTCTTTGGGCCATCCAAAGGCCAGGCCAAGGCATTGGCCTTGCAATATCAATTCTGGACAGCAGAGGGCAACGTGAGCTTGAGGATGCTGAACCTTCAACCCAGGCAGAAGGAAGCAGTTTGATTCAGGGAGTCGGTACTTTGTGGGGATTGAGAGGGAAAGGCTGAAAACGTCCACGAGGAGGCTGCTGCCAATTCTACCCCTGGATGGTTCGTTCTTCCTCTTGTTTCTCTAGACCTTTCCCGCAGCCTCCAATGTGTGGCAGAGCCCTTACTTTTACCAGATGCTAGAGATGAGTTCCTGAGGACTGTCCAGGGAGGGAGGAGTCCACTGACGCTAACTGCCATTGCAGATTCTCCCTCTGAGCAGGTTCCACAGAGCTTGGGTCCTGCTCAGGCTAACTCTGAAGTTGGGCTGGCCCCCAGCAGGGCTCTGGTTCTTTGCAGGAAGTGGGGTGCATGTGCCCTTTCACATCCTGTTATATGTCTGTGTGTGCTTGCCGTGGGTCCCCGTCCCTGCACTCGGCATCCGCACCGATGATGTGAAAGTCTTCTGCCCTGTGGACATGCACCCTTTGGAGATTGTGTGTATATAAAACTGTGTGCCTCTGTGTTCCCCAGAGAGCTACAGTGTGTGTGAGTGTGCCTTATGCTCATTCATGGGCTTGCAAGCTTAGAGAAGATCCCCCAATTCATTCAATCAACCCCCTAATTTAACATAAGTGGAAATTGATCCCTAGACATGAAGTGACTTGGCCGAGGATACAGGCAAATTAGTAGTGGGGCAAATTAGAATCCCAGTTGTCCTTTTTAGGCTCCATGCCCCCGCTCCCCCCTCACTCTGTTATTGAGACCCCTAGGGTATTTACACAATCTGGCCACAGTCTCTTCTGACTTGTGCTCGAAGCACTTATGAGCAGATAGTAGTTGGGGGGAATTACTTGGGTGCTCCTCCCCTCCCCCACCCACCCCCAACCTTGGGATCCTCTAAATGTCCTCCTTCTCACCGTGGATGTTCACCAAGAAGACCTTCACACCGATCTTCCCGTAGGTGGAGCTCAGCTAGAAGTGTTGGGGGGAAGGGTATTGGGATAGGGAGACAAAAGGAAAGGAATGTTCTGAGTGGGTCTCAAAAGTGATTCACAAAACGCACTTCAGAGGGGAAGCCAAACAAGTAAGCAACCCCAAGAGTCCTGGCAGCCAAAGATAAAAATAGCAGCAAAGCACACTGCTTCTCCCTGGAGTGTTGGCTGCGGCTTTTCTGGAAAGCAGGACAGAAATGGGGCTTTGCCAATGAGGCGGGCACTTAAAGACACCGTGCCCCCTTCTTATGGGGTCAGATCTTTTCTCTCAGTAGCTTAGATTTCCAGATTCCACCTCTTTCCCGACTTTGTGGCTTCAGGCAGAAGCTGCAGGGGAGGATGGAGACCTCGCTGTACTCCGGGTCCAGGCTAGGGAAGCAAGCTGAGCCCACGGCTGGCGATGCGGCCTTCTGGGCACCTGGCTGATGCCCTGTGTATGATACTCAGCCTACATGCTCTCTGTACACCTTGGGTTTTCCTGGACTGCCTTTCTGAGCCAGCTCTGAGGCTTGTTGATTCCCTACCATCGGAAGCGTTGCTGAAAAGGTATCAGATGGATGGATACCTTTATTCAAGTTGTCCCATGGACTGCCGATTTGGCCTGAGAATGTGGGGCACTAATATTATGTCTTCTTTTCTTCTCAGTTGACTGGAATTGACTGATGCTGGAGTGTCTGGGTGAGGGTGGGAAGGAACAGCAGACCATGAACCAGGGCCAAGCTGGACTCTACTCAGAAGACCCTGGGGTGGGTTCCTGGTGGCCTGAGAAGGAATTTGGGATGGCCTCTGCTAGAGAGGGGTGCTAAGGCAGGTGGGACAGCGAATATCCCTCTGGTATTCCTTTCCAGCCACTCATCATCGTGGGCTGTCTGGGCCTGTGCAGAGAGCAGCCTATCCTGATCATGTCTGGGGGAAAGCTCCCTTTTGAGCTTCCTCTCTCAGCTTGTCAAAATGAGGGCTCCAGAGAAAGGGAGTGTGGGAGAACAGGGGTGAGGGTGTTGGGGTGGAGGGCAGCCGGCACCCCCTCTACCTGGGGCCTCACCTTGCCCAGGGCTTTGATGCCCATCAAGTCCACAAAGCTGACCCCACTCATATCGAGGATGATGGTGTGGAAGGTGACAAAGGGTGGGACGCTGGCCAGCATGTCACTGGGCTCACTGGGGGTCTCAGCGGAGGCTGGTGGCTCACAGTGGGCCCCTGGGGAGCTGTCAGGGCTGAAGGTGATGTAGGAGACACTGGCGCCATTAGCAGGAGTCTGGTTGTTGTTGGGGTCAGTTGGGGAGGCATTCTCAAAGTCCTGCTGGAGTTCCTGCAGGGACACAGGCTGGGGGGGGGGGTGCAGTTTGCAGGGAATCACCAAACTGCATCAGACTTTGCTATAGTTGAGGCAGGGGCAAGGAATGTGCAGGTGGGGGTCAATAACGTCAAGAACATAGAGGTGGTGACTACAAGCCCCCAGAACCCCACAGGGGAGGCATCTCCCAACGCCCTTTCCTCAGGCAGGGCCTGCATGCTCAGTCTCCCACCAACCAGACAAAGTTGGAGGACCCACCCAGGAGAGGCACGGAAGCCTTGGCCCACTCCGCCGTGGGAGAAAGTGTTTTGGGAAACAATTGTGCTCCTTTTTACATGTGTGCGTGCCTGCTTGCTTCTCCCCAGAACTCCCACCCCCACATCAAAGCTGGGTGGGTACCCCAGCAAATTCACTGCTGCTCCCCATTTGGGGTTGTTCATAAGTCTATGGGCTATATTCTACCTTAGCCAGAAAATGAGGAGGGGCCATGGGAGCTCCATGGTTACCCCCAGGAGCTGGCGTCCCCTCACCTAAGGAGAAGACTGCCCAGAGACCTTATGTCTTTGCCTCAAAGGGTGCTGGGAGGTGGGGCCCCAGGGGGCAGGATCTGAGAGCGTAGGCTGTTCCTAGCGTCAGTTCACCTTGGTTTTCATAAACAGAGACTTCCTCTGCTGTGTGGGCATCAGCCTCCCCTTCTCCTGCTTCCTGAGGTATTTTTGCTTGGCCAGCAGTACTTTTTGGGGGTCCACACCTGTCTGCAGGGAGAGAAACAATAGCAGTTTGGACCTCCACCCTCTTTGGAGGTGGCCTGCCTCCCAGCCCCCTTTCTCCCATCTTCTGGTTACGCTCTGTTCAGCCCTTCTGGTCACCAGAGTTCTGAACCTTACCTTGGCAATGACCTTTTGCCTGAAGATCTCCGAGTTGGCAAAGTAGAGGGGGGAGCAGTAAGTGACAATCTTAACCCCCTCGATTTCCTGGACCTAGGACAGGGAGACTGAGCTCAGGTTGCAGAAATGTCTTTATTGGCTTTTTTTTTTTTTTTTTTTTTTAACTCTCCTTTATTTGTGTGTGTGGGGGGGGGCAGAGCAAAAGAGGAGGTCGTAAGTTTGGATTACTTACCCTACTATAGGTCTTGGGATTAACATAAATGTCAGTGTCCATGACCTGGGCCAAAGTGTAGCCATTTCGACTGGGTGAAAAGGGAAAAGAAAAAAATAAGAACATGCTAATAGTCAATGGGCCTGGAAGGATGCTGGGATGGGAGATGGGGCAGAAGCAGGGTGGGATGGGGTCCCTTCCTCCGTCCCCGGCATGTTGTGTTGGTCTTTCTGCACTGGAGACACATTCCTGGTGGCCTGTGGCTGGGCTATGACTAGAAGGATGACAGGCGGGCCCTTGACATAGCTCCCAGCCTGGGGCTCAGCACAAAGAGGTGGGGTATGCAAGGTGACAAGCTTAGGTGGCCCTGGTTCTTGGTTTCGAGTTCTCAAGAAGAAAAGACAGGGCTTCCCTCACCCAGAGCATCCTTCCTGCCCTGGCCTGAACCCTCTTCCTCTGGTGCCCCTGGCCTGTACCTCTTAACCTTTTTATAGGAAGGACACAGCATCTGTCCTCTGGCCTCAGGGGAGGGTCTCATTTGGTCCAGGGACTGGCAATGCCTTTGGACAGACTCAGGGTCTTACCCTCCTGTTCTCCTACTTTGTTGGGCCCCCAGCCCTCTGAGCCCATTAGGGCTTCCTCTGGGGATTTCAGGATATGGCGGTCAGTCAGCCCAGCCTGGGCGCGGGGGCCCCACTGCTGTGCCTTTGAGGCGGGGGAAGCTGTTACTTACAACTGAGTCTGGAAGACCACAACCAGGGCGGAGAAGGCGACGCCCACGGCCACCCCATATGGCAGGCTCAGGAAGAAGGAGGAGAGGAAGCTCACCACCCAGACGCACTGTGAGGAGAGAGATGTCAGAGCAGGCCTGGGGAGAAGGCTGCCTCTTTTGGGGGGTCTTCCTGGAAAAGCCAAGGTCATTCTCTGTTTGTGCAACCTCAGACCGGCCCTCCACTTTTCATGGCATTTTCGCATTATCTTATGTATTGGTGCTCTGGGTATGCTTGCACATTTCCCCTAGGTTGAGTGTGGCGAGCAAGCTTGCTTGGTTTTTAGTAGACAACCCCAGCCCACACAGGGAGGCAGCATGGCGGACGCTGAGAGCATGTGGGTCAGGTACACCTGGGTCTAAAGTTTCATTCTCCCACTTACTAGTGACGTGAGCCAAGTTGCCTGATCCACAAAAGGGGAGTAATGATACCTGTTTCATGAAAGGATTAAAGAGCGAAGGCACCTAAGGGCCCTAGCCTAGTGATGGGCACCCAGTGGTCACTCAACAAACATGAGCTCCCTTTCTCCATCTTCTCTGTGTATGCCCAACACATGCTCAGTGGTCTTCCCAGCCTGATGGCCTGGGGTCTGGTTGTGTGGGTGGAGGGCAGGATTGGATGCAGTTTGGATGGTTGCCCCCTTGATTGTCCTTTACAGTCTCCCAAATCCCTCTAAAGGAAACAATTTTGCTCACATCCTATAGAGAACTGTGAGGTTCAGATGGGAGCCCAAAGCACAATGTAAATATCAGGGACTATTGTCATGGTGGGATAAAAGCAGATCTTTGGGGTGGGAATTGGAACATTATTTTCCCCTATCCTCATCACTCACTGGGGGACCCCAGATGGACTGCTCACTTCTCTGGCTTTAAGGATCTTCCTCGGGTACCATGCAGGTAACCCCAGGAGACAGTACCACGCAGAGGTTTGCCGTCTAAGATTTGGGTCCCAATCCCAACTCTACCACTTACTAACCCTGTGGCCTTTGACAAGTTACGTAACCTCTCTGAGCCTTGGTTTCATTATCCCTTTTTTTTTTTTTTTTTTTTTTTAAGTTTAATGTATCTAAGTAATCTCTACACCCAACATGGGGCTTGAACTCACGACCCGGAGATCAAGAGTTGCGTGCTCTTCTGACTGAGCCAGCCAGGCACCTCTTGGTTTCATAATCTTGAAAGGAGGTCAGTAAATCCTCTCTCCTAAGTTCTGGTGGAGCTTAAATGGGGATCATTGTCAGAGCTGTCAGTACCTAGTGGCCTTAATACTATTGTCCACCACGAGATGCACTGGGACAGTGACTAATCATAACAATCAGTCATGTTTGCTGAGTGTTGCATGGTTGCAGGGTGCTTTCCCATGTGATCTCATTTAATCCTCATAACCAGTGGGTGATGAAGCCATGACTGTCATCCCCAGTAGAGAGGAGGAAATAGCACTCCCTAGAAATCTGGCAATTTACTCAAGATCCTGGTACACTGGCTTTAGGTTCTAGAGTTTTTGTTATTGTTGTTTTTAAAAACTATTTCTTTTTGCTTTTTTTGGAACTACAGATCATAAAAATAATCATAGATAAGTTTTACTGAACCCAGGACACAATTCAGACAACATGCTCTTTACTTGTATTATCTCGTCTTCCTCATAAACAACCCTGGTGGGTGGGTAGAGAGTATAAGATACCCCTTTCTCAGATGAGAAAGCCAAGGCTCAGAGAAGTTAAGGGACTTGCTTAGGGACTTGCTGGTTTAGGGCCAAGCCATAGAGCCAGTGAGCCATTGAGTTAGGATGCGGACATAGGATGTCTCACTCCAAAACCTGGGCTCTTAATAGCTTGTTTTGCGATGAGGGAGGGATCACCGACAGAAAGAGCTGATAGGGCCATGGGGTTGGAGGAGGGGGCCAGGGGCCTGGAGGGATACTCAGAGGCCACCCAATACCTACACAGTCCAGCTTGCTCTTCTTCCACAGGTAGTAGGGGTCAGCGAGCTGCTTGAGGGAGTTCTTGAGGTTGACGGCTATCAGTGCTCCTAGCACAGACTGGGGAAGCAGAACGTTGTTCTTTCTCACCTGAGGTGTCCCCTTCTTCTTCCCCGTCCTATGCACCCCCGACCCTGGTGTCCAGCAGGACAGAGCTGCAGTTTCAGAACATCTCTGCTGGCAGAACCCCCAAATCTCCGCGCTCCATCTTAGCACTGGAGAGTGCAGGCGCTAGGCCGTGTGGCCCATCCTGGCTCTTCCCCGCCCCGCCCTTCCCCTCTTCCCTCATCTCCAAAGCACCTGGTGTCCAGGGCCTTCCTAGTCAGACACTCCTAAGCACTTGTAAACGCTGATGGGGGGATTGACCCTTAGGTCGGAAGGCTGGAGTTGGCGACCAGCCCTGCACTTGTGAGCTGTACCACCACAGATCACTTAGACATTCTCAGCCTCAGTTTCCCTCACCTGTAAAATGAGGAAAGTAGAACCTGTGTTTTCTACTTCACAGGCTGTGATTAGGACAAAGTGTGACCACGTGGGCACTTTGTGGGGTTACGCAACACTTGGGGACTGTTTGTACTGGAGTCTCCTGCTGGGCTCCGCTTTCCCACTGCGCTCTTACCTTGGGGAGGGGGTACAGATAGGACCCCAGGACCAGCATGGTGATCATCACGACCAGGGACACGCACAGGCTTGCCACCTGTTCCGAGAAAGGCATAGGTGTGACATTCTCGCTCTTATTTCCAACAGATGCCTTTGGTGGTGTAGAGACCGATGAGGGAAGAGGAAGTTTGGAGAAGCAGCTGGCCTGGCTTGCAGGGGCCCTGGGTTCTCTGGGGCAACTGTTTCCTTCCCCTCTCCCCCCTTCGCCCCACTCCCCTGGTGCAACGCTCACCTGGGATTTTCCTCCAGCTCCATCCACAGCCAGAGTGACAGAGAGAGCACAGCAAATGACGTGGATTTTAAAGAAGGAGCCAAAGAAGTTGCTGCAGCCCAGGGCGATCATCTCCTGTGGGGACAGGGGCAGGATCGGAGGCTGGGGCAGCGGCGGGGGGGTGGACGGGGGGTGGGCGGCGGGTATAGACCAAACGTAGTCATCCATGCAAGCTGGATCTTGGGCCTCGGGCTTGAGAATGACCCTGCTGCTAGAAAAGCCAGACACTCCCAACCAAGCAAAGTCAGCCTCCCGTGGTCAGAGCCCCT
Source organism: Phoca vitulina (assembly GCF_004348235.1). Classification (NCBI taxonomy): domain Eukaryota; kingdom Metazoa; phylum Chordata; class Mammalia; order Carnivora; family Phocidae; genus Phoca; species Phoca vitulina. The sequence continues at coordinate 18,603,831 of NW_022589729.1, read as the reverse complement.
CCTCCTCACCGGCAGGCACCTTCCTCACTGCAGCCCAGAGAGCCCCACGGTACACCTGTGGGACCCGGCCTGTCCTGCTGGGCCTTACTGGCAGTGGCTGGACCTACCTGGTTAGAATCCACGTCATAGCCGTGCTTGCTGGCCAGCGTCCGGCCCATGGCCAGGTTGATGACGTAGCCCACGATGGCCAGTGAGAAGGCAGTGCCCATCATGTCCTTCCACTGGGAAACCACAGGCAACACAGGACTGGGGAACCTGCCAGGGAGCCAGAGAGGAGGCAGGGCCCAGACGTGTGAGAAGAGGGAGGGCGAGTCCTTCCTCAACCCGCAGGGACCAGCAAGGCCCCACTGTGTGCCAGGGCCTACGTCCTCAGTATGACACCGTGGGGCAGCCACCGTTACTCCCATCGACAAAGCAGAAACCAAGACGTAGAACCTCAATCGTCCGAGGTCCCAGAGCCAGTAAGGGGTGGGGGCCCTGTGTGTTCACGCCCAGGTTCTGGACTCTATGCTCATCTGTCCACAGATCCACAGCCACCACCACTCCCTGCCCTCTCCCCCTCCACCCTCCACTCCTGCCCTGCGGCACAAACACCGCCCTTCCCCTCCCAGGGCCCGGCGTGGTGCCTGGCACAGAATGGATGCTCCATACGTGTTGTTTTGATGCTAATAGTTATCCCTTCCATGTGGAGGAAAAGAGCCAACGCATTAGAGCTGGCAAAGAGCCGGCAAAGGGCTGATCAGAGAGGCTTTGCTTTAGCAGCATCCAGTAAATGAGACTTCTGGGGTGTGTGTGTGGTAGTTAAGATTCACTGTTCATAACACATCTAGCATTGGCTGATTGTATGGCTCTCTTCGGTAATAAAGTAACAGAAACCATTCCCCTTCTGTCGGTGTCCCAGAGTCTACAATCCTCTTTCATAGAGGTCGTCTCATCTGGGTCTCTGAGCCCAGGCCTTCATGGAGGGGTGTTGGTAGGGGGTGGGCAGGCTTCTTGACCACCCAGACTCACCCATGTTGGATCTCTCCCACGATCTGCATGTGATACTTTTGGGGCATCTTGTAGCCCCCAGAGATAGCTGTTGCCACCACCACCTGTAAGCCCCAAAATGGAGAATGGGGATTGGCAGGGGTCTCTCCCAAGCCTCCCTCTTCTCTGGGGACCCCAAATCCCATTCCCCTGCCTCCTCGAAGGGGAACAACCCAAGAAGCAGGAAGAGTGGGAGCCATGTACAGAGGGATGGAATGGATTCACCCAACCCCCTATTCTACTGGCTGCCAGTGGAGGGGGAGGTAAAAGTGGGTAGGGGCTCCCTTGGCTTTGGCTGGAGCTGAATCCCATTTCTCATGGCCTCTCCAGCCTGGCCCCCAACACCCCAGCCCAGGGCAGGGTCCTTACCACAATCATCTCCGTAGGGATGGGGAAGCGGATCCTGTGCATGTAGCGAGCATTGAGTTCCTTCACCAGCACCAGGAAGACGCCACTGATGAGGGCGAAGATGAGCGAGGCGATGTTGGTGTGGGGGAGGTTTTTGCAAATGTCAATGAAGGTCTGGTGGAGAGAGCATCATGCTCATGGGCTCCCACCTCTTCTTCCCATACTATCCCCACCCTTGGGTGTCTAACCCCGTGGAAGGATGTCATCAAATTCAAATGGAGGCACACCAAAGCCGAATTCAGACCCTGGTCACCCACAGCACCCCATCTCCCACTTCCCTCTCCCAAAGGGCATGCTGGGAGCTCATGCCGGGATGGGAATGCTGACTTTCTTCCTCTTTCTCTAGAAAGAATTCAAGCTCAAGAAGGAGGGTTGGAGATTAGACATAAGGAAGGACTTCCCGGGCAAGGAGGGGCTGAGGCAGTACACTGGGGAACTGATGGAGAGTGCACAGCTCCTTTTCAGTAGGGATTAACCATAGAGAACCTCAATGAGCCCTCAAAGTCATGTGTTTCGCCCTCCCTCCCAAAGTGGGAACCCCCTGAAAATCCTCTCTGAACCATGGGTCAACCAGCCCTTGCTTGCGAACATCTTGTAAGGAGGAGCTCACAACTTCTTCAAACAGTAACCCTGGCTCTGTGCCTGCTTGAGCCCCTCCCCATCTGCAGGGGTGTGCTCCTAGACTCACAAAAACAATGGACCCCGGGCCTGCGTAGGAAGGGATGGTCAGTCCAAAGATGTACTTGAGCACCGAGATCAGGATCTGCAGGCCGGCTGCCGTCATGAAGCCCCGGATGAAGGACTCGGAGAGGTAGATGGCCACAAAGCCGAACTGCACGAAGCCCAGGCCCATCTGAGAGGAGAGAGGTGGGGGTGTGGGGACGACCGAGAAGGGTCAGTGGTGCCCACACCTGCCGGACCCAAGCCCAGGCTGGAGCTCCATGCAGCAGCCCCAGGGAAATGAGCCCTTTGTGACCGGCCCTCTACTGTGCCGGCCGACCCCGAGTCTGCTTTGGGGCATGGGCTTCTTTGTCTCTTCCTCTCTCTGGCCTCAGTTTTCTTATCTGAAAAATAAGCCGGGTCCTCCCCCAGTGTTTCCTCTCTCAGTAGATGACACCACCATCCACCCAGTGGGCGAACCAAAAACTTGGGGGTCATCCTCCTTCACCCGCACATCCAGCCTACCGCCAAGCCCTTTAACACCCCTGGCCAAATGTTCCGTAAGTTTGCCCCATGGGGGGAGGGGGCCCTCTTTGTGGCCACCACCCTGGTCTAGGCCCTCGTGAGTCTTGCCCGGGCCTCTGCAGTTTCCTGACAGGCCCCTTGCTTTGATTCTTCTAATCCACCTCCCGCCTCTCTTCTCTATGGCCTGAATGATCCTTATAAACTGCTAATCCGACCCAAAGGTGCTGCGTAGGGGACAGACCTCAGCCTTCATTGTCTAGCCTCTGCCTACGTTTCCCTCTGGCCCATCCCCCAAAAGCCTCCTGCTGTCCAACCCCAAACTTCTTGCCTTGTCATTCCCTGGTCAGTTCATACTCTCAGGCCTCACACTTTGGGGTGCATTCCCTCTGCCTGGACTGTCCTTCTGTGCCTCATTCATTTGGTTCCTGGCCAACCTCTACTCATCCTTTAAGATGCATGTCAAATGTCACCTCCTCTCTGAGGTGAGGCCTTCCCTGACTCTCTGCCATTTGAACATAGCTCTATTATGCGGCTTATCTCATGGCCTACAAGTTTATCTGTTGACATGGCTACTTCCTCTGCTGGGCTGGGAGCTCCTGGGTAACTGGGCCTCTTCTCTACTTATCATTCTCCTAAGGCCCAGCTCCTGGCTCAGCAAAGCAACCAGAAACATTAACTGAATGAATGGACGAATTAAAGGTGTCTTCTGAGGTTGCTTCCTGCTTTTGTGTTCCACCACGCAGTGTTTCCCTTCATAAAACCTAGCAGAGGGGCGCCTGGGTGGCTCAGTCTGGAAGCGTCTGCCTTCGGCTCCGGTCATGATCTCAGGGTCCTGGGATCGAGCCCCGTGTCAGGCTCCCTGCTCAGTGGGGAGTCTGCTTCTCCCTCTCCCTCTGCTCCTTCCCCTGCTCGTGCTCTCTCTCTATTTCTTAAATAAATAAAATCTTAAAACAAAAAATAACCCTCCCCCCAACCCCAGCGGAGGCCTTTGCAATTAGTGCAATCGATGTGGTGCAGGTGAGCCCGTGACTTGGCACAGAGGAGGCCGGAGGGGGATAAATAAGGGATGTTAGAGAAATAGGAGGACTGTGCTGGCAGAGGGATGGGCATTGGAGAGGGTGGTGGAGAGAGAGCGTGAGCCTTCCAGACAGTCTGGGACTCAGGACAATTTTGCCAGGTGCAGATGCTGGTCTTATGGACCTGCTGGAGGTGGATGAGGAGAGACACCAATTTTTCGAGGTCTTTTGTGGCCCCGGAATGGGGAAGTGGGAGGAGGTAGAGCCCTGAATCAGCTTTAATGTCAAAACTGGGGTTTGGAGGCAGGGGCAGGATGGAAAGATGCTCTCCTGAGGCTGGGCCCTCGGCAGGGACGTGGCCGTCCCCTCACCTGGATGATGGCAGTCAGGCAGGCCAGCGTCGCTGACACGTGCAGCCTCTCGGCCTCCATGGCCGCCGTGTCCACGTAGCTCTTGTTGGTGGCATTGTTGAAGACCCAGAATTTCGACTCTGGGGCCAGCTGCAGACAGATGTTACCCACCAGGATGCTGATAACGGCAAAGGTACCTGCAGTGCCCCCCCCAGCCAGCAAGAGTCAGAGGTTTGGACCGCACCCCTGGACAACAGAAAGGGGCCCAGGAGAGCTTCCCTGCCCCCAGAGGGATGGGTCCCCACACCTCCAACGTTCCTCTCCAGCAGAACAACAACCGCTCACACGTAACCAGGACCTATACTTTCAAGGTGCTTTCACCTCGGCTGTTAGTATTATTTCGTTGGGTGCATGAAGAAATGAGCTTGGAAACGCAAGCAGTGCCTGACCCAGAAATAGGCCTTGTGACCAGGCGCCTTCTCTCCATGTCACTTAGCACCAGAGAGCTCCAAGTGTCCCTGCCGGGACCAGCCTGAGAGTGACTTGGTAGTTTCTCACGTCTGTTCGGCACTTTAGGGCACATAGTATATCCTGTTCTCCCGAGGCCTCCCCACATTCCAGGGAGGGAGACAGAACAGGGAGCGCTCACCGAGTTCACGGCAGCTACATGGTTTCTCTAAGGCCACAGGGGACCTGAGACTGACGCTCACAGTGACGGTCCCTTCGGGACCAACGGCACCTACTCTAGGAGGCTGTGGATGGAAAACACCCGAAGCCCCTCTGCCGCGCCACCTGTCCTCGGGGTCCAGGCCACCTTGCCTGCTGGGAGGGGTGAGGCCTTACCTGGCACCATTTGGTGTATACCCCCCAGGAAGAAGTAGGTGAGGAGGGGGAAGAAGGAGGAGTAGAGGCCGTTGACGGCAGGAAGGTTGGCCAGCAGAGCAAACGCCATGCCTACAAAGGAAAGAGAGATTGCAGGCTCAGGGGCATGGCTGGGTTATGGAGGCCATGGGGCACCGGGAGAAGAGGAGGGGGAGCAGCGGGCCAAGCCTACCTAGGGCACCGACCCCTCACCTTGTGGGACCTGGATGGATCCCCCACTGAGTCCGCCTAGCAGGTCGGGGATGATGTAGTCTTTGACCTTGTACTTGGGGAGCCAGGAGAGCACGGGGAGCAGCCCAAACACCACAGCTTTGATCTTGGCCGAGGAGCATCTGGAGGGGAAGAGGGCAGGCTTCCAGTCGGCACGGCGTGATTTGGACACTCCGAGTTGGGGAGGGCTTTTAAGATCCCGTTCCTGGTCATTCATTCATTCACTCACTCATTCATTCGGAATTCATTCAGAGTTCAGTGAGCACCCACACCATGCAATATGCCGGGGACACCAAGAAGAAAATGCAGGGGCTTTCTTTAGAGAGCCATCCACATGCCCTGGGCTTTAGCTGGGCATCTTCTGGAGCTGGCTGCTCATCGGGGACGTCCACAAGACTTGGCGTAAAGGCATGGATTTGTGGTCACTTAGCCTTCCGAGCTGCGGGGTCCAGCCCCTATCTCAGATGGTCTGTCTCCAGTCTGACGGAACACAGGCCAGGGCACCCAGGTCTGGGCTCCTGCATCTTGGTGTACACGGTGGGTTGAAATTACTTGCTTTTCACCTATCGCTCTCACTAGACAGCAAACCCCACCATGGCCCAAAGTCTGGCTCTCTTGTTCATCTAGTATACCTTGTACATTGTATTGGGGTGCTGAGTAAATATTTGTTGAGTAAATGAATGCATGAATGAGTGAAAGCGTGGGCTGGTATTGAAACTCAGTCAGAGTAGGGGCTGCCGCCATCTTTGTTAGCACTGCCCCCCAAAGAAGGCTCCCTCGTCCCTGCAGGGTATGCCTCGGCAGACCCCCTGTCCTTCGTGTTTGCTGACTCCAGTGCTGGCGTTCTTCCTACTGCTAATTCACCGGGGGGTGGAAAGAATGGGGGAGCTGTTCGTTTGTCGTTGCAGGGTGGGGAAAGTTGATTCTTTCCCTGTTTGTTGAACACCTGGAGGACTTTTCATAGAAACTCAGGAGTGGGAGGAACAAGGGCCTACGGACGCAATGGTGACAGCTCGTGGATTGATGACTAGAAGGGGTGGGAGGCATTTGCTTTTCTTCTCCCAGTTGAGGGAACTCAAATACTCGGGGCCCATTTGGTGACTCACTGGCCTGCTCTGATTAGGCCTCCTTTCCTTCCCCGCACCAATTCCTGCTCTTGGCTGTTGTTCAACAATAGTTTCCCTGATCCTGAGTCCCCTGGATGGCACCCAAGACTGAAATCAACACAGACAATGCTTTGCGCCCTGCATAGAGCCTGGACAGATTTTCTGTCCCAACCACCACTCTGGGAAGAGCATCACCATCAACATCCTCTGGGGGCAGATGGGTGCCTCTCCCATCCTTGGGATGGTGGACAGGGTATTGGACTGGTGGCAAATAGCTTAAAGCATCTCTTAAGATTTGTCCTAAGGGAGAACCAGCCCTGCAGGAACTTGCTCAGGTTCGTTTATGGCAGGGAAAACTGGACTCACAAATAGAGAGCTGACTGGGGGACGACACGCAACTCCCCTGAGGGCTCATACCTGCCGGGCCTAACTGGCAAACCTGCTGTATGTCGGGCAAGGCAATCTGAAGCCCGAGAGAAGCACCTACACAGAGGCTTCAGAGGCCAAGAGGGAAGTGGACAGAGGGATTAGTTTTCTAGCCATTCATTCATTCATTCATTGAACAAATATTTATTGGAGAACCTTCTGGGTGTCCGGCACTGTTTAAGGCTCAACACCAGCCTCGTGGGAATTGTTCGTTCCCTCCATCACTTTAGAGTTTTAACCTATAATCTTTTCGGCCAAAGCAGATACCCTCATCCCTCCAGCACAGAAACAACCCAAACTTCCCAGCTTAGTTTGGGAACTAAGGCTGGCAGAGCCCACCTATCCGAGGAGCACAGCGGTGGGTATGGTGCCGGGACGCTGAACCCCCAAGGCTTTGGCTGTAGCCTGGCAGAAATGGAGCCTCCCAGGAGAAGCAGGGTTGGACCAGGGTTTGTAGGAAAGACTCAAGTGGGTGATTCCCCCAGCCTAAACCAGTTCCACCTGCATTGCCACTTCAGCCATTGCCAGTGACCTCAATCCAGGTAACTGAATCAGCTGTTTCCCCAGAGGAGTGAGGAAGAGTAAGCCAGCCCACAGCCAGGACTGAGCAAGGTCTGCCAGGAGTATAGGAAGGGGGAAGGTGAAGCTCATAGCCTCGGGTTTCTGCAGGATGAGCAGAGATCATCTCATGAAGCCCCCTCGGTGGAGGTGAGGTTCTGCTACCCACCAGCACAGTCCCAGAGATCTGAGAATGGAAAGAGCCCCGGGGCTCTGGCAGGACCGTATCCTGGTAGGTACCCTTTAGGAAAGCCCAGGAAGTTAGGGGCTGCCTTTGGGCATTCTCTGGATCAGGAGAAGGAAGGAACATCTAGGAGGGAAAGAGGACAAAGGACACAGAGTGGTGGTGGCTTCAGATTTTTCTCGATCAGGAGGGAACAGGACTTTAAAGGAAGGACTCTGACACTCCCACCCGGTTGTAGGATCTTAAAGTCAGGGCTCCGAACCTCTCCTCCCCAGGGCTTCCCCAAGCCCTGTCTGAGCCATACCAGCACAGGAGCCATACCCCGGTGCAGACAAGATTTTTGTGGGGAGCAGAGGAAAGAGGTGTCTGGGCTCTGGGCCATGTTACCTGAAGGCATTGCGGAGTTTCTCTCCCAGGGGGTATGTCCGGTCCTTCTTCTCAAACTCATCATCAAAGAGGGTGAGAGAGTACGCGGCTCTGTCTACCACGTAGCGGGGCCTGGGCTGGCTCATGTCTGGGGCATTGACAAGCTTTGGGAGAGGCAGAGGAGGGGAAGATGAAGGGCATCCCTCACCAGCACCAGGTCTCTCTAGCTCTGGCCACAGCAGGGTTTTATTCTGGTTTTCCCCGCCCCCACCCAGCCAGGTGCCTCCCTTCCCGCTTTCAGGTCTTTCCACCAGACTCACTTCTTTTGGTGGCCTTCCTTCCCAGGCACTGATGATACACACACTTGCCCTGGCTGTTTTGCTTGGCGCCCAGCGTGTGGCCGGCACGCCACACATGTGACGTCACTGTTACCCCCGCCGAACACCAGGCAAAGAGGAGGTGGGAATGCAAGGGCAGGAGACGGCACAGCCGGATATCAGCCTGTGGGTCCTGTCCCCCGCCCTCAACCCTGGCCCCTGGTGCCCCCACAAGCCCCTTCTCCCTCCCCAGACCTCAGTTTCCCCAGCAGAAAGGCTCATAGCATTCAGCAAGTCAGCTTGGAAGAAATAGAGAAAACGGCCTGCCCGGAGGCAGGGGGATGGCTGAGGTGACCTCAGAAAGACCCTGCTTGAAAGAGACACCTAGGACTTCACCAACAGGTTTTCCCAGGGGCATAATGGTGCGTTTGGGGAAATCAGGATGGTCTGAACCAGCTGGCTCTCCCACGGCTTCCTGTGTCTAACCTTTCCCCCACCCTTGTGTACTGGTGTTTCTCTCCTCCTTGCTTTTTGCGCAACCTTGCTGATGTTCCAGGAGCTGACCAGGGCAGAGCTGAGTGCCAGGGCCCCTGAGGCCCAGAGGAGCTCCCTGTGGGAACCATCCCCCCTTCCTCCTACAATGACCGACTGGTCCCTCCTCCTGTCCCCTGCTCCTGGCAGCTGGGAGAAACCCCTGGGAGGACCTTGGAGGAAGGAGGGAGAGGGAGGAGGTGGGGCAGGTTTGAAGGAAGGAGGTGGGGAGTGTGGGTGGCCATGGCAGTTTGGCAAAAGATTTGAGATGGGGTTGAAAGTGAGAAATCACTCGGGGGGCTAGGGACGCCCCGTGGCTTCCTATGGGAGAACCTGGGTGCATAGGGGTTATCGGAGGGGAGCAGGCCGGTGGATGCCTTTTGTGGAAGAGAACATGGCAGAGAGATGGAAAGTACATTAACTAAGGGTCCAGAAACCTGGCTTCTGGTCCTGGCTTTACTGGTGGGGGAACAAACAACATCACCCCTCTGAGTCTCGGATTCCTAGTCCGTAAAATGGGAGTAACATATCTATCTCACAGGGTTGTGAGCATCAGATGAGTTATGGGCAAGAAATATTTAAAATGTACAAAATGTATTTTAAAATGTTTAAAATGTACAAGAAATTTTTTTTTAAAGATATTTAAAATGTACAAAAAATTAGGCAAATGTGAGTTGCTATTATCGGTAGGATTGTACCCAAGCTGATGAAGTTTGGGCTGGTGCATTCCATTCATTTGGTCATGGGACCCCGAGGCCCATCAGAACCTATAAGCAGGGGCGCCTGGGTGGCTCAGTCGGTTAAGCGTCTGCCTTCAACTCAGGTCATGATCCCGGGGTCCTGGGATCGAGCCCCACATTGGGCTTCCTGCTCAGCGGGGAACCTGCTTCTCCCTCTCTCTCTGCCCATCCCCTCTGCTCATGCTCTCTCTCTCTCTCTTTCTCTCTCTCTCTCTCAAATAAATAAAGAAAATCTTAAAAGAAAAGAACCTATAAGCAAGGGCTGGATGCCTGGCAAACCCCCAGGGTGATATCCAACTGGGAGGGGGCAGGAATTTGAACCTGCCCACAGCGCCTATGCCCTGCCCCTGGCCAGGCACTTCGTACGTACTCACCAAATGTTTGTGGAATGAATCAATAAATGGTGTTTTGGACAAGACATGGGCAGAAATGAGTAAGAGCAATGGCATGGGAGACATTTCAGTGGGAGAAGTGCGAGACAGAGTGACGTAAGGAAAACCAGCACACGTGTTAGAGCCAGAATGATCTGGGTTCAAAGATTCAGTTTCTTCATCTGTAAATGGGGATAATAAGAGTCCTGGGTGGTTGTCATGAGGATGAAATGAGACTGTGTGTGTGAAGTGGCTGGGCTTCCCAGGCCCCTAGTAAATGGTAACGGTGATGACTACTACTATTATTAAGATGGGAGGCTGCTTCCTTCCAGCCCTTCACCCTTCAGTGAGGCAGGTGCCCTTGCTCCTCCTTCTCCTCCCCACCCTCTCCAGGGGCTGCAAGAGTCTAGCTTTCCAGTGGCTTCCCTGGCTGGCCCTTTGGGAGCAATGAGTGGGGAGCATGACCGTCCAGAGGAACCAGAGCTCCAGCCTGGCTTGGGAGAAGGACTTGGGGTCTGTCCCTGGCCACTGAACAGACTGTCTGCAAGGGAATAGCCAAGATGTTGAAGGGGGGCTGGACCCGAAGAGGGAGCCCCTTGGAAGAGCCCCTTGGAAGAGGGGGTGATGGGAGATCTTGCTTCCGGGCCCCTGGCAGGTGGTGGATGGCCCCTGAAACCCCTTCCCAGGCTGCTTTCAAAGGTTCTAAGTCCTAGCAGTGTGTTTGTGGGGGAGGGGGTTAACATCTGATTTCACAGAACCCTGCTAACCCAGCGCCCCCTCACTTCCCCATTTCATCAGTGGAATCTGCCTCCCTGTCACCCAGGCTACCCTCACATTTGTCCCTGCCCTTTCTCTCCCCACCCTGGCCTCCATCTTCAGCTGTTCCTCAAATGTCACTGCTATTTCTTTCCAGTGTCCCTCCTGTCCCTCACCCCCTCAGCTCTTATCTCACACCTGGACTATTGCATTAGTCTTCTGACTGATTTCCCTATCTCCAGCCTACACCTCCTGATCAGAAACCCTCAGCCTCCTCATTTCCAGGAGGATCAAGCCCAAACTCCTTATTTCTGCATGTTTGTCCTTTCGCCATCTGGCCCTGTTTTGGTGGAGTTGGTAGAATCGTTGGCTGGGTCCCCTGGCACCGTTCAGCACCCCCAGACAGGCTCGGCTCTGTTTCACCCCTGTGCTCTGTCCACACTTTTCTCCTTACCTGCCATGCCCTGACTCATTTTGCCTCCTTAGACCTGCCCATCCTTAAGACCTGCTGACGTTCCTCCTCCTCCCCTCCTCTTCCCTCCCTCTCCCCTTGGCCTTGCCCTCTTCCCCTCTTCTTCCTCCTCCTCCTCCTCCTCCTCCTCTTCTATGAAGCCTTTCTTGACCACCCTGGCCTGGGATCTCTTTTTCTCCTCTGACCTCCCTTTCTTTGAGCCTCTCCAGCCTGCACACCAATGTTGGCTTTGGCCACTCTCGGCTGTCACTTCCAGGGAAGGGAGGGAAGCAGGGGGGCGGCGGCGGCGGTGGAAATCCTTCTGGGAGGGGGATGACCCAGGACTGTTTCTGCCCCAGTGGCAGGCTTCCTACAGATGGGGACCAGATGCTAGGGGAGTTCCCGCTTACACAGGCGAACCAAGAAGAAAAAGTTCCCTTGCTTTACTGGTATGCAAAAATCTGCCTGTTCCCATATGTTCTGCCCGGTTCATTCTAGAAAGAGGGTGTTGAAGGGGGGAAGGCTCTGGGAGTTCTCCCAATCCTGAGTTTGTACCACACAAAAGAAGGTGAACCCAGCAGCCAGCTCGACTCAGGAAGTTAAGTCTAGAAGGGAACTTACGTCCGAGGCTGGTCTAATCCTCTCGTTTTGTGGATAAAGAAACCGAGTCTTAGAGGGAGGTGGTGTGGGGATTCGAACGGGGCCTTTGGCTCCATCTTAATTGCTCCTGGTGGGTCCCAGACCTTCTAGGGCTGACCCCGCTCTCGCTCTCTGGGGGTTGTCCCCTCAGTGGCATCCAGAGTACCCCTTTCGGACCGCCCTGGGACCTTCTGCCCTGGCTGATGTGACAGGACTCCTGGGTGCTCCCTCTCCTCCCGGGAGCTCTGCAGGGGCCCTTGGCTTTCCCAGGACCATGACAGACAGAGTGGCGAATGTGCAGCCGCTGGAGCTGCCCCAGCACCTGGTGAGGAGGTGCCCTGGTCACACTTCCTAATTCCAAGAATAGGGTTGAGGTGGGGTGGGGCTTAGGAGGGGCCAGTTCTGTCGGCTGAGGGGGAGCGGGGGATGGGAGACGCCAGGTGGCACCACCGCTTGGAGCCGGCTCTGGGGCTCTCGGAGAGTGAAGGGGCTCCCAGGGACCCCCGGAGAGGGCTCCTACAATGCTAGGTTAGGGGTGGGAAGGTGAAAGAGGGAGCAAGAAAGGGAGAGGTATAGGGGCCGTGAAGACTTGATCCCTAGTTAAACAAACACAGCCCTGCCGAGTGATGTCAGCATCGCTGAAAAAAGTCAAGTGCTCTCTACGGCCATAGGTGTGGATGGAGGAGCGCTGCCTCTCATCAAACAGTGTCAGCCCCTCTCCGCCTCCCATCCCCCACCGGATCAGGGATAAATAGCAGGTGCCATGTGACAATATTGAGGAACAAAAGGGTGCCCCTGCCGCCTCCCCCTCTGTGGAGGGAAGGAGGGGCGGTCCCGATTTGCTGGAGAGACCTGGCTGGGGTGGGGGTGGGGGGGCTGTGGGGCTTAAGGGAAGTAGAGGGCCAGAAGGAAAGTGCACGCAGGGGGTAGGAGAGGTGGGCGTGTGGACAATTTCCAAGGCTTGGCAGGGAAATGGGGTCACATCTGGGGCAAGGGGAATTCAGGGGTTTTGCGGAGCTAAGGAGCTGGTGGGGAACAAAGGGGAAATAGACTCTGTGTGTGTGTGGGGGGGTGGTATGGGTTGAGTAGACCTCCTCCTGGGCTTCTCCGGGGCCCCTCATCAGGATCCTAATTCCCCCCTGCAGTGAATTCATACAAAAGAAAGCCCACTGTTATCTCTTCCCAGGCGTATTTCTGACTAGGTCTGTCTACATCAGTAGAAAACTGTGGGCAGAGATGGGCTTGCCCGAGTTAATGCATAGAAAGGCTTGGAATGATGCCTGGTGAGCATGCAACAAATTCTGACTGTGTTATTATTATTATTGCTTTGATTACTCTGGAGGATATTCTTCCTTTCTCTGCAACCTCGGGCAGGTCACTCTGCCTTTCTTGGCCTTTCTTTTCCTAACTGCCCCCCCTCCCCACACACCCAGTCCACCCCTCCCCTCTTCATGCCCTTGTCCCTCTAAAATTTCCCAGAACTGGTGAGAAGAAAAGCAGAACATCTCTTTAGATGAGGGCAGGGAGCAGGGAGGCAAAGAGCCATCTGTGGGGTTCTGGTCCGGTCTGGAGGTGATCCTGTCATTGTGGGTCAGGCTGACTTCCTCCTCAGCCCTGCTGTGTGTGTGTGTGTGTGTGTGTGTGTGTGTGTGTGTGTGTGTGCGCGTGCGCGCGCGTGCGCAGTGGCGGTGGGGGAGGGGGTCTTTGATGGGCACCTGTGCCAGGTACCGGAGCAGCCCCAGCATGGCCACCTCACCCTGGCATTCTTATCGCTTGTCCTGACCTGGGCGGTCGCTGTGTTCTGGGGAAAGGAAAGGTCACTTTGAGGTTTTGCCTTTGCTTTAGCTGCTGGTTGCTTCCCGCCTCATCCAGGGCAGGAGCCCCAGGGAAAGTGCCATCTCTGAGTGGCTGGTGGGTGGGGTGGGAGCTGGGGATGGGATGGGAGGGTTGACGTCTCAGCGGGGGACTGTGTCCCTGGCAGGAGAGGTGAGGGTATAGAGGCTGTAGGTCTCCAAGGCATTTTTATCAATATCTTTTTATTTCTATTGCCCCCCATGTTTCTTGGGCAAATTTCTCACCCCCTTTTCACCCCAGCATAATTTCTTCATCAGTCACTTGAAGGGGAAGATGAGATTGAGTCCCTGAGTTGCCTTCCTGCTCGCTGGCTGTTTGAGGGACTGGTGCTCTTGCAGGGGAGAGATTCACTGCTATCACCCCCAAATCCCACTCCTTATCTCTACGCCCACCCTCCCCTCCTTCTCTGCTCTCTCTGCTGGGGACAAGGATGGGTGCTGGGCTGAAGAAACAAGCTCCAGCAAAAGAGATTGAGGTCAGCTTTGAAAAGCACTTTCCAGCAGGGAGACCTGACCAAGGTCATGGGATCCCTGCAACAGACACTTAACATAGACTCCTAGAGGTCTGCAAGGAGAGTAGGGTTAGTCTTACTTGGAAGTGGGCAAGTGGACAAGGAGACCAGTGAAGGACCCTGAGGGTCTCGTTCAAGGAATCCGGAGCTTAGTCAGCACTGAACTGGTCCCTCCTTCCATCAAGGAGCTCGCTGGTGTCAGACTCTGGTTGTTTGGTTCAGTTCAACACACACTCTCTAAACACTGATTATGTGCCAATCTCTGGGAAGACTCTGGACATTAAGAGATAAAAAAGAGTCCATCTCTGCCCCCAGGGATTTATACAGATGAGCATTTAGAACAGTCGTCCAGGCCTGGGAAGTGCCCGGAAGAGGCCATTATGGTGATGGAGGAGGTGTGCGTGTTGGTCTCCATGCTGCCTGAGGAGGGTTTTGCCAGGTTCTGAACACCCGGACTGTGGGGCTCTGGGTGTGGGGAGGGAGTGGGAAGGACTGTGAGGCTCTGGGAGAGGGTTGTCTGTGTGAGTGAAGCCATTCGGGGGGGATAGCCCTTTCTTCGTCTGCCCTACTCGGGGCACTCTCCCACTCCGAGGGGCACACTCTGAAAGTGGGTCTTCCTCCTGGTGCCTCAGATCCAATGGGGCCAAGTGTAAGTGGGGAGTTTATGCTAGAAGGAGAAAAGATTTGCTTGCCCTAGACTGGGGACCTCACTGGCTGACTTTGAGGAATGGGGGCACTGTCTGAGGGTGACTTGGGACCCCTCACAGCCTCAGGATGAGAAGTTAGGAAGCTGGGAGCTGGCGGAGCTGGCGCAAACCACTGTCCTGACCCCAACCCTCTTGTGTTGAAGCATTTGCCCGGGAGCCCCGGTCCCCTGGGTCCTGTTCCCCCCCGGACTGATGGAGCTATGCCCTTGTTGACCGTCTCCTAATCCTTCCTTCCCTTCCTTCCGCCTCCAACAACCTCTCAGGATTAATGGGAACAAATGGGATTCCATGCCACCCATACAAGTGCCCTGAACTGGTGGAGAGGTGAAGGAGTAAAAGAGAACATCTGGGGGCAAAAGGAGGGGGAGACAGCCACACAGAGCAGGCTGGTGAGCCAAGCAGTAAGAGCATTTTGCTTCCAAGACTTGAAAAGAGGGGAGAGGTGCAGCCGGCAACTTCAAAGGCTGGTGCCCCGAGGAAGAGCCAATATTTTTGTTCTTTCCTTTGCAAAGGAAAGCAGCCCTTTGCAAAGGAGCTAGCCGTTTCCCCTCACTCTGTTTTGGGGTCTGGCAGACCTCCTCCGCTAGAGCTTCCATCCTCCGAGCCCCGTTCAGCCTCCTGCCCTGCAGCTGAGGTCCTTCCACAGAAGGGAAGACCCCGTGGGCTCCTTAGAGGTGAAGGGCTGCGGGCTGCTCTCAGACTCAGGGGCTGCAGCGGCTTTCCCACGTGGGCTCAGGTTGATAAACAGCCCACCCCCATGACCGGTGGGCTCCTGTCACCCCTCGTCTCCGTGTCCCCGCTGCCCACCCTCTTCAAGGGATGACCCCCAACCCCATGGGGGGGTGTGGGGCTTACCGGTGGGTGAGAGGAGCCGGCCGGGCAGGGCTGCAGGTGTGACTGGGGGTCAGGTAGCCGAAAGGTGTTCCGAGGTGTGCAAAAGGGCTCTGCTCAAATAATCCAGGGAGGCGTTTATAAATAACTTCACCTCAGGGCCACGGGGTGAGCCCCGGCTTCTGATTGGCTCCGAGGGGAAGTGGTTTTGAACACTACACCCTAGCTAAGCCTGGGGAGATAGGAAAAGGAGATAAGGGGAAAAAGTTCCTAAATGAACAGCCCTTTTTTTGTTTTACCTGAGGAGCAGAGCTGTTTGATGGGAGCTTGGCACTTCCTAAATCCACCCCGAAGACAATAGGTCACATTCAGCGGGGCCCCTGCCCCACAGGCTCCCCCAAGGCGGCCGGCCGAGGCTAGGGAGGGGACAAGGCAGACCCCTCTCTGAGCTTGCTGTCCTGCTGCTCGTAGGGCTGGGGTCAAGCCAAAGAGCCTCTTGGACAATGGAAGCCATTGAGGCCACCTGAAGGGTGGGGTCCTGGGGCTGCTTGCTTTGAAGAATGGAGAGCTGGGTGGGTGCTGGGGGGACAGTAGACCTCTGAGCACCCCTGAGTGAGGGGACGAGCCATGGCTGGGAGGCCCTGAGGGCCCTTGGGACATTTCGGGCTGCGGTGGAGACCTGGTTCCCAGTTCTGTCCCCAACCTTAAGCCACTCGCCAGCTCCGCTCCTGGTCTATCCACCAGTGCCGCAGGGGAAAGTGTGCCTCACCCCCCTAACTTGCCAGGTGGGGTGCAGGGGCGACATCGGGCTTTGCGATCAAGTAAAGGGACTCAAGAAACGGGATTTACTACAATTATATGTAAGGTGACTGAGAGGCTGGCGAGTCTCTAAATCATAGCCCTCTGTCATTTCCAGGAATTAATGTCTGCCCGTCATGGCTGTGCTTGGGTTGCTACCCGCCTTCTGGACGAGAGCTGCTTGCCCATCCCAGGCCCACTGAGCACTGTGGGAGAGCCTCAGAGAGGGAAGATAGGAGGCTTGGGGGAATTTCTTTTTTTTTTTTTTTTTATAAATTTTTTTTTAAATTTTTTTTTTTTTTAAAGATTTTATTTATTTGCGAGAGAGAGAATGAGAGACAGAGAGCATGAGAGGGAGGAGGGTCAGAGGGAGAAGCAGACTCCCAGCTGAGCAGGGAGCCCGATGTGGGACTCGATCCCGGGACTCCAGGATCATGACCTGAGCCGAAGGCAGTCGCCCAACCAACTGAGCCACCCAGGCGCCTGGAATTTCTTGACATATCTCCTGGGAGGGAGAGTCCCCCCCTGAGGCCAAGAGATCTTTTCTTTGGGACACCTGGGGGCAGCTCTGGTCCTGAACTGTCCTGCCATCTCTCCAGAAGAAAACAGAGGCTCTGAGGTGGGCTGAAACCAGTACAGAATGCTTCAGTGAGTCCTCCCTGGAAGTCAGGGTGAAAATCCCCCTGAGAAGGCAAAATGAGCTAGTTTCATATAATAGGGACTCAATAAATATTAGTTGAATGAATGAAAGAATGAATTGTCTGTGAGCCCAACCCAAGGGAGAGTTTATAGACGCATTGCTTGTGGGGACTAAAGAAACACCAGAGGTCACTGAGAATTGTCAGGGTGTATCCAGGGGCCTGAACATGACTGCAGAGAGCTAGAATGCAAGCCACCCTACCACCTGGCAGGGTGCATGCCCTACCACCTGCTGAAGGAAGGATGATGTGTGCATGGACACTTCCTCGAGAAGCCCTTCGCCAGACTCCCACACTGGCTTTGCCGCTGGGTTCCTATGGTTCCCTTTGCTTCACCATGGTAACAATACACTGATCACAACGGATGGTAATTATGCATTCAATTATCAGTGTTTCTCCAAAGACTTGGAACTTCATAAGAAGGGCGGGGCAGTGTCTGTTTTGTTCATTTTGGTATCCCTACCACCTAGCCCCGTGCCTGCACTTAGTAGGAGGTCAGAGTAGATTT
The DNA here is from genome assembly GCF_004348235.1 of Phoca vitulina. Classification (NCBI taxonomy): domain Eukaryota; kingdom Metazoa; phylum Chordata; class Mammalia; order Carnivora; family Phocidae; genus Phoca; species Phoca vitulina. The sequence goes on along the minus strand of NW_022589729.1, from coordinate 18,586,399 downwards.
ATGGAATAAAGGAAAGACTGTCTGATGGAGTCTTTAAGCAAAGCAGAGCCAGAGGGCAAGGCTTCATCCATGCATCTCCAGCATTGTCCAGTGGCATGGGGAGCTTGACCTGTTCTAAATTTTGGGCAGGCAATTCTTAGAAAGCAGATGAGGCATCAGGTTCTCCCTATAGCCGGGGTGACAGTGGCTATCAAGATCACACAACTAAATCCCCTTCCTGGGATACCATGCTGGCAGGGCAACTTCTGGTTGTAATTTGGTTCTTTCAGAACAGAGACTGCATCGCCCAACAGACTGGAGCATCTGGGGCTGCCTGCAGGTACATTTGTTGTTGTTTTTTTAAATGACCCGTGGACATTCTGGTCTATCAGTTGGTCTGGTGTGAGTTTTGTTAATGTGAGTCAGCCTCCCCTGAGTCTGATTGACTTTCCATTGTAACATTTGGCTTTCACACAGGTGATCTGTTAATTCTCATAACAATCATGTCATGCAGGCATGTTGCTCTCATTTTTCAGATGAGGAATCTGAGGTTGACTCAAGTGAAATAACTTTTCATTAGGTCACAAAGATCTGGAAGGAAGAGAAGAAATCAAACCTGGATATTATAGTTTCAAATTTTATGCTTAGTCCACTGTATCACTTTTATGTTTGAACCTGCAAAGCTATGTATGAGACCTTATACAAGACCCCACCTTTAGACACTTTCAGTTCCCTTTTAGGTATATCTCTAAAGATGGCTGGGGCCTCCAGAATAGGTTCTGGGGCTGAGAACTTGCTGGCTTTCTTCTCCAACCCTTCTCCTGCTGTTTTGGCAAAATTCAGGATAGGTAGATCTTGTAAAATTAGGGCAGGAAGGATAGATGAACCGAGAGTTTTCTACAAAGTCACCAAGAAAGCTGGACAGAGGTCTCAGAATCTGGGGATTGGTCATGGGTGGGAGACCCAGGAAGGAGGAAGCCCGACCAGAGGTCAGATGAGCAGAGGAGAGGATGGGGAGAAGCCCTGATGGCTCAAAAGGGCATGTTAGGGCTCTCTTGGGTGGAGTTAAACTGTGGGACAGAGTTAGGGCTGGTGTGGAGAAAACAGAGACATGGAGAAATAGGCAGATGGCAGCAGCAGAAGTACAGAGAAAAATAGACTCAGAAACAGAGAGAGGAGCAAAAAAGCACCTACTGTTTTGCTCCCAAAGCAGCTCAGTCTTGAGGTTTATTAAATTGTATCTTTCACAGTGAAAGCAGGTGAGCATCCACCCTATACCTCTCTCTGGAGCAGAATAGAATGTCCTTTGCTAGCAAGCTACTTTACCCCCACATCCAGGATTGAAAACCGTGTTCGTTCATTCATTCATTCCTTGTCATTCATTCATTTTAAACCCCTTATCCTGTTCTGGGAATACTGAGATAACCAAGACACAGTCTCTTCCCTGAAAAGGCCTCACTCTGGTCGGGAAGACAGGGAGATGAGGAGAACACTGTCATCTAGAACATGGAGTGTTTGTTGTAGGAGAGCAGAGCAGAGGCACCAGGCTCAGCCCTTGAGGGGAGGGGGAAAAGAGGTCAGGGCAGACTTCCCCTGGTGGGGGGCCACACAGGGCCTGACCAGGCTGGAGCCTGGAGACCTGAGCTCTAAACCCCAGGGTGGCTACTTCCATGAGGAGGTGGGGTGGGGGCTGCCTCTGGAAACATTATTTTTAGAAGGGGTTTCCAGCTCGTCTCCAAGCCCACTGACTTCTGAGCCCATTCAAGGTTCTCTGCTATAAGCCCATCCTGTGTTTCCCTCTGACCCAGAACTTGGTCATCCCCCTCCAACCCTATTGTTCAACTCCTCTCAACACACACACACACACACACACACACACGCACACACATGCATACGCACGCACGCACACACTCACTCACTCATACCAAACAGGTTTTGGAGATTTACTGAGTTATGCAGATAAAGCCAAAGTATTCACAAATTACCCTCCTGACACACCTCACTTTAGAGCTGGTTCAGTTAAGTTTTCAGATGAGCACACTGAGGCTAAACCCCCAAGAAGGAGGCTAATGCCGCCGCCTCTGTCCCTCCTTGGGCCCCCGGCCTTATCTGCACCTGCAGGCCTCTTGCACGCGTGCTCTGTGTGGGACCTGTGCCAAAGGTGTGGGCAGGATCATGTTTTGGGCAGCGACTTAAGCAAACACCTCAAGGCTGGGGACAGAAAAATCTTTACCACCCTGCCCTGCAGTGGCAAGGTCTGCCTTGGCCCCACCACGGCCGGTTTCATGAGTGCATGGGAACTGGGCGGGCTGGGGAGAAACCCAAGGAACAGCTAATTCTCACCTCTCTCCGCAGGGAAGCCAGGGGCTCAGTCCCTCAGCTGTGAGCATCTTCGGCTGGTTAGGAGATGGGAGGAGGGTGAGTAGGGTGATGCCCGCCTGTGTCTGGTCTTTCAGCTCAGGGAACCTGAGCTCCTGCCATGTGCTCTGTACTGTGCTCGGTGCTGGGAACACAAGACCCACGCGAGCCAGTCCTTGGGAGGTCGAGAGTCAGGAGGGACAGGTAGAGGGCTTCTCAGAGTACCTCTAATGACAGCTGGGGGACAGTATGTTGGAAGGAACCTAGCTGGGGGCTCTGAAGTGTGGAAGGTATGGGCTCTTTGGAGAGAGTCAGATTGGAGTTGGCCAAGACCCCCAAGCATCCGAGGTCAGAGGAAAGGGAGTGTCACAGACCCACAGAGCGTGGAGAAGAGGATTCATCAGAGTCATCTCTCTCTGTGTCACAGATGAGAGGCTTGAGGCCCCAGAGATGGCAGGGACCTGCCCAAGGTCACCCAGAGAGGCAGTGCTGAGCTGAGGTCGGTACTCGCCCCAGGACCCCAGCCTGGCCCTGAAGCACAAACCAGGGTCTCTGCCTAGGGAGGGAACAGGGGATTACTTGAGGACCCCCATCCCAGTCTCCGTTCTCAGGGTCACTCAGGTGTTACCCAGAGACATGCCACTCCTCTGAGGTGGGCACGTGCACAGGGACTGCCCTGCCCGCTGAGTGCCAGCCGATTTTGTTAAGGTTGGGGTTTGGGAGAAGCAGATGTTAAGGGAGGGGTTTTGGGGGAAGCAGGTCTGCGTGTTGGGGCTTGAGAGCCCGGGGATGTGGTTGCTGGGTGGGCCAGTCCTGCAGCTTCCAGACAGAGGAAAAGATTCTGCTCAGAACCAGAAACCGGCGGGTTGGGCGAGGGTGTTGGAGGCAGTTCCTGCCACCCTGGGCATGCCGAGACTGAGGCTGAAGGTGGGGAGGGGGTGAGTTCCAGGCTATTAATGTTGACTGATGGCCTCCTGGCTCTCATTGTGCTTTGGGGCTGTAAGCCAGGCACATATTAATCTGAGTGTAGGGGCTGCCTCTAAGGGTGGGGTGTAGAGGCCTGAGACCCCCAATTCAGGGGGAACTGAGGTAGCTGGAGAAGCAGGGGATTGCTAAGTGTGCGTTCTAGGGCCTCACCCTATCTCCAGGGTCTAGCTTGGGCAGCAAGAGAATTGGGTCCGAAAGTGTTGTTTTGTGACCTTGGGAAAGTCATAAGAAAGTGAGGCCTTTCCATGTCCCCTTTCCTAGTTCACGTTCTCCAGGAAAGAGTAAGAACGGAAGGTACCCGCTACCCGGCCCAGTGCATCCCACTCTTCCTCCCAGATTACCCGCAGCACACAGGCCTCTCCTCTCAGAACCCTACTGCTGGCAGAAGTGGGGGTGTTTTAGGTCTTGCTGGGTGTAGTCTCGCTCACAGTTCCTTGTCAGGGACTGTGTCTGGTGCCCTTCGGAGGCATCGAGATAGAGACTCTCGGTTTGCTAGTCATGTGACCTCGGGCCCAGTATGGACCTCTCTGAGGCTCGGTTTGTTCATCTGTAAAAAGGGGTCACCTGGCAAAAATGAAGTGCTTTCTTTCATCAGGCAGGGTCCTTTCCTTTGGGCGCACCCCCCCCCCCCCCCAGATGACCGCACAGCCATTGTTTCTCTCCGTCAGCTCCAGCTTCAGCCCCACCCCGGCCAGCGGACACCCTTCTTCCCCTGCACGGTGGATGCCCCTTGAGCCCCTTCCCTCGTCCAAGGGAACCAGGGAACCGGGGGTGTTGGGCTCCACTCACAGGTCTTGCCCTCAGCCTCTCAGGAGGCAGCCAGTTGGCAGCATGGATTCGGGAAGGTTCTTCTCCCAAGCTGCTTAGTAGAGCAAAACCGTCACAGCGTCTCCTGCTCCCAGGCCTTGGAGCCCCGGTCCCCTCAGCCCCCTTTTGCCTCTGGGCGGGCGCCGAGGGAGAGGGCAGGAATGTGAGTGCGAGCATCTGCGGTGTGGGGGCTGAACAAGAGAGGGAGCGGGACTCGGGGCATGCTCCTTCCTCACCCGCATCCTCGCCTGGTCCTGAGGCAGCCGGCCACCTGGTGGGTTGGGGTGAGCCCACTCGCCCTCTAGGTCCTGGAGCCCTCCTGCCTGAGGAATAAACTAGCCTCTTTAGGGTCAGACTCAGTAGGTGTAGGCAGCCTTTGCAAGAACAGAGCCTGGCAGGTGGAGCTGCCCTTGGTTCAAGGGAGGCTGGAGGGGAGTGTGTCTACCATGAGTTTTTTCCCAGGGGCTGTTTGAGGGGACAAGTCCAGGAATTTATCAGTGCCCCTCCCCCAAATTAACCTCCTATTGCTGGTTTTTTGTTGTTTCCTCACCTTCCAAGGTCAGGGGACTTAGCACCCTGATTCCTTCCTCCCCTTCCTTCCAGCAAACCATTCTTCCTGTGCTACTCATAAAGGGCTCAGGCAGAGGTGGGAGCATGGTCAGGGATAGGTTTTCAGCCCTAGAGAATGGGCTTGTCCACTCTGGGTGTGGACTGGGACTGAGCCGGGGCTGCCCTTAGGCTGCTCTGCCCGACCAGACTGAGCCCCGTTGTCCCTCTGGGAGTCAGGGGCATGTGGGATGTGCCTGGAATTCCCTGAGCACGGGGTCCCAGGGTGAGGGTGCAGGAGGGGGTTAGGGGATGGCCCACTGGGGCTTCAGCTGGGGCCACTTTTCTGGGTTTTCCAGCATGGCAGGCAGAGGTGGGGATGACAGGGGCTGGCTGGGTGGCTCTGGGGTCCAAGGCTCAAGAAGTGCATTTCCTATCCCCCTCCCCTCCAGAGTGCAGGGAACAGGCCACAGCATGAGTAGGTTCTGGGGAGTCCTGGGGACGCCTCTGTTGGCTAGGGCTAGTTCCTGTCAGCCCTCCAGGGCTGGGCTCCAGCCTGGGCTACTCACAGAGCAGCATTGTTCCCTGGGAGCCTCTTGAGCATTTAGCTTGTCTCATCCTGCTGGTACACTCGTTGGCTGTGATTCCCAGTGAAGACATCTTCAGGGGGCAGGCAGCGCACCAGGCTTGTGGGCAGGACCCAGACTGCTCCACTGAGCAGGGAGCTCAGAAGCAGCAGGGGCTCATCGGCCTGTGGTGTGACCGTCAGGGCCCCTGGCCAAGGGCTGCAGCAAGTTTGCCTGGGAGGTTCTGATGCTGCTGCTGGCCCCGGCCAGGAGGCCCCGGCCAGAAGGCTCAGAGCAGACGCGGGGTTGGCTCTGGCTCCCCGGGAACGAGCTGTGTGCTTATGGGCAAGTTACTGAGCTTTTCTGAGCTCTCGGTTTCCTCATTCACAAAATGTGGACAATAACAGCACCTACCTCAGAGTGACACAGAACAGGTTAAACAAGGAAATGCATGGAAAGCACCGGCACTTTCCAGAGTCCCCAGCCCCCCAACACTGTCCTTTCTCTTCTGCCCTCTCCCCAGCCAGCTTGAAATGTTCTCCCTTCCCTTCTCAGTTGTCCAAGTCCTTCAGCTCAAGCCACACCTCCTCCATGAAGCTCGCCCTGTTTGCTCCGATTGTACCCACACTCCTGCAGGGCTCTCAGGCGGTAACCGAAGCTAGGCAGTCGACCATGTGCTGTTAGGGATTTGGCTCCAGTGGTTTGCAAAAAGCTCCCTTCCTGCAGCATAGGATTTGGGTGTTTTGCTTCTGTGGTGTCCTTCTTGGACCAAAATGTATTCTGCATACTAGCACAGTGCTTACCATTGACTGAACGCCCCCATCCTGGGTCCTGCCCCACGGCAATTAGGAGAACCATCACTTATTGCGGTTTCAGCCATGCGCTGTGGAGGTCCAAGCGTTCCACAGAGGGCTTCAGTTGCAGCCACACCCCAGCAGCTGGTGAGCTCTTATTATTGTGACTTACCCACAATTTGCCCACTTGTGCCCTCTCCCTCTGACTCAGAGCCTGAGCCCCCTCCTTGGCTGCAGTCTCCCATGGCTGGGCTTGGGAGGCTCCGGGGGTCTCTGGGTAGGTTTTTCTGCTCCAAACTCATTCTTATTGTCTATTGTCCATTGTCCACCAGCCATGGAGAGAGGGCCCCTCTTTGAGAATTCTGCGTGGCTGCCTCCCGGGGCTCCAATCCTCGAGGGCCCAGCGTCTCAGTGCACACTGTAATGGGCACCCTCGTCATGTGTCACACAGAAATGTGGGTGGTGGCTTCTCCCCAGTCTGTGTCACACTGTGTTGGCCCAGCCCCGGGGGTGCAGTGGTAGACTGCTAGCTACCTATCATCAGGGACAGTAAGACCATGAGGCACATGGAGGCAAGCTGCAGTCCATTTCCCAGCTCTCCTTACAATGAGGTGTGGCCATGTGACCGAGCCCTCACTGGTGGAATGTAGAATGAGGTGAACCACTTCCAGGTCTGGCCTTAAAGGGTTGGGCATGCCTCGTCCATACTCTTCTCTACTCTCACCACGCAGGTGACCCAGCTTCCATCGTGCATGTTGGCAATGGCCTGGCAAAGGGAAAGCAACAGGTGGAAAGGACCCGAGCCCGCGAATGACCTCAGAAAGCTGAGGGCTCCACCAGGCTGGACGATTCACCTTGAGACTGTTGTATGAGAGAAAAAGTCCTATATTCTGCAATCCACGGCAGTAGGGTTCTCTGCAGTATGTTGGGGTTTAGTCTTTTTTTTTTTTTTTTAAAGATTTTATTTATTTATTTGACAGAGAGAGACAGAGCGAGAGAGGGAACACAAGCAGGGGGAGAGGGAGAGGGAGAAGCAGGCTTCCCGCTGAGCAGGGAGCCCGATGTGGGGCTCGATGTGGGGCTCGATCCCAGGACCCTGGGATCATGACCTGAGCTGAAGGCAGACGCTTAAAGACTGAGCCACCCAGGCGCCCCTGTTGGGGTTTAGTCTTTAACACACACATGGGCCTGAGTGTGATGAGAACGCAGCCCCTCGCAGCTTCTGCTTCTACTTCTGCACCTGGCACTCCGAGGGCTGGACCGATTCCCAGGATGGGGCCTGGCAGAGGGGCGGTAGAGACCCATTTCCTGGGTTCTCCTTCTCTGTTTCAAAGACTTGACCACAGGGATTCTTCCTCTCCTGTAAAGAGAGGTCTGGAGGGCCTCTGATTCACCAGCTCATCAGACACACCCAGACTCTGGATCCCAGTTTCGGGTCAGCTGGGACGCCCAGCCCTGTGCACCTCTAACAGCAGAATTTTCTTGATGGGTGCCCCCAGTGAAGGTGAGCCTCCCCGGGTGAGGGCTCAGCCCTCCTCCTTGAGAAGACAGGGGAAGGGGTAGGGATTTTTAGGGTCAGGAAAGCACCCTGTGGGGTGATAACTTCTAGGCTGTCCTTGAGAGTTTCCCTGGGAATAGCAAGCAGGTGATGTAAAAAGTTGTACTACTAATGGAGGTTAAGAAAAAATAATGCTTTAATGACTCCTTGCATTTGCAGAACACTTACAATGTCTAGGGTGCTTTCCCATGGGTTATCTAATTGCTGCCACGTCCTGTGATGTGGGCGGGGCTACTCATTCCCATCTTACATTTGTGAGACTGGGGATCAGTTTCCCAATCACCGCTGGGAAATGCCCAGGCTCGCAGCAGACCTCAAGGTTCCTGATTTCTAGCCTTGTGCTCTCCCTTCACTACCTGGCCAGGCTGAACAACCATGTGTTTTGACTTACGCTCAAGAAGTGTTGGGCACCGAAAGTGACACTGAAAAGAGGTACTGTGTAGACTTCGCTGAGCCACTTAACCAGCCCAGGCCTTAATTTCTTCTTCTGCAAATGGGAAGGACATCCCTGTCGTTCCTGGACCAAGCAGAGGGTTTGTTGTTCTTCCCACGCACCCTGGCCCCATCCGATTCCTGCCCTTACTCCAAGACTGCAAGGTAAATTGGTCTGTGGGCCTAGTCTTGTCTGGGGAAGTTGAGGTCTGGGGAGGAAGAGGCATTGTGGGGCTGCTGCCCCCAGATGGGCCCACCTGGGGCAGGCCACGCTAGGCTGCCCCTGGGAAGTGTCATTTGAGAGAAGTCCTCAGCCTGGGGAGACTTGGGGGAGGGGGATGGGGACTTGCTCTTTCACCTTGAGCGGCCCAGCCATACCTGGTGCTTGGGTAGAGTGCAGGATAAAGGGCCAGTGGGGAAGAAAGGTTGGTTTAACCTCAGTGCCCCTGATTTTGCTGCCCCACCAATTATACAAACACAGCCCTGTGCACCCGACATGAGAACACCCACATGCTGAGAGCCATAGACCCTAGGCCCCACAACCCTTTGGCTTCTATAGAAAAGCAGCACGCGGGATTTAAGTTAGACACAAAGGAGAACTTTCTGGGGTGAGAACATTAGATCAGAGACTGAACAGTGTGAAATCTTCTGAAAGAAGTATGGTAGTCTTTATAAATGTGAAAGAAATGCTTATCCCTCTCCCTTACCCCTTATCATGGGGATAAGGGTGGGAGTGGAGGAGACCCTTAAACTGGACTTGCCCAGAGGCAGCTGCATAAATAAGGCATGCAGTCCCTATTAGTGAACCTCTTCAAGCCCAGGTGGAAAGAAAAGCAATAAAAAAACAAAGTAAGGGATGCAGAGGTTCTATACCCCTTACTTATTTCTTACTTATTTCTGTGCCTGGGGGTGGGAGAGAAAGAGGGATTCCGGGCTTGGAATTCAGCAACAAGGGGCTACTTGCCCACTGGCCCAAAAGTTATCCAGGAAGCAGGATTGTTTGGTCCTTAGAACAGGGAGATGGTAAGGAGTGTGTGGGATGCAGCATTTCCTGGTGTCTAGCGGGCTAGCGACATCTGGAATGGCCGTCAGGGCACGGGGTCTGCCCAGGTGCATGAACTCAGGCAACCGCGCAGGAGGGGAACCTGGTGACGAGCGCTAAGAAGGGGGACTTGCCACTCTGCTCAGCCAGAATCCACCAAGTGGAATGAACCGAGGCCCTGGGAGAGGAGTGGAGAAGGTCCTAAGGAAGTAGGATGATTCCCTGATGACTGGATTCTCTTTATACCCACGTTCTATTATGAAAATTGTAAACATACAGGTCAGTGAGCACCACAGACCCACCACCTAGATTCCACCATTAGCGTTTCCTGAAACGCACTTTATCCCCTGTCTATCCAGCTCTCCAACCCTCTATCCATCCATCAACCCCTCGTATTTTTGGATGTATTTTATTTATTTATTTAAAGATTTTATTTATTTATTTGAGAGTAAGAGAGTGAGTGGGGAGAGGGAGAGGGAGAAGCAGGCTCCCCGCAGGACCCTGGGATCATGACCGGAGCTGAAGGCAGACACTTAACCGACTGAGCCACGCAGGCACCCCTGGGGATGCATTTTAAAGTAAGGTGCAGACATGAACACCCATGTAGCCCAGTACTCCAGGATAGTAGCATTAACAAGAGTTCAATATTCGTCAGTAAAGTCTTCTAAGTTTTACATGTGACGATGCATGGCTCTCAAGCGTGGCATGTATGAATTCTGACAAACGCCTACACCCGTGCAGTTCAAACCCCTATCAAGATACAGAATTTGGTATCTCTGGCTCCAGAAAGTTCCCTTATGCCCCTTCCCCATAAACCTCACCCCACCCCCACCCAACAACTGCCCCGATATTTTTCTACCACGGATTCATTTTGCCTATTCTATAACTTCATTCGTATAATGGAAATCATACAGTAAGTATGCTTGAGAAGGTTTCTCTCCCTCAGCAAAATGACTCCACATTCTCTGGGAAAGAGTCTACTTTATATAAAGTCAGACCTTTTTTTTTTTAAACCACCCAAAACCATGTCCCCAAATCTAATCTTCATTCAATGCAGGGAAGCTGTGTTTACAAGGGCATGGTCAACACCTCAGCACGCCCATTCTGTTTGTCCTTGACCAGCTAAACAGGGCTGAGGCCCCCCGGAGATCTGTGGGGTGTGTGAGGTTTCTCAGCACCCCCTTCTCCCTGTTGCGAACTGCCCTCCCCTGGCCCCTATTTCATATCTTCTTCCCACTCCGCGGCTGGGCGCACTGAGGGCTCTGCCTTCTTCACGCCCTCCCCCCCCATGCCCTCCCCCCAGCCCTCCCCCACCCCAGAAGGATCTGATAACCAGTCATTTACACGCCATAACTGATAGCCGGTTACACTGTAACTGGACTGCCTTCCACAGAGTCACCGCCTCCACTGGGTATTGACTTGTTCCCACTTTTATCTCCCAATGGGGCCCCCGATAGGCTCCCCAGCCCTGCATCTCTCTGACTTCCACGGAGGCTCCCTAAGGACAGGGAGCCCTGACCGCATCCCCACTAACTCAGCAGTGCTCAGGGGGCGCTGTGTTTCTTGAAAAAGCTATCCTAGGTTTTTAGTCATTATTAGGATCAACCCAGAGATCTAGCACCGAAGGCTTAAAACTTTGATGATAGAAAAGTAATGCTGTGCTGGCAGAAACAGGGAAGAAGGGTGGGTTGGTATGTGTCTGAAAGACCCAAAGGCAGCTGCCAGAAAACCCCAAATAACAAAAATGTGGGAAGTGAGTAGACCAGATGAACAGTTTCAAAAGTGTCATCGAAGAATTGTGTATTTCCTCAAAAGTACATGTGAATGAGCCATCCCACCATAGACTTCGTTCAGGTTTATTCATAATATGAGAGCACCCCACCCCCCAAACCCACCAAATCTCTGAGTCAAAGCAGGCTCGAGGATCGTATCAAGATTTCCTGTGGCTCAGAGTTCTCTGACGCGCCCCGTCCTGCAGCACATCTTGGGGGAGAAGCACAAACTTCAGCAAAGGCATTTTAGGCATTGGTGGGAAATGGGAAATGGGTATGGAGAATCCAAGGGACCTAGACAATTACTCTAAGTTGATCCTGTTGGACCTGAAGGGAAATCCGAGTGCTCCGTGGGCTGGACGCCTTCCCACAACCCCCTGTCCCCAGAAACCCCAGCCCCTCTCTGAGCTCTTCAAGCAGTGGAACTGACAATACCATCTCAGTCTGTGATCCCCACAGAGGAAAATATGCACCAACAAACTTGAGTTGAGTTATGGGGACCTAACTCCTCCTAGCCTTTCCTTTCTAGGGCATTTATAGTAGGGGAAAAAAAAAGAAAAATAAAATCTGTAGGAAGAGGGTGAGACATGCCTAGCCCTAAAATAAAATTTCAAACAGCAGTGGAGAAGTCTTTTTGGACTGGGGACATTGTTGGTGCCCCTCAAATTGCAACCACTTCCTACAGTCCCCACTGTAAATGTGTGCATGTTTGATTGATTCATCTGAATTAGAGCTTGCAAGTTGCTTCCTCCTTCTCTGGCAAAGGACAAATAGAGGAAGCTCCTACTAATATTGAGGGTGTTAAAAGAAAGTGGTATCTGCAGAAAACTCCTTTGAAAGGTCAAAAAGTTGAAAAATATATATATTTTTTGTAAACGACCTTCAAAGAGCTTCAGGCATTTTGTCCTTCACTGGTCTAGCTCAGGTTCAGGCTGGGGAGTGAGGTGGTGGAGCAGAGACAGGGGCCAAGAGAAACACCCCGATTAGGAGCCTGGAACCCCTTCATGTTGCCAGTGAAACCACCTCTCAGCTTCACCCCAGCCTGGTCCCAGCCTAACGGAAAGTGGGAGCTTTAGCTGGGGGGCACCAGAGCCCCAAAGATCTGCTTACTCCCTGGAATACATCAGCACAGGTTGATGGACATTCGCCCTGTGGCAGCCCGGGAAAGGCCTCACCCAATTAATGAGCACTCCAGCCACTGCCTGGGGCCTGGAGTCAGACCCACTTCTTCCCCAGGCCCTGGGGACTTTTGACAGCTCCCTGCATTTCCCCCTCCAATTTCATGCTCCACAAACACCCTGCTTCTTAAAGTTCCATCATACGCAGAAAGATCCTTGTGTATTATTTTTTTCTGCTTATGAAAGTAATTCTTGCTTATTGCAAAAGTTTCACACAAGGTAGTGATGTGCAAATAAGAAAGCAAAAGCCTCCATAATCTAATTTTCCTGAGATAACCAGCCTTAGCAGCTGAGCATACACCCTTCCAGATCTTTCTCTAAGCAGGTGCAGTTTATTCATGCTCTGCTACATGTTTCTCCACACCTTTGCTTATGCTGTCTACGCTTGCTTCTCGGAATGCCCTTGCTTCTCTTTTGCTGGGCTCACATCTCTACATTCTTCTGAACTCAGCCTACTTTTTCCTTCTGTCATCCACCAGCTGGGACCAGGTGCCCCTCGCTGGGCTCCTTGAGCCTCTGCACAGCCTTATCAAGGCACCTAGCACGATGAACAATCAATTCCTTGTTGATGTGTTTGTCTCTCCAATTAAGAGTATAGATTAGTGGTCAAGAGATGAGGGCCAGGGGCGCCTGGGTGGCTCAGTCATCGGGCGTCTGTCTTCGGCTCAGGTCATGATCCCAGGGTCCTGGGATCAAGCCCCACATCGGGCTCCCTGCTCGGCGCAAGCCTGCTTCTCCCTCTCCCACTCCCCCTGCTTGTGTTCCCTCTCTCGCCGTGTCTCTCTGTCAAATAAATAAATAAAATCTTAAAAAAAAAAAAAGAGATGAGGGCCAGGGTGGACCCCAGCCCCTCTGGCTCTGCTGGGCTGTCCTATTCACTTTGGTATCCTCAGGGTCTAGCACGCTACCTGACACGCGATCGGCACTCCATACGTGTTTGTTTAATGAGTGAGTGAATGAGTAAGTTCTGGGTCACACAGCTGTCCCCACCGCGGGACTTTTATATGAAGGTGGAGGGCTACCGAGGGACACGACCACCCAAGAATGGAAGATCTCCATGTTGCCTGGTCTCAAGAGCTGCCACTAGCTTCCAGGAGTTGTGTAATCTTGGGAACAGTCCCCTCAGGGTGTTGTGAGGGTAAGAGTTTATGAAGTGAGGTTTCCTCCCATCCCCCACCATGACCAACCGCTCTCCTACTCCCACCCAGGAGGCAAAGGGACCTTTTCCCTTAAGCCCAGATACACACAAAGAGCTCATGTCTCTAATAGAGCTTGTCATAATCGGCTTCCCAGGGACAGAGCTCCAGATCTGCCGGCTGTGTGAATTTAGGCAAGTGCCCCAACCCCGCTGAGCCCCCTTCCACAAGAATAAAATTAAAATGCTCCTAAGAACACCTGCCTCACAGGTTAGAGAAGACTAAATGAAAGATGATTGCTGAGCACTTGGTAAACTCCCTAGCCCCTTATCCTGTCCCTCCCAGTGGGGTTTAGAGTGAGAGCAGGGTGCCAGGAAATCTGGACTCTAGCTCTGCCTCTCCCTCCCAAGGTGACTTTGGGCAGGTCACTTCCTGTTTCCTCATCTGTAAAGTGGAGGTGGGAGGGGGATGTGGTCTCTAAGTCTCCTTCCAGCTCTAACATTGAACATGCTCTGGAAAGTAAAAACTTTTGCAAAACGTCCCAGGTCCTCGTACTATCATTTGGCTGTGAGCAGAGTGGTCTCTGCTAGAGGCCAGCACTGCCGGGAGCGGGGGGGTCTCTCTTTCACCAAAGCCACCGAATAGGAGCAGTGAACGCTGGCAGGCCCCCAACTAGAACGCCCCCCCCCTCCGGTCCTGAATTTCTGTGCTGGGTCACTGTGACCTCACCTGATGCTGCAGAATCCTCTGCCAGCTTCCGAGTCCCCAGAGAGGGACGGGCTTGGGGACGGTTTGTGTGATGTGTCTTTCATGACATTTGAATTCTTTGGAACCTGATCATTTGAGGTTGGGATTAAACAGGCAAATCCCAGAGTCTGCTCTTGGGGAGGGTGGAGTCTCTGTGGGGAGAGAAGGCTGACAGGTGACCTGGTCTGGGGAGTGATGGAAGAACTCAGCGCGGGCTGGAGTCTGCAGGCTTCGAGTTGCTTAGGATTTGGGTTTACAGAGGGAGGGTGTCTGAAGGCCAGGGACAAGGCCAGGCCAGCTGAGGCTGAGCGGCCAGTGTCTAGGCAACAGAACACGCATCTGATCGATGAAGCACTCCCTTTCCAGAGAGTGCCAGACACCCCCAGAAGGAGCATTGGCGAGGACATCTTTATTTGGAAATCACCTCCTTGGGCACCAAAGAAGCTGAATAGACGTCTCCTTTCGTTGCTTCCCTGGGCAGGCCTACGGTAGGAACACGGAGAACATTCCAAGTGAGTGCTGCACTCTAGGCTCCTCCCGACAGCTTATCTCATGGTTTGATCCTCAAGGGCACTCTGGGCCCTATTTATAGACGAAGAAACCAGGGCTCAGAAATGCCAGGACCCTGCCCCAGGTCCCACTGCTTGTTGGCGGCAGAGCCAGGATCCTGGGCCAGGCCTCTGTCCTGAGCACCACGCCACCCGGGACTCCCTGGGGCTCCCCAATGTGTGTGGCTGGGGGGCAGCAAGTTCGCACAGAGCCTGGCTGAATCTGGGGGTCGGAGTGCAGGACTGTGAAGGGGTCCCCGGACTGGATGGAGTGAAGGGGCAATGGGGGAGTGTTTTCTGCTTGTCTTTAGGCTGGGGGACGCTCAAGAGCCTTGAGCTGGGCTGTTGGAATGACTCCTGAAAGACAAAGGCAGAGACTAGAGGGACAACTGGACAACCTTACAGGTCATTGCGGGACCTCTCCCCTGGGTGGAGGTGGCCCATCGCCCTGCCCTTGCCCCCTCGTCCAGCAGTCAGATGTCCCCGTCAACGGGGCAGCCCATCTGCACCTGTTTGTTGCCCTGGGCTTGTCTGCCTCTCTCACTCTGGCTTCTTGCTACCCTGGGCCCTGAGTTGGGACATGGTGGGAGAGGGTTTCACTTTCCCCGGTGGCTAGATTCCAGATCCCGGCTGGTGTCCTGCCCCACCTCTCCGTCTGCCTCCCGCCTGGCATGGGCAGCAAGACCAACTCTCTGCTTCCTTTCAGGAGCCGTGCACCTCTCATCCTGCTCTCTGGTCTCCTAGGAGAGGTGGTCTGGGGGCAGTGTTCTGGACCAGCATCACCTGGCGGGCTGGTTAAGGTCAAGCTGGTTGGGTCTTACCCCAGAACCTTGGGATCGGAATTTTTGAGGATGGGGCTCGGGCATCTGCATTCTGACAGGCTCCCTAGAAGAGTTCTGAGGAGCTGAAAGTCAGGAGCCAAGAGCCCCGGCATGAGATGGCATGAGATCATCACACCGTACCCTGCTGGAGGGACTAATTTCCCAGGATGCCAGGAAGGAGTCTGGGTTGGTGGCAGTGATATAAGACCGGTTGAATGAGCAGAGTTTCAGAAACCCAGGCAGGAAGGCAATCCCCCGGCTGGAGGCCCTTGAAGTGGAAAATTGCTCTCACCTCCCGGTCACCACCTCCACCCCACCCCCACCGCCGACTCCTTCACAGGAGAGCTCTCTTGGGCAAAGCCAGCCAGGAATGCTCAGGTTCGGGTCCAAGGAGGAAATGTGAGGAAGGCCTTGGAGATGGGCCAAGAGGAGAGCCAAGGAAGTGATGAAAGATATTTTTAGGATTACTTATTCCAGCAAAGGCTAAGGGGGCGCCTTATCGCCATCCAAGAACTTGGAGAGGCTTATTTATTAGACTCTTGACCTAACAATCAGAGATTAAACAAGAAAGGACCGAGGTGAGATGCAGGAAGGGACCTGTGAAGTGCTGACACAGATCCAGGACGAAGGCTGCGGGAGCTTCTATCCTGGTGTTTTCTGAGGACAGTTCATTCAGCTGTTCTCCTCCGATAGGGTTTAATGTCTGCTCTGTGCCCGCCACTTGCTCAGTACAAGGAAGAGAACGATCAACAAGGGCATGATTCCTGCCCTCCCGAGCTGAAGTTCAGGTGGAGAGTCCCTCCCGCCTGGAAAGCCTTTGTCCTTGTGTCCGCCCAGGGCAGACACCCGGGGGGCAGTGGCTCGCAGAGGTGTGGTTTTCGCCCAGAGAGACTGGCACAGTTTGGATCCCCAAAGCGGGAGGGGGAAGGAGGAGGGAGGCTGGGCGGGGATCCTGGTGGGCATGGGAGGTGGTGCTCGGAAGGCCGAAATGCCCTTCTGCGCCGTCACTCTCCTCCCTGGGGAGATACCTGTCCCCCCCCGACACTGCCTTCATGATCCTGTGGGGAAACATCTAGAGAGCTGCACTGGCTGCCAGCTTTCAAGCGTGGGGCCACATTTCCACAGGAGCCTCCTTCCCTACGACTACAAGGCCTGTGGGCAAGCAGCCCAGGCTGCCCTGGCCTCTGACTGTCCCCTTGGGGATACTCCTGCCTCAGAACCAGTGCCCCCAGCCAGGCCTGGGATCTTCCCGGAGGTCCCCCGCCCCATGGCTGCCAGAGTCACCGGGGCACTGCTCCCCACTGCTGGATACCTGGGCCACCCGGGCACCCCTGTTGGGTGCGGGCGTCCTCAGCTCCATTCAGGTTTCCCTGGGGAGCATAGAGTGATCAGGGAACCACTTCTGCCTTGCCGTCTGTCTGTCCGTCAGCCTCCCCCCTATTTAGTTTCTGAGGGTTTCTACAGCCCAGCACTGCCGAGGGGTTAAGAGGGACACAGGAGAACCATCTGTCGCTGCCTCCTGGGGTGGCCTGGACTTGGACGCATGAAGTAATGAGAGAATGATTCAAGTCCCAAACCACAACGAAATGGGAGTAGAAACTGGGGCACCCTAGGTCCGTCCAACTCCCCTTCCTGAGTCATCGGGAACCTGTGGTAAGTTCTGGAACCTCTCTGGGTTCTCCTTCTGTAGAATGGGAGGATGATCTGTGTGCTTCCCCAAACCGAGGCGAGGCTGAGTACGGGGACAGACTGGAACAGTGGCTTGTCCTCCTGGAGCACTTCTTAGGTGCCGGCAGCCCTGCTAAATCTTTTAATCGTCTCATTTAAGCTTCTTGGCGGCCCTGGGAGACAGCACTGCGATTACTTCTGTTTTACGGGAGCAGA
Organism: Phoca vitulina; assembly: GCF_004348235.1. Taxonomy (NCBI): domain Eukaryota; kingdom Metazoa; phylum Chordata; class Mammalia; order Carnivora; family Phocidae; genus Phoca; species Phoca vitulina. The sequence goes on along the minus strand of NW_022589729.1, from coordinate 18,569,244 downwards.
AGCTGAGGCAGAGAGGAATGAGTAACTTGGGGCCCGAGTGGTTGGATTCAGCCCCCATCTGCCCAGGCTTTATTGCTTCCAGTAACCAGGAGAGTGAAGGGGCAGGAAGAAATGGGCCAACTGCTTTCAGGCCCGAGGGTTGCCTCCTGGGGTTCCCGGTCCTGGAGGCTGCAGACTCGGCCTTCAGATCTGGAAGCAGGACCCCCATGTCTCCACCCAGCTCCTGTGACAGGTGGCAGCTGGGTGCCTGCTGGAACCTCCACGCCCTGCCTGAAGGTCCCTGTTTCCTCTCCTGAGGTGGCCCCCTTGCCCCGAGCCAGGGTCCTTCACATCTCCCTACGTAATGGCTCATGCATTAACTTCTTGGCCATTTCCAGAGCATTCTCTCCATCTTCCCAATGTTATTCTTCCCTTTTGCCAGAAGAGGGGACTGAAGCTCGTGGTGTGTGTGTGTGAGGGGGTGGGGGGGATCAGAGACTTGCCCAACATCCTGTGGTTGGTAGACAGACTCTCAGCCCAGTAATATTCACTAGACGGGAGTCTCCAGAGAAGGCTGTGGGAGAGTCTTGGTCCTTCCCCTCCCCAGGTCCCTTCGTGACTCAACATTACTTTGGTCAGAATTCTGAGGACTCAAGACCCAGGCATGGCCCACACCTCTGAATTCACTCAACCATTCATTTATTCAACCATATTTATCTGCCGCGCTCTGGGAGTCGTGCCATATGTGGGTGCCATGGGGAACTGCCCCCGGGTTGCTCAGAGGCTGGGGTGTGAGAGGGACAGGGAAGCCGACTCCGAGCAGGCAGTTATATTACCAGGTTCGAGTACTGAGGAGGGACCCCTAAATTTGAGAAGCAAAGATGGCTTCCTGGAGGAGGTGATGAGGCAAAGTCTAAGCTGAGACCAGAGGGATGAGGAAAACTAGCCTCAGAAAATTAGGCTGGTAAGTGGAAGGGAGGAATGTTCCAGGCATGGGTAGCAGCATTTGGGAAGGCCTGATTGCAGGGGAGCCCTTGGTGCCCCTGCTGCTGTGTCCTCAGCTCCACCTGAAGCTCCCTCCCCCCAGATCCTTCCGTCTCCCAACCGCCTGTGCCCCCCACCCCGCCCACCCCTGGGTGCCCAGCCCCCACTTCCTCCCTGCTGGGCAAGCGGGGTGTGGGCACCATTGCATCCGCCGGCCCACTGCCTTGGCACAGAGCTGTCTGGTGTGAATGTGGATTATTTCCCTCCCGGGGGTAACTGGAGAAGAGGCGGCAGGTGAGGCGGCAGGTATGGTAGCCAGGAACATCCTGGCGCGGGCTCTGTCCTAGAGACCCGCGGAAAGCCTTTGTCCCCAGGGCCTGTAATGGGTTTCAGGAGAGAACTTTAATATTTGCAGCAAACAGAGGCACAAAAGACGTGGAGGGCTATTGTGGGCTCTCCAAAGAGGAGCTAATCCTCAGGCAAGCCACCTCGGCCAGAAGGGGTTCAAGTGCAGGGCGGGCCGCTGGGGGATGTTGTCATTTATGAGCAACTGTAGGAGATAATAGCACCGAGGGCGCAGAGCTCCACACAGGTGGAGGGTGGTGGTGAGAGGCACAGAGGCACTCCCCACTGAGGGCGGGGGGAAGGGGGGTAGCACCTGTCCTGAAAGCTCAGGACACAGGCGACACTCCCCCACCCCCATCCATCCCGCTGCGGGCCCCAGCTCCCCGCTCCTCCGGCTCCGTGCCCCGAATCTGCAGCTCCCTCTAGGCGGCCAGGACTGCCTTGTGGGCTGGCCTTTGCCTGGGGGGTCAGTTGAGTCTGGGGGTGGGGTGTCCATCAGGGCTCTTGGCCTCTCTTTCTTCCCTTTCCTTCTCTCTAGCTCTCTCTCTGGGCCTCTTTTCGGTCCACTGCACATAGACAAGTCATTTCTTGGCTCCAGGGGGCCAAGGAAAGGAAAAAAAAAAACAAAAACAAAAAAACAAAAAACTGCTTCATTTGCATATTATTAGCATAAAGAGACTCTATTAGCATGAGTCTGTTTTCAGCTCCTCCCTCCTCCAAACCTGCCCCATCAGGTCTAAGTATGGTACATCAATGTCCTATCCAGTCACTAGGACAAAGGGAAATCTTGGGGGGGCGGGCCGGGGTTGGGAAAGGGGCTTTGCCCTGTGGCGGGTGTGGAGGAAAATAGCCCAAGTAAGAAATCTGCAATCCTGGGAGTGAGAGGTTGAAAAATTCAACTCTGCAAGCTTTGCGTTATTAGGACAGCGGGTTCTGCCAGAATCCCCTCACCCCTAAACGACCTTAGGGGTACAAAAAGCTAGGGCTGGAAATAATGAGGAGGAAATGTGACCGTGTACTGATTGGCATTACAACTTGCATAATTCTTTGTAATTTGCGGGGGTGGGATTATTCTGTTTTCTAGAAATTTTGAAATACAATCTTTTTGCTTCTTAAAAGTTTCCTTCTTGGAGTTTTCTTTCCTTTGCTTCTTGTCAGCTTCCTAAGATGCGGATCTGCTTCCTCTCTAGGAGGGAGAGGAGGCCTGGATAGGAGCACGGTGAAGGGGACAGGGAGAAGCCAGGCAGTAAGACACCTGACTTGGAGAAAGAGAGGCAGGGCTCTGCCAGGACCCAGGACACCCAAGGATCCTGAGGTGTGTGGGATGCCCTTTTAAAGCCCTCCTTTGGCCATAGCTCTGTGGGATCTTGTTTCTGCTCATAAATTCATGGGAGTGGAGCTGAGATGAGGCTGGTTTGTCTGTCCACTTCCCATCACTTCGCATAGGGCAGCCAAGGCTATAGGATAAGAACCCAGAGAAAGCCTGACTCCCAGGCCATGCTCTAACAGAGAGTGAACTGATCGAGAAATCAAGAGCCTTGCTCCTGGGGAGAAGGGTCTTGTCTTAAGAAGCATCTTCCAAAGGGCTCAATAGATACCTCCTCCAGACAGTAGAAGATGGGTCCCCTCTTCCCCCAGGGTTATGAGCCACCTCTTTCCTTGGGGGGGAAAGAGAAGGGAGAAGAAATCTGATCCCTCTTGTAGTGGAACCCTGGACATTGATTTAGTTATTTCCATCTGCAGCCCATTTTTATTATATACAAGATGAATGAGGCTTAATTCAGTTGAACGTGAGCTGAAGGAAAACACCTGCAAAGTCCTTTGTTAGCCGAACGACTTTCTCCACTCCCACCCTACTCTACCTTTTCTACCCTCTTTTGTTCACTCTCTCTCTTCTAAACACATTATAAATATATTGTTATATTTACTATTAACAAACCTGCATGCTATTTATTTATTTATGTTTTTAAAAAGTTTATTTATTTACACCCAACATGGGGCTCAAACTCACTACCCCCGAGATCAAGAGCTGCGCCCATTTCTGACTGAGCCAGGCCGGCGCCCCTCCAGTGCTATTTAAACAATAATAATATCTCTTTTAAAACACAAATCGGATCACATCCCTCTTCTGCCTGGAAACTTTGGGTGCTCCTTTTTGCCATCTCTAAGGACTTGCGTGGTGTGGGTCCAGCTTCTTTTCTTACCTCACCCCTTACTGCTGTCTGTTTTTCTCATGACTCTTTGTTCATTTTTATTTTTTTTTAAGATTTTATTTATTTGAGAGAGAGAGAGAGAGAGGTGTGGGGAGGGGGGAGAAGAGGAGGAGGAGCAGAGGGGGAGGGAGAGGGAAGGGGATCCCCAGCAGACTCTATGCTGAGAGCAGAGCCTGACGCGGGGCTTGATCTCACGACCCTGAGATCATGACCTGAGCTGAAATCAAGAGTTGGATGCTTGACCAACTGAGGCACCCAGGCGCCCCTCTCAATACTCTTTAGGCTCACTGGCCACCCTATGGCTTGGAGAAGCCCACCTCATTCCCACCTCAGCTTCTTTGTCTTTGTTGGTTCTTCCTGCAAGGTCTGCTGGAGACCAGATTCTTCTCATCGCTCAGGGCTCAGCTCTGCAGGCCCCTTCTCAGACAGATCCTCCTTCGCCTCCCCACCCGGACAGCAGCGGCAATCTTATTCATTTGTTAAATTATTCATTCTGTCTTCTGTATGGACATTCTGTATGGACATACCTCATTGGCCTCCTCCATCTCCATGTAAAGCACCTGGAACGTGCTCATGAAATATTTGTTGCATGAATGAGTGAGTGTGGATAACAATACCCAATGACAGCTTGGGGTTGGTGACAGAGCATGGATTTTGGAGTCAGAGAGATGCAAGTTCCTGTCATGGTTCTGTCACTCACTGGTGAATGGCCATGGGCAAGTTACTACCCCTCTGAGCCTCTGTTCCTCCTCTGGGAACAGGGATAATAGTAACTTCTACACTGAAGATTAAATTCAGCATTATGTACCAGGGGCTCATTACAGAGCAATTATTAGCATGAATAATTATACCTCTATTTCCTACTTATTCTGTACCATGATCTGGTCCTGCCCTCAAAAATTTCAGTTTACCGAGAGACGCAGAAACCTACGTGGCCAACTATGAAACAAGGGGGAACACACCAAGCAGAGATATGAACCAAGTAGTACAGGAACAAAAAGGCAAAGAACAGCAAACGCCACAAAGCCTGCGTTGGGATAGCATTTCACGGTTTATACATCACGTAGACCTCCTGAGACAAAGCAGATCTCAGTATGCCCACTTGACAAGAGAATAGCGGCCCAAAGAGATGACAGCATTGGCCCCTGGTCACCCTCTAGCCCCCTGCCCTGCTGTGTGTGTGTCTCCCCAAAATTTGTATGTTGAATTCTGAAGTTTATTTTTTTAAAAAATAATCTCTATACCCTTCGTGGGGCTCGAACTCACGACCCCGAAGTCAAAAGTGGCACACTCTTCTGACGGAGCCAGCCAGGCACCCCCATGTGCTGAATTCTAATCCCCAAGCTGATGATGTTAGGAGCTGGGTCCTTTGGAAGGTAGTAAGTCATGAGAGTGGAACCCTCCTGAATGGCACTAGTGCCCTTATAAAAGAGACTCCGGGGAGCTAGCACACTTCTTCCACCGCGTGAAGACAGAGCAGGAAGTCAGCTGTCTGCGCCCCGGAAGAAGGTTCTTACCAGAACCCGACCGTGCTGGCACCCTGATCTCGGACTCCCAGCCTCCAAAACTGTGAGGAATAAATGTCTGTTGTTTATTCTTATTATTTATACCCAGTCTGTGGTATTTTGTTATAGCAACTCCAGTAGACTACAACCCTTGCTTTGTTTTTCTTCCACTGCACTTGCCCCTCTGGACACTTTATGGGATTCTTGGTGTGTGGTCTATCTCCCACACTGGAATGCAAGCCCCGTATCAGTCTGTTTTATTTCCTGGGGCAGCACCTGGCACAGAGTAAGTGCTCGGTAAATATATGTGGCATGAGTGAATGGAGGATAGAAGAGGTAGTAAATGGCAGAGGTCGGCTTCAAAACTCTCAAGCAGGAGGCAGAATAGTTGGCTGAGGGCCAGCTTCTGGAGCCTGACAACCTAGGTCTTGATCTCAGCTTTGCAACATACCAATTAGTGTGCAACTTTGGCAAGTTACTTAACGTTTCTGTGCCCCGTTCCCCCAGCTGTCTGATGGGGGTGATAATTCACCCCTTAGTTCATAGGATTGTTGGCAAGGACTACATGAGTTAATATGCATAACGTGCTTGGAACAGTGGACGGTATATAATAAGCCTTAATTCATAATTGACAGCTTAAAAACAACCAACCAGCCAACCAAGAAACCAAGCAACCAAGCTACCAACCAATCAAGGTATCTTGACTCCAAATGCAGTATTCTTTCTCTACATCATATTTTTTTAAAAAGATTTTATTTACTTATTTGGCAGAGAGAGAGAGAGGGAGGGAGAGAGAAAGAAGGAAAAGCAGACTCCCGCTGAGCGGGGAGCTCAATGCGGGATTCAATCCCAGGACCCCGGGATCATGATCTGAGCCAAAGGCAGACGTTTACTCGACTGAACCACCCAGGCACCCCTCTACATCATATTATATAGAGCTGTAGAGTTTCCAAATCACCAACATAGTCATGATTTTCTTTTATCTTCATATCGTCGTTGTGAGGTAGGCAAGAAATAATTATTGCCCCATTTTATAGAAGAGAAAACTAAGATGATACTAGAAAGGATACTGACTCAAGATCACACAAAGGCTTAAGATGATGTGACTTCAAATATACAACTCTGGCCATGATCTCACACGTAATTCCCTCCCCCAGATGTATCGTCTGAAACAGGGGGGAACAATCAAATCAGAGACTGGTAGGGACTCCAGAAGGCCTACAAATATCAGTCTCTCCTATTTTCAGGGTTTGGAAATCCACTTACATTTCCTCTCATCATGGGCTGTCATTGTATGTAAGACAAATGTTGCTGAGACTTGAAGGTCAAGGGAAACTCCTATGGATTCAAGAGTGACGGCCCAAGGCTGCAAGAAGGTCTGGGATACTCTCTGCACACCAAAGGCCTCTTTTCCCCCACAGCAGCTGTCTTGGTGAGCAACTGTGTGGACCCAGAACTGTGCCAGCCGCCATGGGGGCAGGGAGGACCCAGCGAGTTCTTCCCACAGGGATCGTTGGTTCAGTTTGGAGAGCAGAGGCAGGATCTTCCTGGAGCTAATCTTGCCAGTTGCCTGCTTCTAGAGACTCTGGGTGGGTGTGAGAATGGTATTTTAAATTTTGTTTGAAGTGACCACAATGCTAACCAGACCATTTGGGTCCCAGAGCTCACTCAGGGGAGGACATGTAGAGAAATGGATGGAATGAAGGAGCTCATTTGTTTGTTTCACTCATTCATTCATTCAGTTCCCATTTATTCACCCTTAGCCTGCACTGGGGATGCCAGAGTCTTATGCCTTTATTCACAAATAGATTTAAAACAAACATCCCTGCAGCTGTTCCTGACCCAATGCAAACCACCGTCTATTGAGTACTGACCACAAGTTAGTCACCGTACATACAGCGGTCTCCCCTTATCCGCAGGTTCAGTTACCCGCGGTCAACTGCGGTCTGGTAGCAGATGACCTTCCTGACAAATCTCAGAAGGTCAGTAGTAGCCTCATGCTTCGTCAGAGCCTACATCACTCCCCTCACTTCGTCTCATCATGTACACATTGTATCATCTTACATCATCACAAGAAGGGTGAGTACAGTACAGTAAGAGATTCTGAGAAGGAGACCACATTCACATAACCTTATTTATTATACTATACTATATTTATTTATTTTTTATGGTTATTTTTTATTCATTTCATATTTTTAAATTTTTGGACTATCTTCTGTCTTTAGGGTGTCTTTATTTTTCATGATTATTATTTTTTTATTAATTTTATTTTATTATGTTAGTCACCATATGTTACATCATTAGTTTTTGATGTACTATTCCATGATTCATTGTTTGCATATAACACCCAGTTCTCCATGCAATACGTGCCCTCCTTAATAGCCATCACTGGGCTAACCCATCCCCCTACCACCCTCCCCTCTAAAACCCTCAGTTTGTTTCTCAGGGCCCATAGTCTCTCATGGTTCATCTTCCCCTCCGATTCCCCCCCTTCATTTCTCCCTTCCTGCTATCTTCTTCTTCTTCTTTTTTTTTTAACATATAATGTATTATTTGTTTCAGAGGTACAGGTCTGTGATTCATCAGTCTTACACAATTCACAGCGCTTACCATAGTACATACCCTCCCCAATGTCTATCACCCAGCCATCCCATCCCTCCCACTCCTCACCACTCCAGCAACCCTCAGTTTGTTTCCTGAGATTAAGAATTCCTCATATCAGTGAGATCATATGATATTTGTCTTTCTCTGATTGACTTATTTCGCTTAGCATAATACCCTCTAGTTCCAACCACGTCATTGCAAATGGCAAGAGTTTGTGGTTTTTTGATGGCTGCATAATATTCCATTGTATATATACACACCACGTCTTCTTTATCCATTCATCTGTCGATGGACATCTTGGCTCTTTCCATAGTTTGGCTATTGTGGACATTGCTGCTATAAACATTGGAGTGCACGTACCCCTTTGGATCACTACATTTGTATCTTTGGGTATTATATTATACTGTATTTATTTATTATACTATATTGTTATAATTGTTTTATTTTGTTATTCGTTATTACTGTTGATCTCTTGCTGTGTCTCATTTGTAAATATATATATTGAGCTTTATCATAGGTAGATATGTATAGGAAAACAGTGTAATACATATCTGTGGTTTCAGGCATCCCTGGGGGGGGGTCTAGGAATGTATCCCTTGTGGGTAAGTGGGGGACCGACTGTACCTAACTACAACCCTTCGAGGTTTAGCATCACGATTCCCACTGTACAGGTGAGACAATGGAAGCTCTGAGTGGTCCCGTCATACACCCAAGGTCACACAGTGATGGAAAAGACAGGGTTCAAACTCAAGTGAGCTTGACTCCAAAGCCCAGGCTGTGGTTGAAGTTTTAAAATTTGGATATTCGAGTCATAAAAAGAATATGTGTAACATACATCTAAGATGCAAAGTGTAATAATAAGATGACTGCCGGTGGCCCCACAGCCCCACTGGGGACAGGACGGTCCCCACGTCGTCTAGTTGCCTTGTCTGTCTGGTGCCTCTTGCATTCGCCTGCTTCTCTCCAACCCTGACCCCCATCCAAGGTAACTGCTTTCTAAGTTTTGGGCTCATCATCCCCTTGTTTGTATGTTTTTTATTATTCTATGTTGTTTTACCAGATGCATTTGTGATAAATATGTGCAAAGATAAACCGTCTAGTTTTGCTTGCTTTTGAACTTTACTTAAATGGTAACTGTACGTCTCCTTCTGTGCTTATCTTCCATATGCTTTTTTTTTTTTTTAAAAGATTTTATTTATTTATTTGACAGAGAGAGACACAGCGAGAGAGGGAACGCAAGCAGGGGGAGTGGGAGAAGGAGAAGCAGGCTCCCCACTGAGCAGGGAGCCCGATGTGGGGCTCGATCCCAGGACCCTGGGATCATGACCTGAGCCTAAGGCAGACGTTTAATGACTGAGCCACCCAGGCGCCCCTTCCATATGCTTTTGAGATGCACCCAGTTGATGTATGTGGCTTTAGTTTAATCATTTCCACCTCTGTGAAATTCCATGGTTTGAATATATCACATTTTATTTATCCAATTTTCTGTAGAAGAACGTCTGGGTCATTTCCAGTTTTGTTTTGTTTTTCTTTCCTTTTCTTTTTCTTTTTTCTATTACAAAAAATGCTACTAGGAAAATTCTTGATCATGTCCTCTGGTGCCCGCCAGCAAGGGTTGTATATGTCAGGGCTGGAGTTGCAGGATCATAGAGGCTGTATGTGGTGCTTTTATTCAATACAGCCCCAAAGTAGCTGTACCAGTTTATCTTGGAGCCCATCCTTGGAGGAGGATCTTTTCTGGAGTCAGGGTTGGGCTTAAGAAAGTGGGCTCCAGACTGATGACTAACTGGTAAGTCTTGATACTAAGTTTGGGGAATACCTACCCCGATGTGTAGTCATTCATATGGTAATTCACAGAGCTGTGTGCAAACTTGATAGTTTCTCTCCAGTGCTGAGCCTCTGGGGCTGGAAACACCTGTTCAGTTATTGAGCAACATCCCAGGCGAACCAAAAAACGCCAGCTGATCTTGTCCCACATGGCAGACTTGGCATGTTGGCCAGAACATGTGGGCTTGGGGGATTTCATTTTCCTTTTTTTGTTTTTTTAAAGATTTTATGTATTTATTTGAGAGAGAGAGAGCGAGAGAGAGTGAGAGAGAGCACAAGCTAGGGAGGGGCAGAGGGAGAGGGACAAGCAGACTCCCCGCTGAGCAGGGAGCCAGACATGGGGCTCGATCCCAGGACCCCGGGATTATGACCTGAGCCGAAGGCAGATGCCCAACTGACTGAGCCACCCAGGTGCCCTTATTCATTTTCCTTTTAAAAAATGTTTGATTAGGTAATACATTCAAAGAGTTAAAAATTCAAAGTATAAGATTATATAAGTAGAGTCTTACTCTTATATCTGACTCCCACTTGCCCCATCCCCCCTCTGAAAGGTTGTCACTTTTATTAATTTCTTATGCATCTTTCTAGAGTTTTCTTTATGTACAAGCAAAAATGAATGTAAAGTCTTATTTACGCCTCCTTTTACTGAAAAGATAGCATTTTCTACATATGATTCCACCATTGCCTTTCCACGTGACAATGCTTCTTGGATGCTGTACTCCGTGTCAGGACACAGAATGTTCCATCATTCTCTTTAAGAGCTGTGTGGCATACTGCTGCCTTCCACAATATTTATGTATCACCTACTATGTGCCAATGTCTATGCTGAGTGCTGGGGTTAATGATGAATCAAAGCAGCCTTTAGGGAGCCCACAGTCTAAGGGCATGCAGACCAACAATTAGGATGAAGTATTCTAGGAGCCGATCTTCCAGAAATATCTACTGAGTACCAAGTAATTGTCAGGCATTGCTCTGGGCGCAGGGTGGATGATGGTGAATAAAGCTGATGAAACACCCCCCCCACCCCCGGGTGGAGCTGGTGCTCTGGCACAGAGAGTGCGGGACTCTGGGGGCCCGCGGAAAGCCCCTGACCTGGTCTGGGGGTCCGAGAAGCCTGGCTAGAGGAAGTGATGTGTTAGCTGACGACTAACAGCTAAGGAGGAATAGCCAGGGGAAGCGCCAGAGACGGGCATCTTTGGGGAACCGAGACAAGTTCTTGCGTGTGGAGCTGAGGGAGGCGGTGAGAGCCGAGGGGAGCAGGCAGCGGCCGGTGGGGAGGGCGGCGGGGAGGGCCTTGGGGACCACGGAGGGATTTTGTCTGTGTGGACGCCGTGGGGGAGGGCTGGTGCGTGGAGTGGCTGGAAAGGAACAAGAGGGCTGGCAGGAGCCCCACGGAGAGGGCTGAGGGTGGTCTAGGCAGGATACGCCAGCCGCCTGGACCAGGTGGAGCGGGGGGGGGGGGGGGAAGGGAATGGCTTCCAAGAGAGTGAGGAGGTGGTGTTGCCAGGACTTAGTGGGCTGCAGGCAAGGCCGGAGGGAACCTCAGCCATCTCCTCGGAGCCTGAGGCTAAGCCCTCCTCGGTGGGCTGTTCTGGGGCCTCCCTGACACAAGGAAGGCTCTCCACAGTAACTGGTCCATCCCTCACCCCTCACCCCTGCACCTATTTTCCTGCTTTTGTCCAATCTTAGGAGCTTCTTTAGAATTTTTCTGTACTTCAATGAGGGAAACCCACTGTCTGGCCCTCTCAGTCCCTACTCCCCCCCGCCCCCCACAGCCCTCCCTACACACACACACACACACACACACACACCCCATGCAGATCCATAGGCCCACATGTCCCCCCACCAGCACACGTCCTAGAGGGAGCCTCCAGGTGTGCACCCAGCAGGCAGGTCCTCGGATCCTCAGCCCACCGTCACAGCGGGGCCAGCCATGCGCGGCTACGAGGTTTGGGTGTCGCCGCCGGCATGGCTGTTCCGTGGCTGCCACTGGCCTGTGTGTTCCTGGGGACAAGACCGCCGGGTGGGTGCTGGCCACACATCTGACTCTGCTGGGAGTGGCCTGTGGCTGGTGACAGGGCTGCGAGGGAGCCTCTGTCGAGTGGGAGCAAACAGCAGAAAAAGTCAGCATTCCACCAAACCCCCTGGGGCAGCGTGGCACCCAGCCAGGCCCAGCTCAGTTTATTTGGTGATAAGATTTGTCCCCCCCCCCCCCCCCCCCCCCGGCCCCAGTGGTGTGTGCCGCCCAGAGCTCTGGCCTGGATCCTCCCTGTTAGTCATTAGCAGCCTGGAGCTGCCCCTTGGAGCAGGGCTGTGGTGGGACAGGGGAGGCCTGGGTCGGAGCCGTCTTATTAACTGGGGTCTTCTTCTCTGAAGGGATGGTGATGGATGGGCCCCCCGGAAGTGCTGCCCACCCCCCACTCTGGGCTCCAGTGGTTTCACTTAGCCCAGAGGGGCAGCCCCGCACATGCTGCCTCCCTCTGCTGGCACCTGCCCCTAGTGGGTCTGTACCGAGTCACATGGAAAGTTCTGTCCTGCTCCTGACTCTGGAGAAAACTCAAAATGCCCAGTATTTAGGCCTGGGGTCGACTCTCCACGTGGCTCTGGCAAAGACAGAGCCCTCATCCTCAAGCTGTAATGTGTCTGCAGGCCGGGTGGGCCTGGCCAGGGGCTCTATCCCTCCGGAGAGCACTGAAAACAGAGCTGCTTCCTCAGGGACAGCTCCGAGTGCTGTCCGAGGACGGTGTGCTTGGTTTAAAGATCCGCTGTCACCATCTTGAAATTGTTAATCATTTTTGAACAAGGGGCGGGGCATTTTCATTTCACACTGAGCCCTGCCTGTTATGTAAGCCAGTCCGAAATTTTGTTGTCTTCTCTTTAGTATCTTTTGAATTCTGAACTATGGAAACATGTTTGTTTGCTTTTTATTTTATTTCACTTTTATTTTATTTTTTTAAAACTTTATTTGAGAGAGAGAAAGAGCACAAGCAGGGGGAGTGGCAGGCGGAGCGAGAGGGAGAGGCAGACTCCCCGCGGAGCAGGGAGCCCGATGCGGGGCTCGATCCCAGGACCCTGGGATCATGACCTGAGCCGAAGGCAGACGCTTAACCGACTGAGCCACCCAGGCGCCCCTTGTTTGTTTTTTAAACTTAATAACAAAACACCAAAAAGGAGAACAGTAAAGAAGGACACCTTTATTGTTTGTGGTGCACATTTAGAAACAGGTCATGTGTCCACTGCGGGCCACGAGCTGTTGTGTATGCACCCCTGCACACCATACCTGCAGTCCGCAGTCGGACGGGCTCCCAGCAGAGCCTGTGTGGCATGCAGAATGCCACCCCCGTGAAGGACACACATATGGTGCTTTGCTCCCAGACCCATGCCACTGCCCAGGATGAGCCAGTCCTTACTCCACAGCTGGGTGGGGAGACGAGGCTCCCCAAACTCTCCTGCTGACCCCTCCCCCCCAGGATTCCCCACCTCCGGGGGTATCTTCAGAGTCAGATGACATCAGAAGTCCTATGCTAACATCCCAGCTCTGCTGGGAACTCAGGGCAGAATACTTCTGTGGAGACAGGAGAATTCCATGGCGGGCATTGATGTGGCCTGGGAACCTCTGAGCGGTCATCTTGTCCACCCCCTTCAGGCTGGGCCCTGTCTATGCTGTCCATTGCCCCAAGAGTCTGCAGGGACAGGGAGTCTATGAGTTTTCCTGGCCCCTCATTCTAGTATTTGTCACTGATGTGGATTTCTTGCCTGAATCATTCATGTTTCAGTTTTTGCCCATTTCTTGTTAGGCGTAAGAAATTGGGATTCTCCTACCCCACAGATCTCACAGGGTTAAACATGCCCACAGCCTGAGGACCAGTTTTGAGGATCAAAACAGAGAGAAAAGCACCCCCCTTCAAGTGTGACGCCTCCGCGGCTGGGCACTCAGCCTGCAAGGGAAGGAGCACTGCTGCCCTCTGGTGGCCAGTCAGCAGAGGCTCAGGGAGCAGCTGGGGGGGGCGGGGTCCCCTTTGCTTGTCACGGGACAGCAGCTTTGAGTATCCGTGTAAATGTCCTTTCACTGTTCCGGGAACACAGCAAGCTTGTCCTCACCTCAGGGCCTTGGCTCTTGCTGCCTCCTCTCCCTGGAATGCTCTTTGTCTAGATCTCTAGTGTAGTCTGTTCATTCTCTAGTCCTTGGGCCAACTGACACCTCCTCAGGGAAGCCCTCCTGGACCATTTTGTCTGAAACAGCACCAACCCCAGTTCCTGTCCCTTTCTATCCCATTTCCTTGTTTGCTTTGTTCAAACGCTTATCTACTATTTGAGAATATCTGTTTCAATTCTGTGTCTACGGCTTCTCTCCCTTATCAGAATGTGGGGTCCTGGAGAGCAGGGTCCTTGTTGATTTCATTTGTCACTAGACCTCCGTGCATTGTACATAGTAGACACTCAACAACACTTGTTGAAGGAATAAATAAATGCGTATCAAAGACAGCAACTGAGATTTAAGCAGAGCTTCTGGTCCTCAAAATCATGTATTCTGAGGTGGGCACATACCACCCTCATTTGACCGACGAGCAAGCCAAGGCTCAGAGAGATTTATAGGAGTCATCTGAGCATTCAGCAGAGAGGAATGAGCCAGTCCTTGGTGGCTTTTCCTGGGCTCTCTCAGTCCCATACCTTGGAGGGGACTGAGCGACGTTCCAGGCCTGAACCGTGGCCGCCAAGGGTTGAGGCAGGCCCCCACGTGAGGTCCAGGCCCTCACCTTCTGGCCCTGGTGACCAAGGGAGCCTGAGCTGCGCCCTGTTGCAAAGCTGTGCTGTGGTTTGCGGGTGTGTGGTGGCGGGGGCAAGGAAGGCCCGTTCACAGGAGAGTAGAACAGGACTCCGGAGACAGTGGCCTGGCCGTCTGCAGAGATGTGCGTTCTGGAGCAGGGGTGTGTTCGGGGAGGGCGGGTGGCAGGAAGGCTGGAGCCAGTGAGGGAACTGTGCCTCCTCTGGGGCCAAGATTTGGCTGTGACATTCTGGGTTCCACTGGGGCCCCTGAGGGCCCAGCCATGTCCTCACTACACTCAGCCCGAGGCAGGGGCTGCACTCTGATCTGGACCCAGTACAGACTCGAGGGGGTGGAGGGCTCTGGCCGCAGAGCCCAGGCTGCTGGGGCTGGGCTTGGGCAGGTGGGGGGCTGGTGGGGGCCGGGATGCCCAGGCCCCAGGCAGGCTTCGCTGAGCACCAGGGCGGGAGTCTGGATGATCAGCAACATCTACTCCTGGACTGGTCTTCTGATGAGAGCTTGATGGAGTCTGTGAGGTAATTCTCTAAGATGCTTCGATACTGGGGAAGGAAAAGAGAAGCCAGAGTTCACATCCTGAGGGGCAAAGAGCCTCACCTGCCTTCTGTCTCTTACTGGCTGGTGGTGGTTGGGCTTTTTGTTCCCTCCCTATTGTGTTGTTCGGAAGCTGAGGCCCCCGGGGGGTGAGCACTGGTTTTCCCCACCCTCTTCTTTCCTCAACTCCTCCTCAGGTTCTTCCCAGGAGCCCAGAGCGGGTGGACGGCATGAGTCTCCTGACCTCCAACGAGGCCCCACAACTCTCCGTTCTCCAGAGGGAGCAACTGAGGTGACATCTGACCTCAGGCAGAGATGATGACAGCCCACTCCTCCTTTCTGCTGGAGACCTCTCCCCACAAACACCCCCACACCCCAACCTTCTTTCATCACGTCCACCTCCCAGCCTCCCCCCACCACTGCCCGGGCACCTGGAGAAGCCCCGTCAACCCTCTGCCCTTCTCATGGCCTCTGTTCTCCCTAAAATAGACTCAGCGTTTCCGCCGGGCCCTATTTGCTTCTCTGCCCACCTCCCCAAACCCTTGGGTCCCAGCGATGTCCAGAGAAAGCCTCTCCCCACCCAGCTGGCCACTTCTCTCCCAGGACCCACCCCGCTTGGCTCAGAGGCGAGGGTGGGATGGGGCAAGGGGGCCCTTCCTCCAGGAGATGGATTTGCGGGTGAAAGGGTCTCTTCTTAAAGGTCTCTCTACTCTGCCAGGCTCTCACCGGTCACCGGGCTCAGGCGTCCATGCCCCCCACAGCTGGCATTGCGTGTGTGAGTGTGCGAGCCGGTGGGTGTGCACTCACTCGGCGGGTGAGTGCCTCTCACCCCCTTGGTGTGGCCCCAAGCAGCACCCGTCCCCACTGGTGAATGTCACGGCTCTAATGCCATGGCCCTGGCTCCCAGGAGGTGCACCCTGATGATGTTGGCTCCTGAGACCCATGACTCACTGTCACCCCCAGACTGAGTGGTCATTTCGGCTCACGTGCAGAGCTCATGGTGCTGGGCCAGGATCCAGCCCTTTTCCAAATAGTTTGTTTCTTGAGAGCCCTTGTTTCTCAGCCCTCCCACGTAGGGTCTCGCGGGCCTTAGTCGGCCTGCGTGATGGGCCTTGAGGATCCCTAGACAGATTATTTAGCGTTATTAGAATTTATATAATAGTAATTTTACAGGAAGGCTTAGTGCTGGGGGGTGAGGGCAGTGTAGGCTCTGCAAAAGGTCTGTCTCTCTGGAGATGTCCCCACACCCCAGATTGATCTCCCCCTCTGCTGGGGAGGAACCCCACTGCTTACACACTTGACCCAGGACACCCCAGGGCTTCCCTAGCTCTCACCCTGAGAGAGCAGAGTCCCACCCGACGTGTCTGAGGAGAGAAAATGGGGCCGAGCGGCTCCTTCTCGCCAGCACCGTCCAGCCTGGCGTGCGGGCCCCAGGCTCTGCAGCCCGGGCGTGTCCAGTCCTCCTGCTGGCCCCTCCTGCTGGGTGCGGGGCCCCCTCACACCGCGGAACGAACGTAGTTACAATCCTGACATTTCTGAACCTCCCAGCGAGGGCCGAGGAAGAGCAGAGCGTCCCCGGCTAAGCCCCCCTCTACACCTAGTGAGCCATCTCTGCCTGAGGGGGAGGTTTTGGAAGGATTCTCTTATTGTCTGGTATTTTCCGGGTCCCTCCCTCATCATGAAAGCCAGAGACCTTGACTGGGATCCGGAACTTTCCTAATTGGGTCTTTGGACCCAGGAGGCAGGGCCTGTTGGTTCAACACCTGCGAGTGTGCCCCACCCTCCCGTCCACCCAAGGCCCCGCTGGGACCCCAGAGCCCCTCATGACCAGAAACCCCTGCCATCGTCCACAACGCCAGCCCCCGGGGAAGGAGATTGGGAGTGCCCCGAGGAGCAGCGGGGCTTTCTGAGCTCCTTCGCATTTTATTCTAGATTCAAATGGAACGCTGCCTCTGGAAGGTGTGAGAAACTTCCTCATTCATTACACTGGCAAAGCCTGAGGTCTTCACACCAGCTTTCTTACACCCAATAATAGTCACGCCTCCACGGGTCCGTGTTACCAGAGTGCTTCCCATTTGTGACACCATTTCGGCCCGTCATGGCATCATCTGGCTCCTCAGATTTCCCACAAAACTTTCGAGTAACCGGCAGGCCACAGTTAGGTCTCCTGTGTAATTCTTTCCTCCAGGCCCCGGTCCTCTAGGTGATGTGTGCATCTAGCTATAAATTCGCATAGTAGTGTCCTCACGCACGCACCTGATGTGCCTAAGGGATGTGACTGACTGTTGCAGTCTGTCCTTTCAAGCCTGGTCACCTCTGTGGTGCCTTTCGATCCTGCAGCTGGAGGACCTCAAAAAGGTCCTATCATTTCAACATGCTTACCTGCTAGCCAGCCAGCCTGCTTCCCTCCTGGACGTGGCAACTACGTCTTTGTCTCGCTAGCTTTGAAGGAACTGGGCCTCCAAGCTGCCGATCACTCCACAGGGACCAGGTCTGACCGGTCCCAGCAGGGATGGAGTGCCAACTGGATTTTGATGAGCAAAATCTCATCATCCCAGATCCCCTGAAGCAGGTGGTGTCCCTTCTTGGATCATGAGGGCATTCTTAATCATATTTTGGAATAACTAAGTACCCTCCTCCTTGAAAGTGGCCAGATTGGGATACTAAAGTAACTACCTACTATCTTTTCTTTCAGCATGTTAGCTGAGGACCTATTCTGGTGCTGGACTCACAAATCACTCTTTCCAACCAGAGTTCACTGCAGAACTCAGATGTTTTGAGGGACTACGAGTGTCATGCGCCCCAATGGACCGCATCACCCTCTCCTCTTGTGATGTTCCTGCTCTCCTAGCTTGGTCCCTAGCATTCTATTCAATCATGCCTCCGATAGCCAAGCTGGGAACCTGGTCATCGACCTAAATAGCTCCTGGTTCCTCCTCTCCTATATTCGACCATCATCAACCCCTGAGGCTCCCCTCCAAAGTCTGTTGAGTCCACCCTGTCCTGCCATCTCCATTCTCTCATGCCTGGACTGCTGCAGCGCCTTCTCATCCACCCCTGGGGCCCATCCTCCATGAAGCAGGAAACACCCCTGCCAGAAGCCTTTATACAGAGCTCCTGTTCTAAAGCAGCTACCTTTTGTTTAATGCCTTCTTGTACAATGAATTGCTTTATTTGGCCCTTGCAACAGCCCCATTATTCTTATTTGTACTTAAAGAGAGGCAAGTGGTGGCTGAGGGAGGCTGCATGACTTGCTGTAGGACATACAGTAAGAGGAAGAGCCAGGACTTAACGTCAGATGTCCCAGGCTTTGGAGCCCCAGCCTGGGGCTTCCCTCCCCTGCCCCCCCCCCAACATCTGCCTCTCAAACACTCCGACTACCTCCCTGGGAAGGAGGGGGAAAGCTTTTGTAGAAAATGTCTTTGAAAACGTGTTTGACCTTAAACTAGAGATGGGCAACATCCAGTTTCGCCTTAAACATCCACGTGAATTTTACATTCTATGCTCTGCTAGTTTGTTTGCTTTGTTTTAATGCGAAAATATTTCTCCTTCAAGTTTCTGAGTAAAGGACACGCCCGGTGGGGTTTCAAGGTGCCGGGTGAGCCCCCGTATGCCTCGGGGGCAGCAGCGATGTCCGGACAGTATGCCCCTGCGGCGTGAAATCCGAGTCCTGGTTGGGGCTCTCCAGGCCTTCCTGATCTGTGCTGCTGACCTCGTGGGCTTCCTCGCTTGCCCCATACCCCGCTTCCCTTCATGCCACGTTTCCTTCTACAGACGGACACACAGTTGGTTCCTCACGTGGGCCCTGCAGATTGGTGCCTGGGCCTCTGGCCATGCCCTTCTCTCTGTCCTTCTCCTGCCTCCCCTTCCCCCATCCCGTGTCCAGTTGCAAACTGCGTATCGTCTTTCAACACCCAAGTCACATACCACTTCTCTGGGTAGCATCCTCACCCACCCTCTCCACCAGCCGCCACTGAGTCATCTCCGTGCCTTGACTTTGCTCCCTCTGGGGCACTTACGTCTACGACAGCCTGTTTGTGAATGTCTTACTCCTCTACCTGACCTCAGAGCCACCGAGGTCCGGAGCTCCAGCCCTAGCCTGAGAACTCAATAAATGTTTCTGGGATTGCATTATTTCCATTTTATAGATGAGGAAACGGAGGCTCAGAGGAGTCATAACGACTTGCCCGGGGGTCTACTTGAAAGCCCCAGGGCAGGATTCGAATGTAGGTCAGCCGGACTGTGGACACCATACTTGTGACTTCCAGACTTCTCATCAGTAAATTTCCACCGTCGACATGAGGGACTGACCTGGGCTTGCTAAGCCATTCTTTTACCGAGTGGGATATTAAAACAACAACTACGACCACAACCACCACCAAAACAGAACCAGTAGAAAAGCTCCAGAAAGTTAACACAGCAGGAAAGATGTAACTTTAAGAATAAAGGGCACTCCCTCTTCAGAAAGGGCAGATGCTGACCACACACAAACGGGCTGTGGGCTGAGGTTGCTTCCCTGTGACTCATCGTCTGGCAAATCACTGTCTCGTGTCTGTGGAGGGCCATTTATCACAGATCACCATACAAGGTCAAACAACATTCCTCCGCTTTCCAGGGGAATGGCATGAGCAGGCTCTCTGGGGCTTCAGAGCCAACATCGCAGACAGTGTCATAAAACCACACCTCTTGATCATGCGCTAGAGACGGGCACCCCCAGCTTCCCTTTAACCTGAGGCAGCGAGGGCTGGGGGCTGGGGGGGAAGCATAAAAACGGCCTGGCGGGGGCAAACCCTGAAATGAAGGTGCTGAGAGGTCTGCATGGCACGCTTGGGGCCTCTCCCCGGGCGGGCGGCCCCTTGGAGGTGGTTGCCGGCTCTCTCCCTGGTGGACGCCCACAGGCAGGGCCAAGGAACATTCTCTCCAGGGCCATGGGCAGCACGGGGCCAGGCAGCCGGTCCCCCACAATGACGGCAGGCACCTCCACAGAGGGGAAACCCCCAATCTCCCGTGCTCCTTTCCTCAATTCAAAATCATTGCTGCCATGAGCTTCTCCCCTCTTCTGAGAAGCCCACCCTGATTAAATGTGGCAGAATGATGAGACAAGCTGATCCCTTCCCTGTGCTGATCACTCATGAACCCTCTTCTGAGTTTCCAGACTCCATATTGGAAGGGGATGAAAACCCTGCTACCGCTTCCAGGCAGCCGTCCCTGATCTTCCTGTCCTCCCCCCTCCTCTCACACAGTTGGGCTGCGTGCCCCTCCTCTGAGGTCCCCCACCAAACGCTTCCCCAGCGTACACCTGTACTGTGACCACACGTGGGCCTGTCAGACTGCCTCCAGAGAGCAAGGGGCCCCGAGCCTTGCACTCTGCCCCGCGCAGATGATACACTCAACACAGGGCCCGCAGCTACCCGGCTGTCTGATTGGAGGATGTCAGCAACTCCTGCAGGCTTGATCTTGCACTTGGACAGATGCGTGGCCCCGTGGGGCTTCTCTCCCACCAGCCAGGATTGAACGAGATCATCATTTCTCAAACCCTTACTGCATTAGAACGTCCAGGGGCGAGGTGCAGCACCGTATGTTTTAGAAACTCCATAGATGATGATCAGCCAGACTGAAGGGCCACCGACTCTTCCCTCTAAGGGAGCTTTATACTTCTGGCCTTCTGGGGCTCAGGATCAGAGTACTGCTGAGCCCATTCCGGAGCTAATGAAGACGATGAGCAATCCTGTCCTGCCCGCAGCCCTGCCTGCGCCCGGTGTGTTCTCTGGAAGCTCCTGAGCTCCCCATCCTTGGGGGCAGCCCTGGCCGTTTTGCCACCATAGCCACTCACCCTGGACAGAGCCCGACTGGCCAGCATCTCGAAGGCTTGTACCACATTGATGTCATTCTTGGCACTGACTTCAAAGTAGGGAATATCCTTCTCTTTACACCAGCCTTGGGCTACCTCCGGGGGCACCTGAATGAGGGGAAGACATGATCACTGTCCCTGTATCATCACCGCCGCCATCCCCACCATCATCGTATTGCCCACCGTCACATCCCCACCATCTCCCCCCCACTCCCATTTATTGAGAATCTTCCATGTTTCCGAAATTTTACCTGCATTCTTTTTTTTTTTTTTTTAAAGATTTTATTTATTTATTTGACAGGGAGAGAGAGAGAGAGTGAGTGCACAAGCAGGCACTTCTTCCTGCCATTGGCTCCTTCTTCAGTCCCTTCAAAAGGAGATGAACGTGACACACGCTAGTCAGGGTGGAGGACTTCCATCCCCTGAGCAGGTTGACTAGGGCCTGTGCCCAGGAGGTCTGTTGCTGAGCAGAGACTCAGGTCCTTGCTAACCCTTCTTCCCCAGGGTAGAGTCCTAGGAACAGTTGGTAAGCTGCTTCTATGGGCCAGATACTGAGTTAGGTATCTTGTCATATTAATCCATTCAATCCCCCCAGTGACCCTGTGAGATGGGTCTTTTTTTTTTTTTAAGATTTTTTTTTTTTTTAATTTGAGAGAGAGAGCACAAGAGGGGGTAGGGTCAGAGGAAGAAGCAGACTCCCTGCCGAGCAAGGAGCCCGGTGCGGGACTCGATCCCGGGACTCCGGGATCATGACCTGAGCCGAAGGCAGTCGTTTAACCAACTGAGCCACTCAGGTGGCCCCTGAGATGGGTCTTAATAGCTCCACTTTATAGGTAAGAACATTGAGGCTCAGAGGGGTCTAGCAACTTGCCTCAGGCCACACAGCTGAGAAGGCAGAGCGGCAATGCAGCCCAGCTCAGTGTGCCGGTGGCATCGGGGCTGCCCTCTGCAGGGCACCGCATGAGGACTCCGCCCAGCTGCCTCCCCCACTAGACCACTGGCTCCTTGAGCTCAGGCTCAGGGTCTTTTCAGCTCTTGACCTGGCACCATGGGCCACTCAGTGCGGGGAGAATGAGTACATCTCCACCCGACTGCAAACGGCCGATCAGAGTTTGAGCGTGTTGGTTTGGAAAGCACCTGGCAGTCCCGCGAGTTACTTCCAAAGACAATTGGAGCCATTCAGTTTAATGACTAATTAATTATTTCCGGGAGGAGGAAATGGCCATATATCGAACATTGCTGTGCTTGATCCTTTGTAACCATGATTTCATTTTACTTAAGGGAGCCAGGGTTTTTATCATGGACAAAGGACATTCTGCCTCTCTCCCAGAGGACAGCGCAGCCAGGGGGAAATCAGATTGCCTCCCTCACTCCTGCAGGTTCTAGGAATGACTGTCTCTTTGGGATTAAAGGAAGCATCCCTGTCCCCTGTCTCTTTGGTCCTTGCTTCCCTGGTCTCAGGCCTGGCGGCAGCACCAGGGGCTCACAGTTTTCTCTCCCAGTGACACCAGCATTGGCCCGGCATTGGGAAGCTCGCCACCTGAGACTGGAGGGTGCAGCCTGAGTTCAGCTAAGCAGCCTGTCTTTTGGGGGGCTAGCTGACACATCCACACCCCATGGCCAGGTCCTGGGGGGAAACCCTAGGCCTTGGTCTTGGCCTCTGATCTCTAAGACCCTCCTGCCTTTAGGGGGAGGGCCCCAGAATTGGCCAGGACTGCTTCCTTCCGTGGAGCAGGGATGCCCAAGGCCTGGTGAGCAACCAAGAAGGCTCACAGTTCAGGAACATTCTGAACTCTTTGGAGGAAGGGTCAAGCAAGGGCGGCTGGTGCTTCGTACTGTCCTCACCAGTAACCACAAATAAATAAGCATTAGGAACTCACCGTTGTACCTGGATGGCACCTTAGGAATGGAAAGGGCTTCCTACCTTTTAAAATCCTCCAGTGGGAGGACGGGACTTACCTCTTACAGTGCCTTCCTGCCCACCTTCTCTCTATCCACCCCCCGCCCAACCCCCGCCCCCACCAGGTGATGAGCATGCACAGGAGTTGCAGTAAAAACTGAGGTCAAGTGAAAAGACGTCAAGGCCTCCCCTTCTCCAGGATGTAGGGAGATCTTTTATATTTCGTGGCGTGAGAAGCAGAATCAGTGCCCGCGGAACCCAACAACAGAGCTGGGAGGACAAGGCTGCAGCAGCGACCCACTCAGCGCAGCTCAGCTCTGTTCCCTCCCACTGGACAGTGACGGGGGTCTGTCTGGTGCCCGCTTGTGACGGGCGTTTTCTCTCACTTGCCCCTGATCTTTCTCTGCTGGGTTTATATGGAATGGTTAAATACATGCTCCAAAATGTCCGTTGAGATTATGCTGTAAATTAACCTTCTTGGGGCTCCTGGGTGGCTCAGTCGGTTAAGCTTCTGCCTTCGGCTCAGGTCATGATCCCAGGGTCCTGGGATTGAGTCCTGCATCGGGCTCCCTGCTCAGAGGGGAGTCCGCTTCTCCCCCTGCCTCTAACTCACTCGTGCTCTTTCTCTTTCTCAAAAAAAAAAAAAAACAAAAAAAAAACCTTAAAAAAAAATTAACCTTCTTTTCATTCACCCCTTCTCCTTCCCCACTCAACCTCCACAAGCCGGCCTGGGAAGAAAGCCACCCAGACAGCCCCTTTCACTATTCACTTCCAGTTCTTGTTGCGGTTTCATGATTGTTTAAATCATCTTGTCTTTTCTTTATTTATAAAATGACAGTTCTTTATACTTTAGGCTCTGACTGTGGGAATAAATTCAGGGTGTGCTACTTGGGGACTTGGGAAATAAGAAATTTTTAAAAGCGTTACCTGGGTTAATTTTGCTTTTGGCTGATAATATATACTATTAACGCTTTCCTTCTGTTACAATTTTGCTTGTTCATCAGAGGCCAAAAGTTTGACAAATCTAGCTCAGTTTGCATAATTTTATGTATGATGCCTTTCCATCTCCTATGCATTTTAAATGATCAATTGTATAAATGTTAACAGTGAGTCACGTACATCTTAAACCACTCCAAAAATAACAGAATATTTTCGGAAAATACAATTCCCATGTTATGGATCAGTGATGAGTTAGAAATTGCCTACCTGAGCATAGAGCAAAGAATTCACATTCCAGTGAATAAATTCCTTGTAGGATGGGTGCTAGCAGAGCTGTTCTATCAAACTGATATTTTTCCACTATGACCTTCTATAGAAGGAATAGGTATTTTTTTAAAAAAGTCAATAATTTCTTTAAAATCATTCTGGTGATAAATATATGTATGTACAATACATACATATATATGATACATACATATATAATACACACATATATATGTATTTTATTGTGGTAACGTATACAACATATACATAAACATAAGATTTACCATTTTAACTATATTTAAGTGCACAGTTCAGTAGCATTAAGCACATTCCCGCTGTTGGGTATGGATGGATGGGTATCACCCCCACGCATTTCCAGAACTTTCCCCTCATCCTAAATCTGGCAATATAGTTTTAAATATTTATTTCCTTTTTACGAAGTGGGAAAAACTTGCGTGCTTTCTCAGCCCATCCCGTGGGGGAAATGAGAGCGAGGCTAGCAACCCCCTCGGTGTATTGGGCTCGTCACGTGCTGCTTTCTGGCAGTACTGCCACCCGCCCCCAGGCCGGCTCATGAAATCCGAGTCCGGGCTCAGGTCGCCCGTGAGGACACTGGAGCTGACCAGGGGCACACAGCGGGCATGGCTTTGAGTCCCGAGAAGGCGCTCCTTCAGGTGGCCCTCGGCTCTTACCCACTCACCCCTGTGCCAGTGAGAGCCCAGAGCACGTCTCTCAGCTGGCCTTCTCTGTTCCCCAAACCCCCTGCTAAGCTGGGACAAAACAAGGGACCCTGGAGGGCAGCGGCTTTCCAGCCTCACGCCTCCTCACTCATGGTTCCTCCTCTCCACTTCCCTGCCCTCATTTCATTATTGCTGAGCACTTCCCCACCTCTGGTCCTTACTCTACCTCCCCCACCCCCACCCCCACCCTGCCATGCCCTTGGGTGGGGGGGCTTGCTGCAGAAAGACAAACTCCCCTCACTCTCCCTCCTCCAGGGTCCTCTCTCACTTCCCCGGCTTGGCTGAGCCCTGGCTTTTCCTGGAGTCTCTGTTCCCCCTGTCACCCTCACCAGTGGGGGCTATCTCCGTATGTCACTCACCACAGACCCCAGAGATGGGGATGGGCTTGCCTGGGGCCTCACTGGGCTTCTTTCAAGTCTCTCTCCTTCCTCTCTCTGCAGAGCCAAGCCCCTCCCCTGAGGCTTGGATGGACCCCCCTCCACCCCTCGGAGTCATCACCTGCTCTTTCCATCCTGCTTGTTGTCATCCTCATCCCGTGGCCCCCACCTCTCAGGGTAACCTCACAACTCCTGCCCCTCCAACAGAATGCATCTTCTCTCCACTTCAGCCTCTTCTTCCCAGGTCTTGACTCAGGACCTCCGTCAAATATTGAATCTGGCCTCCCATTCTGTGACACAGTCTCCTTCCCTTCGACCTCTTTCCGCCCTCCTTCCTTCTGCTCTGCCCTTCCGCCTTGGACACTGCAGCTGTCTGCTCCTTCAAACCTCCCCTTGGCTCTCTTTCTTTGGTGGCTTGTCCATGCCGCCACACCTCTACTCTTCAGCTACTCTTGTCTGCAAACACCTTAGTCCCAGGTCCCTCGTTCCTGGCTCTCCACCCACATGTGGCTGCTGGAGAAACAGGCAACCTGCAGACGCCAGCTTTAATTCCTGGTCTCCTTCTTCAGCTGAGCCTCTAGTGTCACCCACCAGTTCTTATCTTTGTCCTTGACTTCTCTCCAGAGTAACTGGCAAAGGTTCACCATGATTCCTGAGACTTCTACTTGGTTCCCTTCCTCCTCCTGCTCAGTAGAAGCTGGTGCCTCTGATTTCACTGAGAAAAAATCAGACTCTCAGGCTTGGAATCCTTCAGCTTCCTACCCTATGACCTACAGGTTCATGAAGCAGGATGTTAAAATGGAAGTTTCAGCAGAGGCGCTACAATTTGATGGATGTCAGATATAAAGTGGGTTGGGAGACAGACCGCCCCAAGACCTTGCCCATTTCCAAAGGTTCATGACCAAGAAATTGTTAGATGGCTCTAAAACTCACAGCATGGATATAAAAGGATTGAAAGGAGGATTAGAAAGGATTTCTTTGGAAATAGCTGTGTTGTGGGTATATGCCTTCCCCTCCTGCAAGAGGGAGAATAGGTAAAGCCTCACCTCTAGCCAAAAAAAAAAAAAAAAAAAAAAAAAGAAGGCTTCAAGGAGGCCACTTGAAAAGCTAAACGTACGACCCCTGTAGTTTGGTGGATACAACGGACAGGTGCCTGACATGCCTTCGAGGGATCTAAGGCAAAAGGCAACAGGGCAGAGAGAGAACAGAGAGAGAGTGAGAACCAATCACCCTTGCCCCTACAAGGGAGCCAGAATTCGAGGGCAAGCCTTGTGAAGGAGATGGGGGCTCCCCAGAGAGCTAGCCAGCCTGGGGCTGTTGTAAATCTCATCAGGAGGGCTGCCTGCAGGAAGTGGTGCCCTCAGTTGGGTGGAGGAGGAAAAATCAGGAGATGAGGAGAGAGAGGAGGAAAATGCAAGACGCTTGTCATAGGAGGGACAGTAAATCCTTCCAGTAGAGGCTTCTTAAGGACCCAAAGGTAACCCATGGAAGAGACAACTTGAAATACCTGCCGGGGCCAGAGAGTACAAACTATCTTGTGACAGTACCCATCAAATAAGGATTTTCCTGCTCTCCTGACTTCTCCCTCTTGCTTCATTTCTGACAGGGTCTGAAACCAGAATTATCCAGAGAAGGGGAGGAAGTGTGGACACATAAAGTTGGCAATGATATGCAAAGGACCATTCCCTCCACCTAGACCATAGTTTCTCACCTGTAACTGCCCCAAGTGGAAAAAAGAAAGGGAGACACCTTGCCTTTTAATGAACTTAGGACTTTGATTATTATCTGAGACTGGATGTTTGCAATTAGAGAGTTGACACTGAATTTGAAACCTGAAGTGACCATAGAATTGATGATGCCTAGATTTCTATTTCCGGCACAGACATCTCCTTTGAAGTTTTATTCTTGTATATTCTATTCTTGTATATTCTACTGTCATCTCCAATTAGTTGTTCTACAAGTTCCTTAAACTCAGCACATCTAAACTCATCTCTTTCTGAACAGGAGGCTCTTCTTAATGATGGTGGTAGCTTCATTGGAAGCACCATCATCCACCCATCTATCCACCCATCCATCCATCCATCCATCCATCCATCCAACCTGTCCATCTGTCTGTCTGTCCATTCATCCATCCATCATTCCAAATGATGCCTCAGTTCTATCCTTTTCTCTATTTGAACCGTTGTGAAAATGTAGCTCAAATATGATGGCTCAGTTCCTCATTTCTTTTCTCTATTTGAAACACTAAGACAACCTTGTTCAAACGGCTCTTTTTGGTGTCATTTAAGCTTCATTTGGCACAAGAGCATCTTTTACAAATTAAGACTACCTCTATTGTTTTTTCATTAGTACGCAAAAAGGAAAGAGCTCTAATCAATTCCACTATAGCAGTAAACACCTATACGAGCGGGGTCACTATGGCTACGGGGCAGACCGGCTGTCATGTGGTTAGCCAGATAATCTGGAATACACTCATGCTGATAAAATATATTCCCAGAAAATTAATAGAGTCAAGAATTTATAACTGCAATCCCCCGCCTGGCCCTGGGTAGAAATACTGTTCTATAAGTTAATTCAAATTCCACCTGCCTTCCTCTGATGCCTTAATTCTTCCATTCCCTGTCTCTAGACAAAATTGCTTTCACTCACATCATGCTATTTCTTGCCTTTGCTCATGCTGAATCCACCTCCCCTAGGAAGCCCTTTCTATATTCTGGGCTTGAGTAGATGCCCTTTCACTGTAGTCCCCAAATATCCAAGGTCTATCTCTATCATTGCATTTATCATAACCATCTTTTAGAGTGTCTGTATCCACTACTAGACTGCAAGATTCTTAAGGCAAGGACTGTGTCTGATTCCGCTCTCTGTGTGGGCTTTACCACAGGCCCTGGCGTGTAGTAGGTGTTCACCCAACGTTTGGGGACTGAATAAAAGTATGGACGGTACCTGCCGGTCTGCGAGATCGATCTTGTTTCCCAGCACCACCATGGGGTAGGATGGCTCCATTGGAATAGTTTTGGCCAGAACATCACCCCGCCAGGTATCCAGCGCTTCAAAGGACTCTAGGTCGGTGACATCGAAAGCCAGGATGCAGCCATCGGAGCCTTTGTAGAATGTGGACACCATGGAGCGAAACCGCTCCTGTCCGCCCGTGTCCCAGATCTGGAGGGGAAGAAGAGCCACCCCATCGGGCTGCGATGAGTGCCTGGAGTTGGGCCCAACTGGGTCATGTGATGGCAAAGTTTCCTTTCCCAGGTAGGAAACAGACAGCCCCAGCACAGGCGCTTGTGGTCCATTCACCCACGGGCATCTTAACCCTGTGGCCCACGTACACTACAGCATCTTTGCACTATCATCTGAACTCTCATTTTTCCCCTGGGTCATCAAGACAGGCACAGTTATTCTCATTGTGTAGATTTGGACCTTGGGAGTGACTTGCTCAAGGCCACTTACCAAGATTTCCAGTGAACCTGAGACTAGGAGTGGGGTCTCCCAACCCTTGGATTTGTCCTTTTTTTTTTTTTTTCCCAGATCAGGGATCAGCAATTTTTTCTTAAAGGGCAACATTGTAAATATTTTAGGCTTTGCAGACCACACCATCTGTTGCAACTACTCAATTCTGCCATTGTAGTGTGAAAGCAGCCGTCACCATAAGTAAACAGTGGACATGGCTGTGTTCCAATAAAACTTTATTTACAAAAACAGGTGGTGGCCCACATTCGGCCCATGAGTTGAAGTTTGTTGATCTCTGCTCTAGAGCTTTGTAGCTCCCGGTGCACACTGCTGTGTGCATGGCTAGCTAGGGAATGTGGGATGATTTTCAGGGATGCATGCGGAAGAGGGGAAGGCAGAGCTGCTTACCTGTAGCTTCAAAGTTGTGTCGTCCAGGATGATGATCTTGGAGAGGATGCTGGCCCCCAGTGTGGTCTGGTAGTCCTCGTAAAATGTCTTGTGCACATATTGGTGGAGGAGGGAAGTCTTTCCTACACTGAGCACAAATCCCCAGACACATGTGAACAACGTACACACACACACACACGCACACACACCCCATTCTCAGATCTTGCCATGCCCCTCTTGCTGCCATCTCTCCAAGATTCTGAATTTCTAACACGTGCAGTCCAAGGACCACAGTGAGCAGCAAGGGATTAGGGAATGGACTCTAGAAGCCGGGACCCATCCAAATAAAGCAGAAACCAGGCAGCCCGACTCCCAGGCTCTTTTGCCATCTGAGCTCTCTTCCTGGGGGTGGGATGTCCTCCCTGGTGCCACTCTGAATCAGAAAGGGACCCATGGTAGGTAGGAAATATTCAGGAGGTCTCACCACTCTTGGGTAGGGGCTGCTTCCCAACCCCCACACCCCGAGCTGATCTTGGCTTACCCCAGGGCTCCGATGATGATGAGCTTCAGGTCCACCTTCTTCCGGGGATTCATGGAGGGGCTTCAGAGCCTGTAGGGAAACAGAAGTCAGCTGCATGCTGGTCAGAGTCCCCTGCAGCCAGAGTCCTCTGCAGGCTGGTCTCTGCTTTCCCTCCCTTGATGTGCAGATCACTGCTCTGGGCCCAGACTCAGGTGGGGTTGTTTTCCAAAAGAGATGGATGATCAGCAACCTTTACGCCACCTCCCCTCCAACTTCCTCTTGGGGCCTCCCCAAGGCTGGAAGTGTGGTGGCCCCACAGGACAGGCACATCGCTCACCCTTTAGCTTTACCAACCCTGCTCTTGGAGGCGGCCTGGAGCGCCAAGAAGAATGGACGGGACTGAACAGAGGCCTTGAGGACAGTCAAGCTTGGAGCCAGGGATGGAGGGCAGTGTGGGAAGAGGAGATGGGGGCAGGACAAGGGTCCATTGTCAGGACTGCCTGAGAGGCTTTGGATGGGAGAGTGCCCCTCCCCCAGCCCGAGGTGTTGCTGCAATCACAGAATCAAAAGGCTCTTCTCCAATGCAGCTGGTGGGGGTATAACTGGTATGTGTTTCTGGAAAGCTACTTGGCAGCGAGTATTGACAGCCTTAAAAATGTTCCTGCCCTCCATTTCTAGGAATTGGTCCTAAGGAAATAATCTGAAATGCGGGCAAAGATTCTTGTTCAAGAATGTTCTGCACAGTATTATTTATAAACATCCAACAACAAGGAAGTGGGTAAATAAATCATGGCACACAATGAACTATTAATGTTGAGTTTTTGAGAATATTATATTAATGTGGGGAAATGCTTATGCATACGGTCTAAAGGCTTTTAACAATTATTTTTAAATTATTTAAAATTTTAAAAATTATTTAAAAAATAAAAAAAATTATTATTTGAGAGAGAGAGAGCATGAGCAGTGGAGAGGGGCAAAGGGGGAGGGAGAAGCAGACTCCCCACTGAGCAGGGAGACCGACCCGGGGCTCGATCCCAGGACCCTGGGATCATGACCTGAGCCGAAGGCAGACGCTTAACTGACGGAGCCACCTAGGCGCCCTCCTGGGGTCTAAATGAAAGACAGAAGACACTAAACTGTATATACAATACCACCCCAAATATGGACATGAGTTCCCACTTACATAGAAAAAGGGTTAGAAAGAAATATACAACAAATTTAAGTGGTTAATTCTGGGTGGTAGGAAATTACACAATTTAACATGTGTCCTCTGTGATTTTTAGTATGTTCCTTTTTTTAAATAACAAACATGGCAAACAGGTATTGTTCCTATAAGAGAAATACACATACGTGCGTGTGTGCATTTTCTATAGACATGCACATATTGATAGTTATTATTATTTTTTAACAAGCTAAAGCAAAACTGTTGCGGGGGTTTGCTTAACTGGCTCTTTGGGTTCTACCTTTACATGCACACTTAGGTATACACAATTCCCAACTCCTGAGTCTCCTATCCTTGGATGTACTCGGTAGGCATACTGAGCAAACCTTGATCTGACTCTGCCTGGCTGAGGTGTTAAAAGAGCCAGCTTGAGATTCCCCTGGTACTTGGAAAAAGCTCTACACTGGATGTCCTGAGGCTTTGGTTCTCATTCTTTCACTTTGCCACTGTGGGGCATTGGGCCAGTTACTTCCCCTTTCTGAGTCTTGGCTCTCCAACTAGAGAATGAACAAGTTGGGCCCCAAAGACTCAAGGTCCCTTCTGGTTGAAACATGCTTTATCTACTGGAGCTGTAACTCACTGGCCACAAGAGCCTTGCCTGGGGGTGCCTAGTTAGTGCAAAGCTCAAACAAAAGCCCCCAGAGGCTGAGGGCTGTTCGTGACTCTCCATGAGCCATGCAATGGCCCAAGGGTGATTTGAGGTTCTGCTCAGAGCAGCTTGTCCCAAAAGCCAGAGTTGGTGTCACTGGACCTTCTGCCATAACCTAGGAGGGCTGGGTTGGCATGGTGGGCAACAGGTCTTGGTGATCCATGACAGTCATTCCAAAAAGACCTACATGTCTACTGCATTGCAAAGCCCTGCTTTTGCACTAGACACAGGGAGGAGCACAAAGATGGAACCAATAAGAACTTGGGAGAAAGCACAGGGCTGAGTGATGACACCAGAGAGAAGGTGTAAAGCATCCCAACAGGAGCACAGAGAAAGTGCTGTGGGAATTTGCAGGTGGGGAGAGAAGCCAGCAATCCAACTGGGCCCTGAAGAAACAAGACTTGTGGTTAGGGGGTGATATTTCAGAGGGAGGGGATGAAGTAATCAAAACTCTGGGAACAGGTGAATGGAGAAGGTGGATGATTTGCTTCGGGGAAGGGTGAGGGGAAGGCTATGGAGTTAGGAAAGCAGGGAGAAGAAGCAAGTTTTAAGATGGGTCGTGGGGATCAGACCGAGGATTCTGTCCATCCATTCATTCCTTCATTCTTGCAGCAAACATTCCCTATGCTCCAGACAGACAGACAAAGGTAATTCCAAGTGTTAGTTAGGGTGGCATTTTGTAATGGGTGTCACCGCCCAGAGGGAAGCCACCGAAGGGAGAAACGTCTCAGAAGCCTCAAAAACGCAGCATGTCTCCAAGTACCAGTTAGGACCCCAGAAGGGGAGTGGGAGCCATGCCGAGCTCTTTCCTAAAGGCTTTGGTACAAGATGCTAACTTAGCTTCAAAAGCTAATACAGTGCCTTAGAAAGGGAGTCAGAACTACAGGGAGGTGGGGACAGAGGGAAAGGAAGTAGCACCGGCAGAACACCCGCAGGGGCTGCTCTGCGTTCTCGTAGAGCCCAGGGAATCCTCCCAAGAGTCCTGTGAGGTGAGTCCTTGAGACTCCGAGAAGCCGCATCACTCATAACTCATCCAAGGCCATCCAGGTAGTACGTGGACGAGCCAGGGTTTGAACTGAAGGCCAGAGAAGCTCCTCTGCCACGTTGCCTCCTGCCCTCCTGAGTTTGGACCCATAGAATCTGCATGCATAGGATCTGGGGCCCTGGGCTTGGGTGTGTTGTGCCCCAACAAAACCCTAGCAGAGCTGGAGGAGATGGAGAGAAAAGCAGCCAAAGGGACAAGAGGTACAAATGGGAGCAGAGGGAACAGGTCTGCCGAACAAGAGCTGTTGTGTGAGCCCTGACCACCAGGGTCAAGACTCGGCGTGCTTACTTGGAGGGCAGTGTGTTCATGCGCTGTGATAGGGCCATGCCTCCACGTTGGACACGTCTGTGCTCCCACTCTACGCTGTTAGCCTGGCACTGTGTTGAGGATTTTGTGAATATGCAAATTCAAATATGCATCTCATTGTGAGGTTAAATGAGTGAATACATTATTAGAATACATATGCTACATTATTGTAATACATTTACTGGCCCACATTAAAGGTTCAAGAAATGTTAGCTCTTTTCTGACCTTTTTTTTTTTTTTAAATTTTAAAATTTCCTTGTTCTTTTTTTTTTTTTTAAAGATTTTATTTATTTAGTTGCCAGAGAGAGAGGGAGAGCAAGAGAGAGCACAAGCGGGGGAGTGGCAGGCAGAGGGAGAAGCCGACTCCCTGTTGGGCAGGGAGCCCGATGTGGGGCTCGATCCCAGGACCCTGGGATCATGACCTGAGCCGAAGGCAGACGCCTAACGACTGAGCCACCCAGGCGTCCTTTTTATGACTATTATTAACACACAAAAGGAGCTTGCGGGACCAACACTGTTGGTCTCTATTTTACCGCTGAGAATACAGGTGTTTAGAGACGGGAGGTAGTTTCTCTCTAAAAACACAGCCTATAAATGGTAGGGCCTGGACTGGGAATCCAGGCCTACCTGCTCATTCTATTGTCTTCCATAAGACTAGAACAAGGATCACACCCCTGCCACTCAGTGCCCCTGTCAGAGAGGCGCAGGGCTGGGTGGTGTGGGCTTGACGTGGGGCAGCGAAGCTGGTGTGCTTACGAAGGGGAAGTTGGGGGTGAGGGCGGGGGAGGTAGACAGTGTGTGTGTGTAACAGAGGATCAATATGCACTACCTGGGAAGCTCCCAACATGTAATCAAAGATAACATACAACATAAAAGTGGGCAAGGAATATGAATAAGCAACCAACAGAAGTCTTATGAATGATAAGTAGTAAGCTCTGAAAGGATACTCAAACTTACTCATTTTTACAGACGTACAAAATTTAAAAATACCATTTTTTTTTACCTGCCAGAGAGTGGCAAAAATTAAGAAGACTGATGGTAACATTTAGTGTCAGCAAATGTACAGGGGAAGGGCTATTGTATATGGTTGATAGACTACGAAAAGCATGGCCTTTTTTGGAGGGAAATTGACAATATCAAAATGTAATACCCCAGATTCTAATTTTAGAAATCTATCCTGCAGAAACGTACCTATGCTCAAACATACCTTTATACAAAGATGATTGCTGGAGAACATTGTTGTGACCCAGTGCCCATTGATAAGAGAGTCTCTACATAAATTATGATCCATTCAGACTTTGGAATAGTAGGCGGTTTTAAGAAGAGTGAAGTAATGAAGTAGAAAAATATGATAACAATTTAAGTAAAAAAGAACATCCCTGAACATTTTGTATAGTGTGATCTCAATTGTATAAAAACAACAACCTCACATGTGTTGACCATATATTTAGTATTATATTTGTGCTTGTCCTGTATATACAGAAAGCTATGGAGAGAGACACACTAAATGAATAATAGGAGCTGGGGGAAGGTAGATGAGAAGCTAGGAGCTATTGTTTTATTTTATATATGTCTTGTTTTAAAATTTGTTACACAAGGCTCAGTGTTACTGTAATTAAACATTATCAAATATAAAACCTTAAAATTTCTTTAAAAAGAGCACATGGGTGGATGGCAGCCCAAAGTCATCTGAGTGTGACTTCTTTCTTTCTTTATTTATTTTTAAAGATTTTTAAAAAATTTTTTATTTGACAGAGAGAGAGAGAGAGCACAAGCAGGGGGAGCAGCAGGCAGAGGGAGAGGGAGAAGCAGGCTCCCCGCTGAGCCAGGAGCCCGATGTGGGGCTCCATCCCAGGACCCCGGGATCATGACCTGAGCCGAAGGCAGACGCTTAACCGTCTGAGCCCCCCAGGCGCCCCTGAGTGTGACTTCTTGACAAGACAAATTACTTTTGTGTCTGGGGCAGAAGAGGGAGGTCCTCTAGTAGCAGGGATTGATCACGAGTTTTGGAGTCAGAATTCTCCATACATTCGTGATCTTGGGTGAATTGCTTGACCTTGGTGAGTGTGTTCCCATGTGGGTGAAACAGACATGGCTCATGGCTGTAGCTTATTCTGCAAGGTGGCATGCGTCATTTTTTAGAGCACAGGCTCCCCCAACTGGGGAAGACCCAGCTAAATGGTTAACAATTGCATGGGATGGGGGTGGTGGCAGAGACCGGGTCTGTAGCACCTGCCACCTTCTGCGGTGTAGACGAGATCGGGCGCGTTCAGGGTGGTATGGCCATAGACCCTTCTGCGGTGTAGATACTCCCACCACGGCTGGTTTCAAGCTAGCAGTGTGGAGCCAGCTCCAGCGCACTGTAGAGGGACCTCAAAGATGATCTAGTCTAACCCCCACCCAATGCTTGAGCCATCTTGACCATATCATGGAAGGCAGAGCTAGACCTGCCCCCATAGAGCTCCTTCCTTCCACTAGCTGTGGATTTCTCCTGGGGCCACATAAAGCATGCTCAATCCCTCTGCCACATGCCAGGCCTTCTGAGGTTTCAAGGCTTCTTGAGTT
Source organism: Phoca vitulina (assembly GCF_004348235.1). Lineage (NCBI taxonomy): Eukaryota > Metazoa > Chordata > Mammalia > Carnivora > Phocidae > Phoca > Phoca vitulina. The sequence continues at coordinate 18,534,252 of NW_022589729.1, read as the reverse complement.
TTTCTTGAGTCTTTTCTTCTTCAGACCCTTGTGACTCACCTTGGCTTTGACTCTGAGCTCCCTTTCCCCATCCCCACCGCCTCCTGCCCCCAGGCCCCTTCCCTGGATGTGTCCTTAAAGTATTCTGCCACTGCAGATATTTGCTGAGCTTGCTATTTAAAATAGCCTGGTCCTTGCACCCAGGATAACTAGCAGCAACAGGAGGGTGACCAGGACCATGTCATTGGTGAGGGAAGGCATCTTGGAAGAAGACACTGGTTGGGCTCACCAAGGAGGCATGTGCAGATTTCAGACGTAGCTGAGTCCCTTCCCATGTCCTCTGGGCTCTGCTCTTGGCCGGACTTTGGCAACAGCTGCCCTTTTGAGCCTCCTCCCACTCACTCAGCTGCCTCGGATGCTTCAAACCTGGGCATCCTCCTAGAGGCCAGGCTGAGTCATCACCTTCCACTGTTAAATAACAGGGAAAAGCAGGCTTGGAAGGCAGGGCCCTGCCTTCAGCCAGCCCCGGTCCACCCAGAGCAAAATGTGCAGGCGACTCACTGTCCACGGCATGTGACTAACTCGTCTCCCCTTCTTGCCTGGCAGTCCTTCTAAGCCTGGAGCCCTGGTCCTGCCCACCCGCCAAAGCTACGGTGTAGCTCAGTCCCTGGGGAGCAAGAAAGACTGGGTTGACCCCCCCCCCCCCCCCACCGCAACGACAGCCCTAGGGCTCGGGGCCAGTCTTACAAGGACTCTTGGATCTGCTCTGCTCTTACCTTCTCACTTCCCTTCTCTCCCTACCCCACTGGCCCCAACCAGGACCCAGGTACAATTTTCTGCCTTGCTGGTGTTGGGTGAGGTGTCATTTCTGCCGACTAGGAGGCCAGTGAGCAGGGGCAGATGGGAATTCTGAAGCAGGCGGTCTCCCCACCTTGCTCCTACTACCTTACTCCACTTTCAGTGCCTCCCCTCCCTGCTCCCACATCTTGGAAAATGGTAAATATATCCACCCTAAAAATAATGGGATTTACAATCATGGGAATAAAGTTTGTCTTTGAAAAGAAGCTATCTATGGAGTGAAAGCTTTATTGCCTTGAGCGAAGGCTCACGAGTCTGCCTTACCCTCCTAAATCCCAGCAGGTCTAGACCTGCTCCCTGGAGGAAGTGCACCCACAGCCCTGGTTTCAGGAGGTTCAGCGCTTGCTCGTGTTCTTTAAGTTCTTTGGAAGTAGTAGTCCTGTCTCCCTAAGTAGAATGGCAGTGCCCAGAGAACAGGACACTGCCTCCCACTTCTCTATCCCTCCATAGAGCCTGACCCATGCTGGGAATATTGAATCTCCAGTAGTCATTCATTCATCCCCGTCTATCCAGCCATCGGTCCGTCCATGTGTCCATCCATCCAGCACATGTACTATGTGCCTACTCATCAGCACTATGTAGGTCTGAGGCTACAGACTACTTATTATCTCTATCTTGTGTGTTGGGGCATCGATTGACAAGCTCAAAGAAATTATTTTTATTAATGCATAATGCCTAGCAATTATAGGGCACTTGGCAGTTTACAAAATGCCAGCATAGTCCAGTGGGTTCCTGAGCCAAGAACAACTAATTAGTGGCAAGCTGAGACTAGAACCCAGATCTGTCCAACTCTGTTCATTGCTTGCTGAGCATTGCAGAGCCGTGCCAGGAGACATTTATGATTTAGAACAAGAGGGACACTTTCCTACTCTAGGAGATCCTCCTTCCCCGATGAGACCCTTTGGCCAGAAGGTTCCACCCAAGAAGGTACCCTGTTCATGTGGCAAGCCTACCCAGGGCGTTAGCTGCCCTCCTCAGCTGAGCCAGCAGCTGTGTCCTCCTGCTGAGACTGATGCAGAGCCCTGAGCCGGGCCCCAGCTCCCTGGGCTGGGCGGGGAAGTCCTTTCTGCCTGGCTTGCTGCCATGCCCTAGATGTTTCTCTGGCGTGGGGGGTCTTGGGGTTGGATCTAAGCCCTGCAGCTGCCAGATTCTAAGCCTCATCCTTACATGGCTTGCCTCTACTCCCCCCCCACCACCCCCAAACCCCAGTAGCTCTGGGGATTGCTGGGCAGACAGAAGAACCGAAAAAAACTTCCAGGGCACTTACCTCTGTGGCTGCTTAGCATCCGGCCTCCGAGGGCAGGCGGCGTTCTCTCTGAGTCCGGGGGTCTCCTCGTAGAGCAAAGTTCTCAGCCGGTTCAGAGGAAAAAGGCTTTGGATCAGAACAGCTTGTTGAGGCCAAGCGACTTCTGTTTCCTTCCTCTCCCTCTCATGCACAGACTTGGGAAAGTTGCAAAAGAGGCCGGCCCTGGTGAGCTCAGCTGTGTGGGTGGAGGGGGTGGGGTGCAATGTGAAGCTCGGCTTCAGAGCTCACTCAGTGGGGTGGGTCCTGTGAGAATTGGGTTTACGGAATGCTGGCCCCCCCGGGGGGGTGGGGAGGAACAAGGAATGGAAGGTTCGAGGGTGGGAGCGTGTGGGTCAGAGCCTGCAGGACAACATGCAGGTTAGTGGGCACCATGCAAAACCTCTGGCTGGTTTAGGAACTGCTTCTGGGGCTGCTGGAAGCCCCCCAGTGAAGGGGACCTTCTGCTTGTGGAAGTATTAGATTCATATGTGCAGTAGCCTCGGTCCCACCACCAGCCTGGCAGGACGACAGTCTGGTCCTCACCCTAGTACTGCACACCCACCGCATCATACCACCTTGCCGCCTCGCACACGCACGCACGCACACACACACTGGTCTTAGGACAGGGAGGCAAGTCCTGACATCTCCCTGGGCTCTCAGATGAAGATGTGTGGCCCCACCTGAAGTACTAAAAGAGACTACGGTTATTTTCAGTACTGTTAGCATGCGGCCAAGTTCGGTATTCCTTTGAGTTGCTGGAACCATGCCCTGAGTAATGATAGTTGGCAGATAAAAGGGGAATAAAGTGAGTTTAGACAAGCCCGAATTAAATGGGTTCCCAGCTCCCCGGGGCTCTCCTTAAGGTTTCTAACACATTCGATGCAGCCTTCTGTCCCCATGTTCCTTCTTTCCTGCCTGGTGGACTGTCCCTTTGTTTCATGATCCTCACTGTCAGCTCATTCTTCCTTGTGTCCTTTGAGCCTCTGGCCCCGCCTCATTGCTACTGTCCATGTCAGTCTGGACAGCCGGACTTGCGTCCCCCAAAGGCCAAGCTAGTAACCTCGAACCCCACTCCTGGCCACACACAGTGCCAGGGACAGGCCTGGGTCAGGAGTTTTCAGTGGGACAAAAGTTCCAGCTGAAGCTCACCCGCTTGTTCCAGTTAGCATATGTGCCTGGAGGGAGGGCACGCTGATCTCCCTGAAGTGCGCTAGTAGACAGGGGGCCCCATGCTGGAAAAATTCCAGAGCACGTTTACCCATCATATTCTGCTTTGTTTGCTTGGGAAAGGGTGCATCCATCCGCCCTCAGGATAACCACTGGTGTATGACATCTGATTTGTTCTTAAATCGTTGCTCTTTAGAATCCACCTGCCTCTCCCCACCCTATATTCTACTTTTCTGCGACCAGGTTTTATTTTTTAAATTTTTCCTTTTTTTTAAATTTAAATTTTAGTTAGTTAACATGCAGTGCCATATTGATTTTTGGAGTAGAATTCCTGAGACTAGGTTTTCAATGAATGTGTTTGTGTGTGGGTGAGAGAGAGAGAGAGAGAGAGAGAATGAGGATGAGGATGAACCCCTATAGAGCATGGAGACATATGTGAGCCTCTTGCAGAGAACACATTGAAGTCGCCAGCCACAGGGTCTGCCGCTGTGGGTGCTTTTGGGGAGGGGAAGTGAACCACCTTCGCCTAGTCCTTACAGTCTCTGAACACAGGACTGAAACTTAGACTTTCAGGGGATGTTTGCAGAACTGCCCTTAACACCTTTGAAAGCCACCCTCAGGCTTTAGTTCTCACTTCTGTCCACATGGATCAAGGGTCAGCAACTTCCCTTTCTCTTCCTCTGACACATGCTGCAGTGGAAAATGGTGACCAGCCTCTCACCTGCAGGGGCAGCCCTGACCCTGCCTTCACTGAATTTCCTTCCTTCTTTCCCTCTTGCATGCATTCGTCCAATCATCCGAGTATGTCCAGCCCTTTGGGGGACACAAGATAGATACTTGCATTTAATCAGTGGAAATAAGACACGGTACAAATAATGATATAAGAAATGCAGCTACAGGGTTGTGGGGATTTAGAAGATTTGGAGGAGGAAAAGGCTTTGTGGAAAGGAGGGATTTGAAATTGGAGCTTGAAGGACGACAGGGTACGAACATGTGCAGATTGTGATAAGCAGAGGAGAGAGTCAAGTTCAATGTAAGAAGTGATCTGTGGATGGAGGGAAGGAGGAGCCGACTGTCTGTTTGGCAGGAGAGAGCGTGCACAAAGGAGGCTCCGAGTCAGGGCTGACCACCTGCAGGACAGCGATTTTAATCTGGTTTTTCCTGGTACCGTGTCTAACATCTCTTCGCCAGAATTTTAACAATTGTTGTAAAAGGGATGATTTTGGGTAAACTACTCCTCTCGTGAACAGAAGTGTTCCTTGGAGCAAAAGCGTGTGAGTGAGAAAATGGGGATGGTTTGGTTTGATCCGGAGTGGAATAGTTGTGAGAGGAGGACAGGAGGTCAAACCGAGTCACAGCCCCAGAGAGCCCTCATGTCAGCTTGGATTCCATCCGCGTGCCGTGGGACCACTGGGAGCTGGGAACAAGGGAAAGGGTGTGATTCTAGCTGGGTTCCAGAAATGCGTCTGGAAGGAGGAGAGACCAGAATCAGAGCATCAGGATGGTCTTGAAATACATCTGGTGAAAGGTAATGACCAGGGATATGGGGACAAGGAAACAAGTCATAGGGGCAGTTTTGAGACAACACCAACGTGGCAGTTGTGAAGATTCAAAATCCCTGACTGTTGGGTCATTCGGCAGATGTTACAGGGGCCCTCCTGCGCACCAGGCACTGAGCTGGGCCCTGAGTGTTCAGTGGGCCCCAAGACACCCTTCCTTTGCTCACTCCTAGCAGTTAGCTCTCAGTAAATCTTTTTTTTTAATAGATTTTGTTTTTTTGTTTTTTTTTTGTTTTTTTTGAGAGAGAGCGAGCTAGCACATGAGTGGGGGAGGGACAGAGGGAGAGGAAGAGAGAGAATCCCAAGCAGGCTCCACACCCAGCGCAGAGCCTGATGTGGGGCTCGATCCCACGACTCTGAGATCATGACGAGAGCTGAAATCGAGAGTCGGATATTAGACTGAGCCACCCAGGCGCCCCGAGCTCTCAGTAAATCTTAATTACGATGGAAGATGTGCTGGGGGAGTAGGAAGGAGTGCGGGGCAGGTGGAGGGATGAGCTGGGGCTCTGCTCTCTGAGCTGCGTAACCGAGGGGACGCCGCTGCCCTAGCTGAGAGGGGAAACAGTGAGATCGGAAGGGGATACGGGCGGTTCTGTTTTGTCGAAACGGAGGTTGAGGTGTCAGCAGGACATCTCCGTGGCACCCGTGAAGGTCTTCCGGGGCGAACTCTCCCTGTCTTGCTCATGCCTCTGTCCCCAGACCACCGCATAGTGCCGGGCGCAGGCTCAGTGCTTGGCCCTGACCCCCATCAGCCCACCCAGCCCCAGCCCCTCATCTCACTTCAGGCCAGAGCGATTCTGGTGATGGCTCCTGCCGTTTTCCTGGTCTCAAACCCATGAGCGCTACCACCACGGGTCAAGGAGCCTGCGAGCAGCCTCCCGGAGAGGCCAGGAGTACACCTCGGAAGTGCAGGGACCTGGTGCCCGCGGGCAAGACTCTGACCAACGGGGACAGGAGAGAGCAGGAACCCGCAGATAGTTCGAGCTCACCTGCCACCCCGCCACCTTGTCATGGGGCTGCTCTGAGCTGCGCCCCGTCCACACAGCCTTGCTGTGTGGTGTCCTGGGGAACCGGGCAGCAGCTGTGCTTGCTGTGAATCTGCAGTAGGCTTAGAAAGTCACCTTCTTGTCTTCATTTCCCTTCTCTTTCTTCCTCACCTCCCTCTTCCCGCTCCGGCTTCCTTCGCATTGAACTTCGCAATAAAATGTTAAATATAAGCTTCTGACTCAAGAATTAAAAAAAAAAAATTCCCCGTTAGGGAACTTGGACCAGGATAGGGCTCCATAAATACATGTTGGGTACAGGAAGGCGTGACAGGGTTAGAGAGCGCAGGGCGAGAACGAAGATCAAAGAGTTCATTGGAAAAGGTCGGAGATTTGCAGACTGTCTGCTCAGAAAGGTCGACGTGGGGGTTGTCTTCATTGCTCAGACCCATGCGGAGGCGCCTCTCTCCTAGGTGAAGGGATGAGAGAGAGGAAAGAGAGGAAGGCTAAGGAGGAACTGGAAACACACATTTAAGAAGCAAGAGAAGGAAAAAAGATCCCAGCTGAAGGGCTGCGGAGGCAGAGACGACTAGGGTTCATTAAAGCCCCCCACACCTCAGGCCATTGCTACAAGGCTTTTTGCAGCCCAGCAGATAGGGTGCGGCCATGGGTTACGGGTGAGCCAGTGGATAGAATGGTGAACCAGACAGAGTTCCCACCCTCATGGAGCTCAAGTTGGATAGATGTAGAGGAAATGTCCTGCTGGTCCCTTAACCTCCTTCAGATCTGGTGTGTTAAGACGCGTTGCAGGATCGGCCACTCTCCCTGTCTATGGGATACAAAGAATAACTCTGAGGTCCTAGGGGCTGTGGGAACCGCAAGACAGAAGGGATCCCCGTTCTTGAATTGTGCGACTCTTTACCTGGATGCTTCATGTGAGAAAGAAACTTTTATTGTGTTGAGACACTGCGATTCAGGGGTTTGTCTGTTACAGAAGTTGGTGTTACGTCATAACCTGGCAGGTGTTGAAAAAGCAAGAGGCAGATGTTGAGGCTGAGGAATAGAAGCATATTCTGGTCCTGAGGCCTGGCCTTGCGTGTCTTTCACACACCCTCGGTTTGTGGTCTCACATGTCTCCTCTCCCCTTACTCTCCTCATGGGCACAAGTTCTTCCGGATGAGCTCCCCAACCAGGTGGCTGAGCCCTGACCTGGAGCTTCACTTAGAGAAGGGATCAGGCTTCACAGGCCCAAGACCTCTGATGCTCACGGCAGGACAGTCATCTGGTCGCCCTCTGACAGCGGGCTGCACGGGCCAGAGCTCCTCAGCTGAGAACAGAAGCAGCAGGAAGAGATGGACAACTGGATCTTGGGAAGGACAGAGGCAGGGTTGCCGGGGCGGTCTCAGCACTGGGGACTTGGGAGCTATCTCTCGGTGTGCCTGCCAGGCCCCCAACACCCGTCCTCCCTGTGAGGCCCACTCAACATTCAGCTTCCCAGGAGAGAGAGAGAGTCTGGGTGTGACTGAAGCCTGTGTGGTCCCCTGTAATGTGGGTGCTGATGACAGGACTGCCAGCCCACCAGGCTCACATAGACTGGGAGAGGGACGACTCCTCAAAGGAGGTGATGCCCAGGCCAGACACAGCAGGTTCCCAGGAATCCTCCTAGCAGGGTCTTATTTCCATAGAGGAGCAGACAGAAGGAAGCTGTCTAGAGCCTCTTGGGATCAGCAACCTTTGATTTGTCAGCAGCAAATCCGTTTTTATTTTAAAAGGTAAATATTATTGGGGGGACTGACCCAAATCTACCTGCCATCCTTGCCCTGGTGACATCCTGAACTGACAGATACCTAGGCTTGGGGGAAGGAGTGTAAATTAGAAGCAGGGGGGATGCCTGTGGCTCAGTGGGTGAAGCATCTGCCTTCGGCTCAGGTCATGATCCCAGGGTCCTGGGATCAAGTCCCGTATCGGGCTCCTTGCTCTGTGGGGAGTCTGCCTCTCCCTCTGCCTGCCACTCCCCCTGCCTGTGCTCTCTCTCTGGCAAATAAATAAATAAATAAGGTCTTTTAAAAAAATTAGAAGCAGGGGTGAGGGGCCAGGAGACGTGGATTCTACTTTCACTCTACTTTTGACAAATCATTTCATTATTTCATCACTCCAATTTCCTCATTTAGAAAACAGGGTAACAAAACTTGCTCCGTCTAATTTACAGATTTTTTTTGTATGTGTGAGGGGGAAAACAAAGAGAAGAAAGGGAAGAAAGACAAAATACCAAAATCTCCTGAAAGGACTTTAATAAGCCAAAAATCAAATAAAGAGCGGTTGGTTATTGACGCCTCTGTTACTGGTTGAATTGTGTTTCCCCCACATATATGTTGAAGCCTTAACCCCCAGTCCCACAGAATGACCTTATTTGGAAAGAGGGTCTTGGAAGATGCAATTAGTTAAGTCGAGATGAGCTCATACTGGAGTAGGGAGGCCCTCAGCCAATACAAGTAGTGTCCTTAGAAGAGAAGAGACACAGAGACAGACGCACAGGGGACGACGGGGCAGAGACTGAAGTGTCGCTGCTATAACACGAGGAACGTGAAGGACTGCCAGCCATCACCCGAAGCTTGGAAGAGGTAAGGAAGATTCTTCCTTACGGGTTTCAGAGAGATAATGTCCCTGTTGACCCCTCGATCTTGGACTTCTAGCTTCCAGAACTGTGAGACAGTCCATTTCTGTAGCTTTAAGCCCCCCAGTTTGTGGTGCTTGCTCATGGCACCCCCAGGGAATTGAATATACATCCTTTAACAAATTCCAAGGGTGTAGCGAAGCTTGGCCAAAGCTCTTGGCCCATCACTGAGAGGTTTGTGACCTAGGATGAGACATAGGACATGGGACAAAGACCTGAGTTTCAGGGCTAACATCACTGATGTGAAGGTCACAAAGAGCAAACGTCAGTTTTGGAAAACTCACAGCAACTAATAAGGCTAAGTAGGTGCAGAGCCAGCAGAGTTTAGTCCACACGGACTGAAAGCGTCACTTCTGCCTCGAGAGACCAGCGTGCTTAGAGCAGAACTGGCTCTGGGCAGCCCCCCAACTGCTCTCACTTCCTGCGTGCACGGATTAAGCATCACTCTCAACGCCCAGGCCTCCAGCACTCAGGCTCCTGGCCCCACAGGGACCTGGATGCACATGCAATGCATCAGGGTAGCCCACTATGCAGAGATCACCTTGAAGGGGAAAGCCGCAGGGATGCTCTCTGCCAGTTCGTTCCCACATGGCTTTTGGGTGCTTTGTTTTAGAGGAGAAATCATAAAGCTTCTTTACTCTAGGCCCTTCCGCCCTGTGTGAGATTTGTCCAGGCTGAGTGTGGGTCTGGTCCCTGTGTGATGAGCAGGGGCACACAAACCAGTTAAGTGTTTATGCATATGCATTGTAGCTATCGGATCCTCACAATAAACCTATGAGATAGTTACTGTTATCATGTCCATTTTACAGATGAAGAAACAGGTGCAGAGTTCCCACAACTGGTCAAGTCCAACCAAGAATCAAGCCCAGGCCTGTGTGACTCCAGAGCCTGTGATGTGAACTGCTCTATTATATTGCTTTGATGGTTTATTTGGATCAGGCTGTTCTGAATTAACCCTGGATGTAATAATTTAGTAAAAGAAAGAAGGAAAGAAAGCAAGAAAGCAAGCAAGCAAGCAAGCAAGAAAAACCAGAAAAGCATGTGTGTATGTGTGCAGCTGGGATCTACCTTGACCTTATACTTAAAGGGGGAGGGGAGCTAACATTATGAGCTAAGTGCTTCCATCCAGGTAAACTCATTGACTCTCCCCCATAGCTCTGTGAGGTGGGCATCTCAGAGATGTGAACTAACTAGCCAAGGTCACCAAACTGATTGGGGCAGGGCACGAATGTGAATCCGGTTATCTGACTGCAAGCCTGATGTGTTTTCCATGACCTCTGTGCCAAAAGTGACAGTTGGGATCTGTCCTACCGATCTTGACGGTCTTAGAGTAACTCCCTTAGTGCCTGGCACAAAATAAATATGTATGGGATTGGGCTGAATTAAACCGAAATGAATCTAATGTTCATTAAAAGAGGATTTGATGAATAAATGGACACGATGCAGATGTTACAAGGAAAGAGCTGACTGTGCTGCTGTGGAATCTGTTACACGAGCGGTTTAGAGACAAGTATATGTAGTATGATCCCTTTTCTTTCTTGAAGAGATTTTTTATTTATTCATCTGAGAGAGAGAGAGAGAGTGCAAACGAGAGCATGAGCAGGGGGAGGGGCAGAGGGAGAGGGAGAAGCAGACTCCCCGCTGAGCAGGGAGCCCAACGCAGGACTCGATCCCAGGATCCTGGGATCACAACCCGAGCTGAAGGCAGATGCTCAACCTACTGAGCCACCCGAGCACCCCTATGATTCCTTTTTTTGTAGGAAAAAAAAATTCCTTACCTATGGCTATCACTGTTTGTATATACAAAGGAAAAGTCAATGTGTGTTAAACAACTTCAAAGTAATAATAATGCTTATCTTTGAGGGTAAGGATCATGGAGGACTTTCACATATTTTATAATAAGAAAAACCCTGAAGATACTTGCATTTTGCAAAGCGCAAGAACAAAAGGAAGGAAAAGAAAGACCTGTTGTTTCTGGTGGCAATAGATCCCACCAGAATGGGGATCAACCCGGACCCGGATTCACCATGTCAGCTCCCTCAGGATGGGCCCTGGGGCCCCATAGGAGAAAAGGGTTCGTTCAGAACCCCTTCCCCCCTTCCCTCTCCTTGGACATTCTGAAATATTTTCATTTACAACAAAATTATGAGCCCACAGCCAGGAACCAGGACTCCTTGGGAATGGGGTTGGAATATCTTTTTGTGTTGGGGTCAAGTCAGAAGTTCCCAGAAACTAACCTGAAGGGGCACCTGCTGGCTAAGTGTGGGGTGCTTTGAATATTGAAAAAACTGCAATAAATTGAATCACACTCATTTTTCTGAAAGCTGGTAAATAAAGGGAAAAAGCCAAGTAAGCTTGCCTTTCCTGTATGAACTATACCTAATAGTAAGCAAATTGTTGATGAACGTTTTTTTTGTTTCTGTTTTTGTTTGTTTGTTTTTTTGAATAGAAGAACTCTGGCTAACAAACACAGGAGGAAAAAACAGAATTAGAAAAAATCTTTATTTTGCAGCCCTAATGATAGCATGGATCTAAGCAATGATAATTAGTGGTTGCAGAAACCTTTGGGTAAAATGCTGAAGGAAACTGGTCATGGATGGATGAGCCTAACAGCTCCCGAACCTACTCGTCAGTTCTAACCTCGTGAATAAAGAGGCTCCAGGCATGATCTACCTCCTGATGAGCTACTATGGGATGTACCCAGCACTATGGATGAAATATTCTTGCCACAAAACCAGGCCCTAGAGCCAGCTGCCATTTTGTAGGAAAGATGGACTCAGAACCAAGTTGCATGATACCTCTGGATTTCAACCCGCAAAATTCAGAATGCGGTCAACTCTACATATGGAAAGAGACATAGAGACAGTTCAAATAAATGCAGTTTGAAGACTTTATTTGCATCCTAATACACACAAGTCACTGGTAAAAATGACCCAACATTTCTCAGACAATAGGGAACATTTGAACACTGATTGCCTATTTAAGAATATTACAAGGATTTATGGATAAATCTTGGATGTGATGATTTATGATGCGATGCTAAGAATTTGCTTCGGGATAATGCAGGTAGGTGGGCTGGGTAGCGGAGGGGGGGTGGGTGCAGATAAAACAGGCCTGGCCACGTGCAGGTGAGTTATGAAAGGTGGGAGGGAGGGTGTTGCATGGGGATTTATTGTGCTATAATCTCTCCTTGTGTACATGTCTGGAGATTTCCGAAAGAAAATGTTAGCAACAAGCAATAAAAAGTATGGGCATACAACTTAATTCTTCCTTCCTGATGGCGGTGGAAGTGGTGTGTATGCGGTGTGTGTGAGGTGTGCGTGAAGTGTATCAGTGTGTGTGTGTGTTCTCATGCTCTATTTGGACCCAATTCAAGTTGCAGCTCTAGAACAACTGTATCCTCCTGAAAATGACTTTTTGACCATTGTGAAGAATGCCCCAACTGAACAGGCACAGCTGGATTTCTAAGGGGTGTCACGCAGCCAGGCTCAAACACAAGGCCGCGACTTAGGGGACTGCCAGGGCCAGCCCAACACGGTTATTCCCACGATCGAAGACTGAGTAAAACTGCCTAATGAAGACATCACCCAGGATCCAGAGGGGCCCAGCGGGAGGCTGGATGTCAAGCCCTTGAAAGCCGCTGCTGCAGAACTCCATTCCATCCACAAAGTCCTGGGGTGGGAAAGAAGGTGTAAGTGACATAGAGGGAGAAAGGGAAGTAGGGCTGCCTGGAGGCTGTACTGTGTGGTAGTGATGGTGACTATACCGAACGGCCTTGGTCGGTCACGATGTTGGCTGGTTGGTTCTTCCTTCCGCTTCATACACCTCCACTTGTGTTCACACCGTTTTGTATATGTGGACCTGGGCTTCTAAGTTCTACAATTTTGAGAACTGTTCATCTGTCATACATGCTCCCTGCCTCCCATTTTATAACTGGGAGAAGTGAAACCTTGTTCCATGATCGGAAGAGCAAAAGGTTTGGCTTTAGAAGATCTTGGCTTAAGTTCTGGTTTCTTTAGTTTCTAGCGAAGCTCAACTTAATTTTTTAAGGGAGAGAAATTACATTGCTGTTTTCTTGATGTTCTGGGGAAGAATCCTTTTTTAGGTATAAGGCAAGTAGGCATCCATTGTCCTGTGAGGCGAGTGTAACGTCCCCCAACCTTATTTTCTAGTTTGGCAAAGACTTGGGGTCTACCAGGTGGGTATGGGCTTTCCAACAACCATTTGAGATTTGAGGTTGCTGATGAGGGTCTGAGAAGTTTGCAGAGAGCTTAAAGCACCTTCTTGAGAGGAAGGGGATAACCATGCACTGCTGTTGCAGCATTCTTGGCAGACTGAGGTGGCTCTGATTGAAATCTCCTGGCAGAAAAGGACAAGGGCACCACGCTGGGCATAGGGAAGGAAGTGGGGTGAGCAGGGACTCACATAGGGTGCAGGTGGGAGAGTATGAGGGTACCGGAGTGCCAAAGGGTATATAGGCTGATGAGCTTGGCACAGTTAAAGTGTCTAGCTTGTCCCCAGTTTGGTGTTCATAGTGGCAGCTCCAGAATCCCTTTGTTGGGGAAGCTTAGGGGGCTTGACATGAAGCTGTGTTTTAAAGTGAAACATTTGTTTTCTTAGTAGTGCAATTGCTGCACCATAGGGTAGTCCTATTTGAGGACCCTCCATACCGTTTTCCAGAGTGGCTGCACCACATTGCATTCCCACCAACAGTGTAAGAGGGTTCCCCTTTCTCCACATCCTCTCCAATACCTGTTGTTTCTTGCCTTGTTGATTTTAGCCGTTCTGACATGTGTGAGGTGATATCTCATTGTAGTTTTGATTTGTATTTCCTTGATGATCCGTGATGTTGAACATCTTTTCATGTGTCTGTTGGCCAACTGGATGTCTTCTTTGGAAAAATGTCTATTTGTGCCTTCTGCCCATTTTTAATTGGATTATTTGGTTTTTGGGTGTTGAGTTTTGTAAGTTCTTTATATATTTTGGATACTAACCCTTTACTGGAATATGTCATTTGCAAATATTTTCCCCCATTCTGGAGACTGCCTTTTAGTTTTGTTGATGTTTCCTTCACCATGCAGAAGCTTTTTATTTGATGAGTTCCTAATAGTTTATTTTTGCTTTTGTTTCCCTTGCCTCAGGAGACATATCTAGAAAGAAGTTGCTATGGCCAGTGTTAAAGAGGCTACTATCTGTGTTCGCTTCTAGGATTTTATGCAATTGCACTTCTAAGTATTTATCCAAAGAATACAAAAATACTAATTCAAAGGGATACATGCACCCTGATGTTTATAGCAGCATTATCCACAATAGCCAATAGCCAAATTATGGAAATAGCCCATGTCCATAGACTGATGAATGGATAAAGAAAATGTGGGATATATATATATATGAATGTTAGTCATAAAAAGAATGAAGTCTTGCCATTTGCAATGTTGTGGATGGAGCTAGAGAGTATAATGCTAAGCGAAATAAATCAGTCAGAGAAAGATAAATACCATATGATCTCATTCATATGTGGAATTTAAGAAAGAAAACAAATGAGCAAAGGGGAAAAGAGAGAGAGAAACAAACCAAGAAACAGACTCTTAACTATGGAGAACAAACTGCTGGTTACCAGAGGGGAGGTGGGTGGGCGGATGGGTGAAACAGGTGATGGGGATTAAGGAGGGAACTTGTGATGAGCACCGGGCATTGTATGGAAGTGTCAAATCACTATATTGCACACCTGAAACTAATATAGCTCTGTATGTTAACTAACTGGAATTTAAATAAAAACTTTAAAAGAACATTTGTTTTCACTTGCATTGTCTGTTTATGCTTGGTGGCTTGGGGAAAGCGTTAATGGAGATCAAGGTGTGTGTGTGGGGGTAGGTAAGTCCCTAAAGTGCTCCACACCTCAGCACCTCCATTCTGACGCAATCACCCTGGTGCTGTGGGTGACTCTCCGGTAAAGTTAGTGTGTTGAGTGTCACCAAAGAACGGCATGTGATATTGAAAATCTGGGCCAACTGTGGTGTGAATCGATCATAGATTTCCCCCCAGGGACTCCCTTTCTACCTCATCCTACAAACTTAGGAATCTACTGCAATAAAAGACCCTTTCTGGTTTGAGGAGAACGTTAATCTGAACGTGAGAAGACACAACCTCATTCCGTACCTCCTCCCCAAGTAGCTCGTATCTTGAGCCTCTTAACTTTCCGAGTCTCAATAGCCTCATCCACAGAATGGGATAATAATATCCAATCTTACTGGGTGTTTGAGGGATTAAACTTGGTCAGTTGAAAAGTCCTACATGACAATGTCGGAAAACTTCACTAGATGGCTTGTCCAAGGTTTGCTGCTGCTTCATGGCTGGATGGGAATGGAGAGAGAACCAGCCTGGTGGTCTTTCCCCCATAGGCAGCTTTGTCCTTTCTAGAGGGAACGCCCCTTCAGTGCAGGAGAAGATGGGAGCGGGGCTTGGGGTAGATGCAGCCTGGGTGCAGGCGACCGAGAAGAGGAAGTGGTGGGCTCGTGGGGAAGGCCCTATGACTTGCAGAATAAGGAAACAGTTCTTACCAGCAGGGTATAGGCAGTTGGTTGGAGGGTGTAGGAGATGCCATTGATGGTGAAGGTGACATCCGGCATGACGTTGAGGTTGGCACACTCCACCCCATACTAAAACACAACACAGAGGACCCATTTAGAGGCCTCCCCGCTCCCCTGCTCCCGCCTCCTCCCTACCCCAGGCGGCACTAACTTCTCCATCCATGGGTTCGGCCCCAATGGCCTTCTGCAGCTGCTTGATTTTGTCTGAGGGGCCTGTGATGAGGGAAGTCCCTGTGTCCACAATGGCCTGGCAGCCCTCGGAGCAGAACATCACCGCGCCTCCCACCTGGATTCTGAGGACAAAGAAAATGTCATCAGCCAACCCCCACCCCCCCCTTCCCAGCTGTCCCCCTTCCCCTCAGCCCTGAAATTTCTCAGCCTCCCCAGCTGCTCTCACCCCCTGCTGGGCTTTCAAATACAAATGATTTCCAGTTTGACTGTCTCACACATCAGTATTTCTCAGTTTTTCTGTGACTGAGATCCATACCAGAAAACACATTTACTTTTGGACCCAGTACACACACACACACACACACACACACACACATGAAATAAAAATGTCACGAAACAGGGCTCAACCTTAGTATGTGAAGTGTACTCTGATATTTTCTATTTTATTCCATTTCATTAAAAATGCACGTCATGATCCCCTAAAATGAGATCATGACCCATAAATGCGTAAGTCCCTCTGGCTTGAAAAACCCTCAGTAGACAGTGAGCACTGAGGCTTTTCGCTGTTACATCCCCAGTGACCAGCACATGCCCTCACCTTGCAGAAGCTTATTCTTGGCGGAATTGAAACCTGAATTGCATTTCTTTAAATCCCTGCATTATCTGACACAGTGCTCAGTACGTGACAGGCATCTGGTCCCACGTCCCTGATTGCTCCATGCCCGCCCCGTCACACGTCTGCGTGTATGTATGTCAAGGCCCAGTCCATGTCACCTCCTTCATGAAACCCTTGCTTGAGGAGTTCTTCAGGTAGAAGCTATCTTGCCCTGTCTGCCAGGCCACTCCTTTGGCACTGACCACCTCCACCTTACAATGATAGTGGTGTGTATGTGTCTCATCTTCTGGACATGCTTCGTGGAGGCGAAACCTGAGTCCAGTTCACTCCTGTACCCCCATGTCACCCACCCCTGGCCCTATGTGTGAATTGACATTAAATGAGCCCCAAGTAATTGGCGGAGGATTTTTATTTATTGTCTGTTGACTTGAGGGCGCAGCATGGGTACCAGGAGGGAAGCTGAGATGTGGTACCTCGTGCCTGTTGCCCTGGCAACCGTGGCCCCTTCCTGCACCTTTGCTCAGCACCTCCACACTTCCAGCTTCACACGGCGAGCCCTCAGGCTCCTCTCCCAGGGACCAGCACACTGATTCAGGTCAATTCAATGAAATTCTTTTTCAATTCCACTGGCCTTGTGCCCGTCTTGAGTTCTTGCCTGTACCATAACTACTTTGTGGAGAATACTCACGCATCCAGGGCAATCTGCCAGTAGCCTTGCTTGGTGACAGGGACCCAGTTCAGATTCCCGGAGAAATGGGAGTGGTCATAGCCTCCGAAAATGAGTTCGCTCCCTGCACCACCTTCTGGGTCACTGCAGGAAAGAAAAAGACAGATTGTCAGGGAAGGGCCACTGGGATACCCTAGGAACAAGCTGGTCATGTACACCAAGTAACCAGATAGGCAGAAATATCAGCCTGGGCTTTGAGACCAGGGCTCCCAACTACTGCAAGTTGATTAATCTGGGCTTTTTGGGGCAGAAGGATAGAAGTATAGAAATAGCTCTGCTTGATGATTTGTGAATGTCTTCTTGCTTCTTGGATAAAAGGGCTAGGGAGGAGGTAGATGGGGACAACTACTCTGGTCATGCAGAACTCATGAAGAACCAAGGCTAGGACCATTGGGGTATGCACACACCATGTGACTTATGCATCCCCAAAAAGCCTTTTCCACCAAGTATCTTTCCCACTATTGTTTGGGTGGTGCCTGGAGTTTCCATATGATTCACTCCATCGTGTTAAGGTGAGGAAGCTAATGGGAATGCAACATGACTTATGAGAACTTGAAAATTTATTAATTTTCATTGGTGTTGATTTTTCAGAGTGTGATCTGGCACCTAACAGGATTCTGGGGAAATAGGATATGAAACTAATTCATTTTTAGGAGGAAAACGATCAGAAAAATACAAAACTCAGGGTGCTGCGAGGCCTGGTGGTAAAGGGGAAAGGAACCGGGTATTGTGGGCATCTTAGGAAAGCAGACTTAGGGAGGTGGGGGGAAGAACCGCCGTTAGTTGACGGCCTTTGTGCAGGGCCCTGGGCGAAGAATTTTACCTGCTTAATCCTATTTATTTCTTACATCAACCTTGTGCCCATTTGAGGAAACTGAGACTCGCGGCATCAGTCCATGTCAGCCAGATGGCAAAACCTTTGCTCTTTCCCATCTTCCCCTCTGTCTTTCCGGGTTGGAAGGGAGCAGGGGGGCAGCAGAGGGGTCTGGGCAACCTGCCCTCTTGTTCACAGTTCTGCCCCGTAGTTGGTCCCAACTACAGCCATGCAGTTTAATAAAGGAAATTCAGGGCTCTCCACGTGGAAGTGGAAAACAAGGGAAATGGGCTTGCATGAAAACAGGGTAAGCTGAGGCCAGATATACCAGGGAGGAGTTAGAAAGGTCAGAAATCTCTGTCCTATGTAGGGATGAAGGTGAGATGACCCTTTCAGGATCCCAGGCAAGAGTGGCCAGAGGCCGGTGAGCCACATGACCTTTTCCAACTACAGGAGGCAATTTTTTAAAAAATTGCATAAATTGGCCATTTTTAAATGTACAGTTCAGTAGTGTGAAGGCTCTTCATGCTGTGGTGCAGCCAGTCTCCAGAACCTTTTCATCCTGTGAAACCACGACTCTATAGTCATTAAACAACAGCTTCCTTCCCCTCCCCCCACACCTGGCAACCACCATTCTACCTTCTGTCCCTGCGAATCTGACTACTCCAGGCACCTTCGTGTAAGGGAACTCATGCACAATTTGTCCTTTTGTGACTGGCTTGTTTCACTTGAAATAAGGTCCTCACGGTTCATTCTCTGGTAGCCTGTGTTGGAATCTCCTTCCTTTTTCAGGCTGAATAATATTCTATTTTATGTAAATTCTGCATCTTATTATGCCCTTAACATCCCATTATTTTATCGTCAGCTTCCTTTGGAATTTTTTCCTGCCTCCTCCCACAGGAATCAAGCTTCCTGAGGGCAGGGACTGTCTTCCTTGTCTCACTATGCTCCCCGTGCCCAGCACCGTGGTAGGCGCACAATAGGAGCTTGATAAACATTTATTCACTGCGCAAATGAACATCCAACCCCAGAGATTCCTCCTATTGGTTCAGTGCGGTATAGTTTACAAAGTGAGGCAAACCCCATTTCCTCAATATCCAGAGAGGGTAAGCCCAAGGTCACACAGCTGGTAATAGGTCAAGCAAGAGATCCAAGCCAGGTGTTTGACTGCTAAGTCTAGTGCTCTTCGAGCTGCACCCATGTTGTCTCCCTGTGGTTGTAACTGACCATCACCTTGGTGGGCTTGCCAGGCCTACCTGCTCATGTACACAGAGAACATGGGTATATCCAGCAGGTTCTGCGACATCATGTTGTCGAACACTGGGGTCACCCCTCCCACAGCCAAGGAGGGGTATCCCAGGCCCAGAATTCCATCAAACTCTGCGTTCACAAAGGTCTGGCCCGGCTCCGTGACACTCTCTCCAAATTGCTGGCCGGCCACGACCAGTCCTTCCACCTGACGGGAGAAAGCCCGAAATAAAACTGCTTAGGAGAGCTTTGGTATAGTCTCAGATTCCCGGATTCTCCCTCTGGTCTGAAGTGAATTCTTCCCCCACCCAACTTGATTAAATGAGCACAGTGATTTCACCACATTCCCACACCCTTAATTTTTTTATGTAGACTTCAAAAAAAATGGAAGTTGAATACAGAAATCCTAAGTGTACAGTTTGGTGCGTTTTCACAAACTCACCCTGGTCAGCAAGCTCCCAAACCGGAAGCTGCTTCATGCACCCTGCTAATCGTTGTACCTTTCCTCAGTAACATCCATCTGCTGGCTTCCAACATCTACTGCTTTTGCCTTTTCTTGAATTTTACATAAACGGAATCATACAGGATAAATTCTTTCCTATCTGGCTTCTGTCACTCAACATCATGTAGTGTACTATGTTGAAATTTCGGTCAATGTCATCAGTATCCCGTGGTATGAATAACTGTCATTATCCATTCTACCATCGATGGGTATTTGGGTTGTTTCCTGTGGTGACTATCGCTAATAGTGCTGCTTGGACATGACTTTTGATGAACATGCACTCATACTTCTGTTGGACATATGCCTAGAGGTAAAACATCTACAATGTATTGGAAGTTTGATAATGTGTGAGGTCAGAGTCCAGATTTTTTTTTTTTTAACTTTATGGATATCCAAATGACCTGGCACCATATTTAATAAACACACTCTCATTTCCTCCACTGCCAGTTTCATGGTCAACAGAATTCAGAGTAGTTTCTGAGTTTTCCATTTTGTTCCATTTGTCTATTTGCTTATTTGTGCCAATACCACACTGTCTCAATTACTATAGCTTTATAATAGGTCTTGTTTTTCTTTCTCTAGATTGTCTTGGTGTATTACATAACCATATACATTTTAGAATTATCTCATCAATTTCTGTTGTTTTGATTGAGGTGACATTAAAATCTATAGATCCATTTGAAAAAACTTCGACTTGTCCATAATACTGAGTCATGAAATACTGAGTCATTTCTATTTATGTAGATCTTCCTCAATTTCACTCAATACGTTTTCCAGGTTTTGGAGTGGAGATATCGCACATTTTTTGTTAAATTTATTTGTAGGTATTTGATGTTTCTGATGTTATTATAAATAATGTCATTAAAAAATCTATTTTCCATTTGTTTTTCCTGATATTCAGAAATACAAACGAGTTTATCTAGTATTCAGCAACTTTGCTAAATAATTATTAATCCCAATGGTCTGTAGATATTTTTGGATTTTTTACATATAGAATCTTGTCATATGTGAATAATACAACATAGTTTCTTCCTTTACAATCTTAATGCCCTTAGTTTCTTTCTTCTTGCCTTATTGCACTGAGAGCACCTTTGACTCTTTTTTTTTTTTTTTGCCTTAACTCATTCTTGAAAGGCTGCCCCCCAGGCTTTCTGCTCTGTGCGCTGTTTCTCTGTGGTATTCCTCCGTGCTGCCATTCTAGAACCCAGCACCCTGAGCAGACTGGCCCACTGCCATTAGTTCAAGCAGGGAGTGCTACTCCTGCCTGGCCAGGCTTCCCCCTTTCCCTGGAAGCCAGCTCCTTGTTTCCACCTCTTCCTGAGACAGATCTGAAAGTGTTCCCCTAAAGGCTCTGACCAATATTCTGTATCCCAAGTTTCTGGCCCAAAGAGAAGAGATGAAGGAATTGTACTCACAGAGACTTGGTCAGCTCCGATGATTCCAGACAAGCTCCCAGTCCCATACTGAATGGAGAAATGACTCCCCAGCACACTGTATGTGTTGGACTGGGAAGGGTAGAACCTGGCGTGTGTCTCTGGAAAAGCAAAAATGCCGCTGTTGCCTGGGCCACCAGCTCACTGCCTTCCTTCCTGCCCTGAGACCCCACAGATGCAGGATCTCTTCCCTCAACTCCCAAGATTGAGAGGGGGCCTCGAGAAAGGTTGGCCATGGCCCACCTTAGTGAGGTACCACATTCTTCTCTAGCCACATGTGGTGGCTTAACTGGGGACCACCTAGTCATCCCTGGGCAAACATGGTGGCTCACAGTGACCTCATGAGGCACACAGAGATAAGCGTCATGTATCAGGCGCCAGCAGAAGTCTCTGTCAACTAGTGGGGGTCAGAGCCTGGCATTCAAAAGAATCCCAGGGATACACAAATGCCGCTCCAGGCAATGACTCTCAATTCCTTGCCCAACCTGTAGACACCTAATCTAGGGGTTTTCTGAGACGTCGTGTCTCTAGAACTTATCCAGCATAGACTCAGACATCTTTCTTTAGCTCTTTCCTTTCTAATGCTAACAAAAACACCTGAGTTACCTCTGGCCAAATTGACCCACCCCTGTATCGTGCCCCACCAGCCCCACCTCTGATATCCTGGGATAGGCCACCAAGCCCTC
The DNA here is from genome assembly GCF_004348235.1 of Phoca vitulina. Classification (NCBI taxonomy): domain Eukaryota; kingdom Metazoa; phylum Chordata; class Mammalia; order Carnivora; family Phocidae; genus Phoca; species Phoca vitulina. Next base: position 18,512,960 of record NW_022589729.1, on the reverse strand, counting down.
TTGAAGCGGGTGAATAGTCAGCACTAGAATCCAACCCACCTACCTGCCCAGAAACAGCCATTTGAATGGAACGTTGCCCATTCTTTTGGGTGTTCCAAAGGGAGTGAGTCATGCAGTATTCAAAGATTTGTATTGAGTTTGTATTTTCGGTGGCTGAGTTTTCTCCTATTAATTCTGGTCAGTATGAAAGTTGCTAGCTTGGATAGCAATCAAATTTTAGCTCTCTCCCTGGCCCAGCCCTGTTTCTACCGTAGGCAGTCCCAGGGCAGACTCAGAGGTGGAGAGGGGAAGCTGGTGCGGCATGCATGGCCGGTTTCTGGAGCCGCCGTTCCCTGCTGGGGATCCTGGCCCTACTTACCGCAGGCTGGGCTGGTGCAGTAGACAGAGGGGACCCAGAGGTTGGAAGAACCAGTGTCAAAGATGACGGTGAAGTTCTGCGGCGGAGAGCCGATGGAGATGGTGCCGAAGTATTCCATCTATAGGGGAGGGAGGGCAGGGAGCCGAGTGACGGTGGTAGGAAAGGGGAAGGTGCTCACCAGGGGGCCTAGGGAGAGGTCTCTGGGACCAGACCCTGGCTAGCACAGACTGGAGCTTACAGAGCCTGGGGAGTGGCAACAGAAGGGAGAACGAGCAGACGAAGGGCTACAAGGGTGGAAATCAAATCAAGTCTCCCACCCTCTACTACTTCTTTAGCTCTCATTTGCGTTATTCCTCATAATCCCTTTGTGAGCAAGGCAGAAGAGGCAGTAATCCTTTTGTTCTCCAATCAGGGAAGGGAAGCTGGTGAAGGTTAAATCATTTGGCCAAGGACACACAGCAGGGCCCTTCTGTTTGGGATGCCATTTCTTTTGCAGAGAGCTCTACACATTTGGGCACACTGGGGCTTGCTCGGTCAAATCCATGGGGACCCAGGGGATCAGTCCTTATGGGTTATCCTAGAGGAGAAATCCACACTGGCCTTTACTTCAGTGTTGCTGACCTGACACTGGCCATGCCCAGAGGCCAAGCCATCCTCCCCTCACCCCCTTCCCCAGCCCCTGCGCCAGAATGCCTCACATCCAAGTAGTTGATGAGGGGCTCGTTGGCATCCTGGTTCATCGTGCAGGACTCAGTGAACTGGATCATATCCAAATTCTGGGATTTCCAGAACTCAGAGAGCTGGCCCCGTGCCCGCAGCTTCTTCCGGAGGGACTGATGCCTCCTGAGGGGCACCCTGAGGACAAAGCCCCGTGTGAGACAGAGATGCAGTTCTGCCTCTCTCAGACCCTCCCCTCTCCCCACCCCATTTTTCCAGAGGTAAACTGGGAGATTACACAGGAGAAGATCTGCAAGGCAGCTGAGTTGCCAGAATGGGCCACAGTTTGGCGAGAATTAGTGCCCTCTCTGCCCCTGGCCTGTCGGTCTTGTCTCTGCTCCTGAAGAGTCTCAGAATCTTTGACTTGAAGTGGCCCTCCCTCTCAGAGATGAGCTCTTTGAGGTCCTCTAGGAAAATGATCTGCAGTTGTGCATGAACCTCATAAGGGGCTGATTTAAAGGGACAGAAAGACTCTTGGAGGCAGCCATGGTCAGTCCCTTGGGCAAGTACTCGGTCCTTTGAGCTCCCAACCAAAGCTGCAGGTTCCTGCTCTTTAATAATGTGAGAAGCTCCCTGGGACTTGGGCAGGCAGTTCCATCAGAGGTGGGGCAGAGGGATGGCTTGTCGTGGGCTGGGGGTCAAGGCCAACACAAGATGGCCACTTTTCCCAGCCCTCAGTTTCTTCTCCTCTTCATTTCCCCATCAGCTTTCCTCTCCCAGGGCGGCGCTAAGCCTGAGGGCAGGCAGCTGCCCCCACCGGACGCAGTGCTGGGGACGTGTCTCACCTGTGGAGCCGAGGTTCAGCCAGCCCCAAGTCCAGAAGCACCAGCAGCAAAAGAATGAGTGTTTTCATCGTGGGCCCAACCAGCAGCTTCTTCCTCGCTCGGCCGTGGCCTTCCTTGCCCCCTCTCCTTTCTGCTTTCCCACAGGCCAGTGGGCACAAATCTCCCTAACTCTCAGATCTGCCCTGCCCAGCCTAGTCTGAGGACCCAATGATAAGGCCTCTTGCGTCAATAGCCAGGCCCAGAACAAACACAGCGTGTGTAACAGGGCATTTCACTTCCTCCCCTCAGCCCCCCTTTCCCTCCAGCAGGGGCAGGGGTGGGGGCTTCGTGGATCTGGGGTGGGACTTGGGGGTCTGTGCACCCTCTAAGAGCAAGACAGCGATGCAGTTTCAGCTTCTCCCAGAAATTTTGGTGTCCTCCCCTGACCCCTAGAGACCCTGTGGTCATTCCTTGAGAGGGCACTGTGCCCCTGGGCCCTGGGCCCTCTCCACCCACGTGTTACCACGAGTGGTCTGGCTGAGGACTCCCAGCCAGAAGTGGGTAGAAGACCAGTCGTCACCTGTGGGACAGGATTCTAACTCAAAACACCAATCAGGTTGTTTTCTCTGTATTTCCTATTCTCCCCTTTTTCCCTCTCGGAGCCTCAAGGGCAGTTGACCCTCCCTCCATCCACTTTGAGGCAGAGACTAGCACTCCTCAAAGCCCCTGAAATGGGAGACTGGGCTTGGGGAGCTAGTTTTTTGCATCCCAAGGACTTGATGAATCTGGGGTGGAGGGAGGTTTGGAAAATACAGAAGCAGTCCTGGGCAGGGGGAGTGGGAGGTCCTGCACGTGGTCGGGGGCAGGATTCTGGAGCAGGTGCCCGTATTAGTTTGCTAAAGCTACCATAACAACTTGCCACAGATTGGGTGGCTTAACAGAAATGTATTTTCTCGGGATTCTGGAGGCTAGAAGTCCAAGATGAAGGTATGGACAGGGTTGGTTTTCCCTGAGGCCTCTTTCCTTGACTTATAGAGATGGCCACCTTCCCTCTTCCCTCTGTGTGTGTCTGTGTCTTGATTTCTGCTCCTTATAAGTCATATTGGATTGGGGCCCACCGAAAAGACCCCATTTTAACATAATTAACCTCTTTAGAGGCTCGATCTCTACATACAGTCACATTCTGAGGTACTGGAGGTTAAGACCTCAACATAAGAATTTGGGGGGATACAAGTCAGTGCGTAACAGTGTCCACAGACAGCAGGACCCTCAGTCTGTTCTGGTGAGTAGGGAGCGGTGGAGGTCAGTGCTTGGTTATCCCAGCATGATTAGCTATTGCTATGAACCCATCTCTATGGCCATCCCACTTCTTAAACAGAGGGTGGGCTTTATCGCCTTGAGTGAGGATGGAGGGTGGTGGGGAGGAGCACCTTCCCCTGACCATGACCCAGAACCGGGGCAGTCGAGGCTCTGGAGTGTAGGCAGAGAACCAGGGTTCAGGTCAGCTTTGCTCTGACTAGCCAGCGATCTGGCAGTGTTTTAGCTGCTGCCGTGGGCTCTGCTTTCCATCTTAGAAGCCCAAGCAACAGACTAACTTGGAGTTTGGAGCTAAGTGGAGTGCTGCCTTGGGCTCCAAAAATGTTTAAAAGGCCATCAAAGGGACTTAGGGAACAGCCTGGACCCTTGAAGCCCTGACCCCAAGGGCATAAAGCCTCTTCAACATTTACCCCCTGTCAGTTCTCTTTGACCTTTCACTGGGGATGGATGTCTACCCCCAGGAGGGCAGCGTGAGCCAGAAGAGGCTAGACATTGAGATAATTCGTTCTGGCATTTTGCTCTGTCATGATTTGCCCATAATTACCCGACCACTAGGTACCTTAGATTTGTTATCTGCCAAGTACCCTACATACATTGTTGAGTTTTAAGGAGGATTAAAAACACAAAATATGGTATGTGGAAGTACTTGAGAAACTGTAATATGTCATCTGACTGAAGATCTTCACTATAAAAACCGTGCACCGGGAGACTTCTTGACATTACGGCAAGCCTGCTTACATAGCAGACGAAGACACTGAGGCACAGAGAGGCAGAGTGACAGCCCCAGGAACATGTGGTTCCTTTAGTGGCAGAGCTAGGGTTAGGACCCTGACCTCCTCACTCCCAGTCCGGGGATCTTTCTGCTACAGAATGATCATCGTTACCACTGCGGATGATTTGGGAACAAACGCTTGGGGGTGCCTGGGTGACTCAGTTGGTTAAGCGTCTGACTCTTAATCTCAGCTCAGGTCTTGATCTCACGGTCAGGAGTTCAACCTGCGATGGGCTCCACGCTGGGCATGGAGCCTACTGTAAAAAAAAAAAAAAAAAAAAAGCCTTTGGATATATGCCTGTTGGTGTGTGTATGTGTGTGTCCTTTAAGAAAAGAGAGGGAAGAGCATTTGGGGTGAAATGGTACCATGTTGGCAAGAACAGGTCATAGTATGGGCAAGGATCCTATCCTTCAGCACTGAGAGAGGCTCTTTGGAAAGAAAGAGGGATCCTCAGGGATGTGGACTGGAGGCTGGTCGGATGCAGAGCTTTTTTGCCTGTTTCCAGAACATTTGAAAGCTCTTGGTGGGACACCGTCCAATCAACTTCTCGTTTCTGGAGCTTCAGTTTGAGAAGATAAATTAACAATAAGAGGATGGTTTCTCAGTGCTCTGTGGACATCAGCTTTATCATACCTATCCGGTAGGTATTATTTTAAAGCTCATTTTACAGATGAGATAACTGAGGCGCAGAGAGTTTAAGCAACTTGCATAAGGTGCTGTAATCAGCATTCAAAGCCAGGTTTGCCTGACTTTAAAGTTGATGATCTGTATTGGGTGATCTCGAGGGTCTGACGTTCGAGAATTTCTTCCTGGGAGAGAAAGACCAAGAGAGAGGATGGGAGGGAGGGGGAGAGGGGAAAGGGGGAGAGAAAATAATTTTCCACGTGATGGAAAATTTGAGGCCTTTTAATTGTAAGAAGAGAGAAGGGTGTGTGCAGGGTGGCGGGTGGTGGTGAGGAGCTGTGTGATGAGCAATCTTGTCATTGCTTCTTTTTGGCAAATATTTTCTATTTTGCCTTCAAGGAGCCTCTCCGCAAGGATCATTACTGTACTGCTGACAGGTGCAAACCGCCCCCCATAGCCCCTTCTGCTAGTTACCCCTGACCCAGACGCTGACTTCTGAAAACTAAAAGTTTAAGGTTATTTTCTGCTTATTGCTGAGAGAGCTCCTGACACAAAGACTTGCTCTTCCCAGTGGCTTGATCTGCTTTGGTTTGGCAAAACCTCTTGTTTTCATGCAACTGGAAAAAAGAAGGATCCGATGTCTCCAGCATCTCGCCATGTCAAGAATTCAGTTAGTGTGAGTCATTTCCAAAACCACTGTCAACCCTATTCTGGGAAAGTGCCTTTCCGACCAGAAGTGATTGCAGTTCACCCTGCAGAGGACACAGGCACTGGGGCGGTCTCTCACTTGAATGCTGCACGTGCGTGCGTGTGCACTTGTCCTGTACCCGTGAGCAGGAAGAACAGCATGCCAACAGCATCCGTTTCTCTGCTTGTTACTGAGCCCAGGCTTTGAAAGCCAGACGAGGCAGGATTTGGCATCCATCCCTGCCACTTAGGTGGAGGTGTGATATTGGGGTTGTTTGGGATCATTAGATTGCTCTGCTGCAGAAAAGGAAGAAGGGTTTCCTTGCAGGATGATGTGAGGATTCCATGAGACCATCCTCAGGAGGCGGGCTTTCTATGTGCCACTCAGCCCAGCGCTTGACACCCAATTAGCACTTAATACTGGGGCCCTGGCTACGCCATACAGACCAGGGCAGGTGCCGGACATGGACTAATGCCCGTTCTATGCCATCCGCCGTTCAAAGTGCTTTAAATATCCTCACTCATGCAATTCTCCCAAAGACCCCAAGAGGTAAGTAGTACCAGAGAGGTAAAGGAATTTGTCCGAGGTCACACACCTGGTGGTAATGGAACCGGGCTTGAATCCAACTAATCTCTCTATGAATCTGTGATCGTTTACAACTCCCACTGCCGTCTGTAGTCTATACGTATGTTACTGTACGTATTAGCTCGCCGAAATACGTTGTGGAGACCATCCGCCCTTTTGTGTCTTTTAACAGTTCAGGAAAGTGATCAAGACTTCTGCCTGTCCTCAGTTCTTCCTGTGTGATCAGGGGCTCGACCATTTAAAGGCTGGGAAATGAAAAAATAAATAAATAAAGGCTAGGAAATGAAAGTGCTCTCCGACCCTTAGTTTCTTTATTTGTACAATGAGTTTGTTAGGAAGATTAATAAAAGCATCCGTGAAAATGGGTGATGTACAGTGAGTGTGCAATAAATACCAGATTAAAATTTTATTATAAGGGGAAGAGAGAGTATACTTCACAATTGTGACAGAAATCCGATGCCTTTCCTTCATTATCTCTGTGAGTTTTCGTTTGCAGACTTATAGCACCAGGGGACTCAGCTGACAGTGCTCTTGAATCTTTTCCTTCCCTTACCAGCTCTGCTGGCCTCAGAACTGGTTCCATTCTGGAACTTCTGTGAGTGCCCCCAGGGTAGGATTTAGGCTGTGGCTGAATAGGAAAAAAGGCAGAACTTTAATCTCGGGATCTTTGTAAAGTGTGTTTGTCTCCATTTCTAAAAAGTCTTGTTTTGTTCCTAGTCCATTAAATGCCTTGGAAACCCACCAGAGGGAAAACACGTACTAAAGATGCAGTTAAGATTAGGTCTATTCCAGGACACTGGGATACCTGTCTGATCTTCCTTTCTGGTTTAACAAGCTTCTTTCATCGGAGAGTCTCCAAACGGAGCCCCATTTTCCAAAGTCTTGGCAAACAACACTCATTTACTCACACAAAAATTGGGACACAGAGTCTCACTGAATTTTTTCAGAGACCAGAAATCCAAGGCTCCAAGTTTTTCTGCCCAAGGGGTGGGAAGCAAGGACAGGAAATGGAGCGCCTCCCACACCAAACTCTCACATGCATGTTCGCTGGGGGGTGGTGGCAGGAGGTGACAGTGGCTTGGAATGGAGTGGGGATGAAACACCGGGAAAGCAGTGGTGAGCTTAGATTTGTTCTGGAGATAGAACCCATGGGCCCTGATCCTGAATTGGATGGGGACAAAGGAAAGGAGGGATCAAGAACGACTCTGGGAATTTGTCCCACAGACACACTTAAACTTGTGCGAACAGCTGTTGGGTCCAGGTTATTTATTCATCAAACGTTGCTTGCGATGGGAAAGCTTGGAAATAGGGGGTCAGGAAGACTAGCTAAATGGTTATGGTATAGCTATACGATGGAACGCTATGGAACCATCACAAAATAAGGAAAAAGCTCCAAAGAAGAACCTCTAGTCTATATAGTTGGGTTAAAAAGCATGTAACGGTATGTGCACTATGCTATACCATTGGTATAAAACAGAAGGGGGCGAATGTTTATAGTCCCATTTGCTTCCACATGCATAAGATATCTCTGGTAAGATATACCAAGAAACTGGTAGCACTGGGTACTTTCTGGGGAGGGAACTAGGTGGGTGGGGCAGGGCGAGGAGGCTTGTTGTATACCATTTTGTAATTTTTGAATTTCGAGTCATTGACTATATTACTTCATTAGTTTTCACGTGACTATATTCCTTTATTAGTTTTCTATTGCTGCTATAGAAAATGACCACAAATGCAGGGGTTTAAAACAGAGCAAATTTGTTCTCTGATAGCTCTGTAGGTGGGAGGATTGACCTGGATCTCACCGTGTTAAAATAAAGGTGTCAGCAGAGCTGCGTTCCTCTCTGGAGGCTCTAGAGGAAGATCCGTTTCCTTGCTCTTTCCGGCTCCTAGAGGCTGCCTATATTCCTTAGGTTGTGGCCCCTTGCTCCATCTTCAAAGGCAGCAAGATTGCATGTCTTCGACCACTCTTCCATAGACTCCTCCCCCTTTGACCACGGTGGAGGAAAGTTATCTTTTAAGCAATCGTGTGATTAGATTCAGCCCCATCACCCCCAGGTAATCTAGGACAATCTCCCCATGATTGGGGTCCTTGATTTCATCCAGCTTAGCCATGTAATTCACATAGTCATAAATTCCAAGGATTAGAACGTGGACATCTTTGGGAGCCACTATTCTGCCTACCACAATTACCTATTCAAAAACATTTTAAATGCAAAAAAGAATAAGTTAATGACTCTTAAACTCTGGGTATGAGCTCTTGGTGGGGAGGGATAGTGGTGTTCTTTACTGAGTACAAGATCAGGGGAGCGAACACAGGTTGGGAGAGGTGGAGAATCAAGGTCTGTTTTGGACAAATTCTTTTGAGGTGCTGGTAGACTTCCCAGGGGTGATGATATCAGATTGATGCTTGAGTATGTGGGTCTTGTGCTCTCATAAGACTTGTTGAGGCTGAAGATATAAGTTTAGGAGACATCAGCAAATACAAAGTGGTTAAAGCTATGAAATGGGCCGAGGACGCCCAGGAAGAGTGCGGGGATGGGGAGGAGGAGAAGCCCCAGGATGTGCTCTGAAGCCCGCAGGTGGGTGAGGGGGAGAATGAGCCGAAGAAGCCGGGAAGGAGCCCGGTGGGGATGCAGGAGACCACATTCCTTCCTCCCAGAGACCCCTCAGCCACCTAGATCGGAAGAACCACCACCCCACTCTGTTTTTCTCCATCACGCTCCTTGCCCACTTTGCATGTTGTGTTTATTGCTTGTGTCTCCACTAAGCTGGGAGCTCCCTGAGAGCAAAGCTCTGCTAGTTGGATCATTGCTGTATCCCCAGGACCTAGCAGTGCCTGGCTTAGTTAGAGTAGGCTTTCAAATAGTTATTAAGTGAAGGAGTGAAGGAAAACAAACCAACTTAATCCTTCTCCCCCACCAATCCATAAATAATGAAATTGGCTTTAAAATCTAAAAGTTAAAGAAGAAAACAGCACAGGCCTTTTAATCCTCCAGTGACCATTCCCCATGGGTACGTTTCCATAGGAGTTGTCTACAGAGTGTGCTTTTAAACGATACCTCTGTTCCACCTTGCTTGGAATTCCATCATTGTCCACTTTTCCCCTAGAGCGAGGCATTCTCCTCTCAGCCTAGTGCCTAGCCCCCAGCAAGCTCTCAATAAATCTTAGCTATTTATTTGGGCTTTTAAAAATGCAAATATCCCTGGGAAAGATGGCTCATAGAGTCACTAACTCCTTAGTATGAATTAGTTTCTCAGCAAGAATAGCTTTTTTTTTTTTTTAAGTTTATTTATTTTTAGTAAACTCTACACCCAATGTGGGGCTCAAACTCACAACCCTGAGAATCAGGAGTCGCACGGTCTTCCAGCTGAGCCAGCCAGACGCCCCGTCTCAGTAGGAATAAAGAAGGACCTTAGGGTATGGGCAGGGGTGGAGATGTGGAAGGGGAGATAGTGTTTCCAAAAAAATGCTAGGGAATCTAAAGCACATCTCAGTGTGTGGTTTTGCTGGGGCTCACACCTGCACAGCGTGAAGATTGCTCTGCAAGCTGCATCAGCCATTGGCTTCTGATTCCGGGGGTGTGAGTCTCCCTCCGGGCCCAGCCAGGCAGTGGAGGAAATGAAGAGGCTTTCCAGGGAGGGGCCAGGGCAGGAGGATGGGGTAGGGCGGAGAGCAGCCATGGTGAAGGCAGCTGCCTCTGCAAGACGGAAGGCTCTTCCCGCTGCTGAGGCTGCACCTCCAGGAGTCCGGTAAGTGGCTCCGGGGAGCGTTAAGAGTTCACTTTCAGTTTCTTCCAGCTTGTCTGGAATCCAGGCAAGCCCGCTGTAGAGTCGACACTCTGTGGCTTAAAGGGATGAGAGCAAGGCGCCCACCGTTCCTTACAGCGGTTGCTAGGGTGCTGTGATACGCCCTCAATCCCCTCATCGGTGCATAAGCTGACAACTGTGCACACAGATAATGGAGAGGAATTTTGTCCTTGTGGTTGGGGTATGTCGAAAGGCTTATAGGAGAAGGATGGAGCTGCCAGCTTGGTGCTTTACGGTGAGCCGTTTGGGAGCCTACAGGCAAATGTGTATTGTTGGGACAGACAGACGTATGTGTCCACCTGTCCTAGATCCCAAAGTAGACAGTGAGCACCTTGAGGGTAGCAGCCATGCCCTGGTCTAGACATTTTGGTTCTCCAAATCCCAGCACAATGGTGGGCCCACGGGGATTTGTCGACACCTGCCCCTTCCAGTACAGTGAATACCTGCAATGTGGCTAGTCCGAGCTGAGAGGTGTTGCAGGTGTGAAATGCATACTGATCTCGAGGACTTGGTAGGAAAAGAGAACAAAAAATATCCCAGTAATTTTTATATCAGGGGCGCCTGGGTGGCTCAGTTTGTTAAGCATCTGCCTTCGGCTCAGGTCATGATCCCAGGGCCCTTAGATCGAGCCCCGCATCAGGCTCCCTGCTCCGTGGGGAGCCTGCTTCTCCCTCTCCCGCTCCCCCTGCTTGTGTTCCCTCTCTCGCTGTGTCTCTTTCTGTCAAATAAATAAAAAATCTTTAAAAAAATTTTTTTATATCAGTACAGGTTGAAATAATCATTTTTTGAATATATTGGGTTAAATAAAATATATTATTAAGATTAATGTCCACTGTTCCTTTTTGCTTTTTAAAATGTGGTTACTACAACACTTTGAATTCATGTGTGACTTGTGTTACATTTCTCTTGGACGTGTCTGGTCTCTATTGCCCTGACCTTTGTCCTACCCCTTCTCTCTTTCCTCAACTCTCTGATCAGACTAGAGATGCCCTTCGCCTTGGGCGTATAAAGGCCTCAGAATCTTTAATTGGCCAGAGTAAGAACTCCTGTGTATTTAATACATGTTGAATCACTGATTACACCTTAACAAATGTGTTGCTCATACCATGTAATCTATAATCATACCCTGTGTTCTCGGATAAAGGAATTTGGGTGGCAGCAAGTAGGAGGGGGATTAACTTTTATTAAGCACCAGCTTCATAAATGTTTTCTCCTTTAACTTTATTTTCATGACAGCTCTGCGAGGTAGACATTATTTATTTTTTCAGATAAAGAAACTGAGGCTCAGAGAGCTCTGATAACTGGCTCAAGATTGCCCGCCTGGAAAGAAGCACAGGGTCAGGACTCGAAACCTGATGTGCCTAGCCCAGAAGGCAAGTTTTCCCCCCACTCCTAGCACATGGCTTCATTTTCTTATATTTGAAATAGAGTCCACAGGGGTCCCCCCACTTACTTGTAGGTCCTATTATGCCTGCACATGAAAGGAAGTCATTAGGGAGACCCTGGATGATTTATTTTTTATCACCGATTTCTAGACTGTGCAAGGAACAAGCCCAGGGCTTGTTCTCAGAACACCTGGGAACATTCTAGTCCTGGCATGGCCCCAATGTAACTAAGTGGCCCAGGATGCATAGCTTCCACCTCTGAAAACAAAGAGGACCTTTACTGTTTGTAATCTGCTGGCTGGGGAAACCGAATGAGGTTGCTCTTGTTGCTTAATCCCTAATGGGTTACACCTAGAGTTGAGGAATTTTGTTCTAAATTAAGATTTTTTTTTTTTTTTACACTCTGAGAACCTGTTCTTTCCTTATGCCGAGATTTCTGTTGATTGCTGGAAACCAAATTCCAGATAAGGGAGTCCATGTTGCGTGGGTGGGCAGGAAACCTCAAGTTCATTTTCAAGGATCAGGGGACTTTTGACGACCGCCATGCAGTTAGTGTTTTCCAGAGTCGTTTTGTACATACTGCTGCATGCCTTGGAAATTTCGATCTGGTATAATTGCTCTAATGACTAGAAATCCTCACCCGTTTAGCAGATGGGAGAGGAATGCCAAGGCTCTTCAGAAGCCTGCTTATTAATCCTCCCTGAGAAGCCGTTTTAGAAGAGTGACATCAAAGCTGGGACGCCCCGGAGGAGTGCTCTTTTTAGGACTCTGACAGCCTGTCCCCTTGCTGAAGCTGAATGTAAAGAGCAAGCCGAGTCCCGGGGTTCTTCTGGCTGTAGCTCTGATCCGTCCACCATAGGCCGTTAAGCTCCCAAAGCTCCCCCCTCCCCAGCTCAGGCCCAGCGCAAACCTCTTTATCCAATGCGCACGGACTGCTGCGGACAAGGCCTATGGAGATTCATTCTCCAGATGGTTTGCCATTTCTTGTCGCCAGTCTCTGGAGGGTAAATCTAAGTGTCCTGCAGTAGTTAGTTCTTCTAAATGGATTTCAGGGTGAAGAGTGATTTTTATCTCTCTAACTGGGCAGAACCATACATTAATTCGCTGTCAGTTTTTGAGGCCTTGATGTTAAAAGAAATGGATCAGGGAATATACCCTTAATCTAAATCCCTTCGAAACTTGGTTCTGGGCTCAAAGGCGTGGTGGGGAAAAGGGACAGGCGGAACAGTTAGTAAGGTTTTGAAAACCTGTCTCTTTTTTGTTGTTATTAATTTCTTCATTAATTGAATCATATGAGATCATGGTCTGCATGATATTGAGCATTTGGCATTATTTTAAAGTTGTGTTTCTATTTACATACACACTCTGTAACATTCTTGGTCAGCCCGTTTTTACTGAATTCTACCTTATAGCATTTCCCTTACATTTCAGGCGATGAGTTCTGTCAGCTTTTATTTAACTGAAAATACATTTATTTTATTCTCACGTTTGAGGAATATTATCATCTGATATAGAATATTTTTTATGGAAGTGTAATTGACATACAGTTATATTAGTTTCAGGTGTACAACATAACGATCCAACAATTCTATGCATTACTCCCTGCTAAATGGAGTCACCATCTGCCAGCAAACAATATTACAACAATCTTATTGACTATAGTTCCTATGTTGTACTTTTCATCTCTGTGACTTATTTTGTACGTGCAAGTTTGTACCTCTTAATCCCCTTCACCTATTTCACCCATCCCCCCCCACCTTCCCTTTGGCAACCACCAGTTTGTTCTCTGTATTTAAGAATCTATTTTTTTTTTTGTTTATCTCTTTTTTTTGTTGTTGTTCCTTTGCTTTGTTTCTTAAATTCCACATATGAGTGAAATCATATGGCATTTGTCTTTCTCTGTCTGACTTATTTTACTTACCTTTATACCCTCTGGGTCCATCCCTGTTGTTGCAAAGGGCAAGATCTCATTTTTTACGGCTGAATAATATTCCATTGTATTTATATACCACCTCTTCTTTAGCCCTTCATCTGTGGTGGACACTTGGCTTGCCTCCATATCTTTGCTACTGTAAATCCTGCAATAAACATAGGGGTGCATTTATCTTTTTCATATACTGTTTTCATTTTCTTTGGACAAATACCCAGTAGTGGAATTACTGAATTATATGATATTTCTAGTTTTAACTTTTTGAGGAACCTCTGTACTGTTTTCCATAGTGGCTGCCCCAGTTTGCTTTCCCATCAACAGTGCACGAGGGTTCCTTTTTTGCCACATCCTTGCCAACACTTCTGTTTTTGTAGTTTTGATTCTAGCCATTCCGACAAGTGTGAGGTGGTATCTCATTGTGGTTTTGATTTGCATTTCCCTGATGATGAGTGATGTTAAGCATCTTTTCATGTGTCTGTTGGCCATCTGTGTATTTCCTTTGGAAAAATGTCTATTCAAGTCCTCTGCCCATTTTTAATCAGATTCTTTCTTTTTCTTTCTTTCTTTCTTTTCTTGCTGTTGAGTTGTATAAGTTCTTTATATATTTTAGATGTTAGCCCCTTATCAGGTATATCATTTGCAAATATCTTCCTATTCAGTGGGTTGTCTTTGCTGTGCAAAAGCTTTTAATTTTGGGTATAGTCCCAATAGTTTATTTTTGCTTTTGTTTTCCTTGTCCAAAGAGACATATCTAGAAAAATGTTCCTATAACTGATGTCAAAGAAATTATTGCCTGTGTTTTCTTCTAGGAGTTTTGTGGTTTCAGGTCTCCATTTAGGTCTTTAATCCATTTTGAGTTTATATTTGCGTGTGGTGTAAGAAAGTGATCCAGTTTCATTCTTTTGCATGTTGCTGTCCAGTTTTCCAACACCACTTGTTGAGGAAGAGACTTTCCCCATTGTATATTCTTGCCTCCTTTGTCATAGAGTAACTGACCATGTGAACATTGGTTTATTCCTGGACTCTGCATTCTGTTCCATTGTCTACTTTTGTGCCGGTCCCATACTGTTTTGATTACTACAGCTTGGTAGTGTATCTTGAAGTTTGGCATTGTGATACCTTCAGCTTCATTCTTCTTTCTCAAGATTGCTTTGGCTATTCAGGGTTTTGAAAACCTGTTTCTTTCATGAGTGTGCTTATTAGTAGCAAGTTCCTGTCGTTCAACACATTCCATGACTACTAACTAATCAAGAACCCTTGCTCAAAACTGTGTAGCTACAAATAAAAGGAGGGAAACATTTCATATGAACAAAAGCCCTGCTAAGTTACTTCTGGAAAACAAGCTCTTTTGAAGAACTTTCAACATGTCGGCGTACCTGGGTGGCTCAGTCAGTTAAGTGTCTGCTTTTGGCTCAGGTCATGATCCGAGGGTCCTGGGATTGAACCCCTCATTGGGCTCCCTGCTTAGCGGGGAGTCTGCTTCTCCCTCTCTCTCTGCCCCTCCTCCCCACTTGTGCTCTCTCTCTTTCAAATAAATAAATAAAATCTTTTTAAAAAAGATCTTTTAACATGTCAACAACTGAGATCATCAAGATACATGTTACCTTCAAATTAAATTTTTTTTTCTGTGAAAATCTGTAAGAAAAGAAACTGTAGGTCAAGCTAACCTTGCAAGCAGCAGCTCTGATGGGAAGAAAAAGGCAATGATGCTGTTCTGCTTTGCTAAAGCTCGTTATCTCTGTACCCCTAAAAGACCATAACCTTCAGACTACATCTCAAAAAAAAAAAAAAACAACCCTAAAGAAAAATGACAAGGCTTACTATTAACATGGCTATTAGGACATGTCATTATCCCAGGGCACAGTGTGGCACTTTCAGAAACTGCCGAGGGAAATTTATGTGTGCTTTTTAACTGGGTCGAGAGCCTTCCAAGGCAGGGAGCACTCAGTAGGCACTCAATAGATGCTGAATGAAGAGGATGCAGTGAGGAGCCAGCCCTTTGCTGATTTGCCATTCTCGGGGCTCTCGCTGGTTCCTAAAGCTTCTGGAAGCGCCCTGCATCCTCTAAACCACAGAAGGGAGTGAGGTGCGTTCATGTTCATTCAGCAGGACAAAGTGACGTCCCTGTTTAGATGCAAGTCTTGAGATCCTGGTGGAGCTGGCTTGGCAGTGCTGCCCTGGGGTACCCTGGGTGGGGATGGAGATAAGAGGGAAGGGGGAAGGGTGGCTGGAAGGAGCACAGTTCTGGTGAGGGTGGTGGTTGGTGCTTTCTGGGCGTGGTTGAAGGCTTCAGAGGGACAAGGTCGGATGCTCCTCCTGCCTCTGGGCAATCCAGCAAGTCCTTCCTACTAGTGGCACAAATAGAAAAAGACCGAGGAAAACTAGCTGGCTTGTCTGGCAGGTGATGGAGGGGCGGGTCAGACTGGAGGGTGGGGGCGGGAGGACCTGGAAGGAGACAGAGAAGGGGTAGTCCTCACTCCAGGCAGCAGATTCTCCCCGAGCTGCCAGCCATGCTCTCCTACTCTCTCTTTCACAGTGGCCTTCTTACTTTACAACAAATATTTAACATCTATCTGCAGGCGGCTTTGAATTTCAAAATGAGCTCAATACAAAGTGCCTCCAAAGAGGCTCAGGCACTGGGTACACCAGATTAAGGTGACATTTACTGAAATGTGTTTTAAAATAGGATCTCAGGAACATGGAGATAGTCCAACCCTTGCTCATCACATATCAAAATCGATTCACGGCAACAAACAAACAAAAACAACCAACAACCCAGGTTCATTGCAAAGCTGCTTCACTGACCTACGTGAAAAATAGGCAGTACTAGAAAGAGGTCAGAGCGGCAGGTACATTCTGGGCTTTGTCAAAGGCAAGAAGGGGAGATGCTCTGTAAACAGAAGGGGAAACCCAGGGGTGTAGATAGAACCTTGACCATCATGAGAACGTTTTTTCTCCCCCTCCAGGTGCTGGGTTCACAGGCAGCTTCAATTATGCTCAGGCTGCTTTTGGCAATTCCATTCGCCTCTGAACACTTCCTGTTAAAAACGATCTTCACTTTCCAACACTCCTGTTGCGTCAGAACTGGCCTCTTAGGGTTCCCGACTCAGGCCCCTCACGCTGGCTGGCTCTCCTTATCCTGATTCCCTCCTTTCTTTGAGGACCACTGCCCCTTGTTCTCCAGCCTGAGGGGAGGAGGCCAGCTCTCTCCCCATCCTACCCACCGTTATTCTCTTTTTTCTCCTCTCCTCTTTCTCGCTGTCTTTGAACACGGTAAATGCTCATTGCAGAAGAATTGGAAAACCCAGAGAAGTAATAAAAAAGAATATGAAACTCACCAGGAGTCTCACCACCCCGAGATAATTCTTACTAACATTTGCGTATTTACCTTTTCCTGATGTGGACGTGGAAAGATGGCAATAATATATGGCCAAGCGGGGGAAAAAGGATACACAGTGCAGACATAAACAGACACACATGCGTCTGGCGTGTTTATTTGAATGGAACATATCTGACATTCTGTTGTGTTATCTGTCTTTTATTGACTTGACAATAGGGTGTGAGCATCTTCCCCCGTCAATAAATGTGTTTTCATAGATCACTTTAATGGTTAAATGTTATTTCACTTTATGGATGTCCTACAATCCGCCATTTCTCTGTATTAAAGATGTTTCTCAACTGCTGTTATTGCAAATCACTTAGCAGTCATAGTCTCACCCCCAAATGCTGGCATACTGTTAAAAAACAAAATTCAAGAGGCGCCTGGGTAGCTCAATTGGTTAAGCATCTGACTCTTGATTTCGGCTCAGATCATGATCTCAGGGTCGTGGGATCATGTCCTGTGTGGGGAAGAGGTGTGAGCCTGCATAAGATTCTTTCCTTCTCCTTCTGCCCCTCTTTCCTGCTATCTCTCCCTTCCCCCTTCCTTCTCTCCGTCTCTCTCTCTCTCTCTCTCTCTCTCTCTCACACACACACACATACAAGTCAACTGTGTAAATTTGAAGATCTAATTCGCTTTATTCAATGATTCATAAACTGGGCAACAGCCCATCTAGCAAGTAGAGGGGAGTTCCAAAGGGCTACAGATAGGGAAAGGTTTTTTTGTTTTTGTTTTTTTTTTAAGATTTTATTTATTTGCGAGAGAGAGAATGAGAGACAGAGAGCATGAGAGGGAGGAGGGTCAGAGGGAGAAGCAGACTCCCTGCCGAGCAGGGAGCCCGATGTGGGACTCGATCCCGGGACTCCAGGATCATGACCTGAGCCGAAGGCAGTCGCTTAACCAACTGAGCCACCCAGGCGCCCCAGGGAAAGGTTTTTAAAGGCAGGACAAGGAAGTCATAAATAGAAAAAAAAAATGATTTTAGGAGAGGTCACTTTCATTTGAGGACAAAAGGGTATTAATAAGTAGATTAGGGGCACCTGGGTGGCTCGGTTGTTAAATGTCTGTCTTCAGCTCAGGTCATGATCCCAGAGTCCTGGGATCGAGCCCCGCATCAGGCTCCCTGCTCAGCAGGAGGCCTGCTTCTCCTTCTCCCACTCCCCCTGCTTGTGTTCCCTCTCTCGGTGTGTTTCTCTGTCAAATAAATAAATAAAATCTTAAAAAAAAAAAAAAAAGTAGATTAGTTAATCTTCCTTTGGGGGATGGAGAGAGCCTATGTGACAGATTGCCTTACTGGTCCTGACCAGAAAACTCTGACCTGTTAAGACTAGATTTCTGGGGGAGGTTGAAACTGCAGTTAGAGTAGGCTTTATGTCCCGGTTTGGTGACTTGGCCTAAGGGACACTATTTTGGGTCTGTGGTTTTCTTTTTAACAATCCACATCCTTGGCTCTTTCCTCAGGATAAATTCCTCTAAGTGAAGTTGCTGGGCCAAAGAAGTAAGGTCATCTGCAGGGCCTTTTGATATACACCACTGAATTTCCCTTCAAAAAGATTCTGACAATTGACTTACTGCCGGTGTGTCCATCCCCAGAGCATTTACTAGGACTGAGCATTTTCCTTCTTTAAAAAAAATAGTTTTAAATTGTTTTAATTTAACTGCTTCGCTTATGACTGAATTAGAACTTCTTTTATAGATGTATGCATCTGGCCATTTGCATGTCTTTGTCCAGACATATCCTGATATGGGTTCAGTGCCGGAGACTGGGTAATAGGGCAGCGTGCAAGGATCACAAGACATGGCTAGTCTTAGGATGCACGGTTAAGATGAGTCTCCTCTTTCTTTTTTCTAGAATTTTCTATTTTGGAGAAGTTGGCGTCAATGTCAAGAGACTACGATTTCTTTAGATTCATATTCAAACTCTGTGTTATGTGTTTGGGTTCTTTGTATTTTTTCCTAATTTTTCTTGCAATCCATCAGTTATGGTTGACAATGGCGCTAAAAGGTAAATTCACATCCTGCTCACATTTCTGTGACAGATTCACGTAACCAATGGCATTGTGCTCTTTTATTGTTATTTTTTTGGACTTCCACCTCTTTCTTCCCATATTTATTCAACAATTCAAATAATTTCACTTTTTTCCTTAGGTAGCTTTTCATTTTCTGTTTATCATTCAATACCTTTTTTTTCACTCCAATATCTTAGGAGAAGCAGCATATGAACCTAGTATTTTATTTTGGTATTTGTAACTTTAAAAAATAGTATGTAGCAAGCTGTGAAATTTAGCTGCAGTTAATTTTTGTCTTGAAGAAATTTCCTTTAACTACCCATAAACAATAGCTGTGCTTTAATTCGCAGTCCATTATATAGACACCTCTAATGTATGATAATTAAAATTAAAATAATAATTAATTAAAAATCAAGATACTAATGTTAAAAAGAAATGAAATATTAAAAATAATAATTAAAGTAATTATTTTATGGAGACATAATGGTAAATGAGCATTAATTGCTACAAACGTGAGTTATGGCATAATGCAAATCTGATAGATTATCATTCGGAACCCCGAGCTACCATTCAGACAGCCATATGAATTTTAGTGCAAAATTTCAAATTTACCCGATACACCAATACTAATAGAGGATTTTTTTTTTAATTTAGATAAAAATCAAAATAGCAGTTGGAAAAGCAGCTCCTTGTTCAGAAGCATTATTTAACGTAGATGTCTTAAATCCGCGAGTTCTTTATCAACTCATTCTGCTTCACCTTGTGAAGCAAGTAAATGTCAACACCATTAGAAAAAGTCTTTTTATTTCCATGTGTCAGAAACTTATCATAATAAATGGATTTAGTTAGATAAAACATTTTTTGTTGTTGTTATCTGCCAGAAAATTAATAAGAATATAAACCACCTGGGACGCCCGGGTGGTGCAGTCGGTTGAGCGGCGGATTCTTTGTTTCTGCTCAGGTCATGATCTCAGGGTCATGAGATCGATTGCGGCGTCGGGCTCTGTGCTCAGTGTGGAGTCTGGTTGGCATCCTCTCTCCCTCTCCCTCTGCCTCTTCCCCTGTGCTCTCTCTCTTTCAAGTAAATAAATAAATCTTAAAAAAAATATATAAACCACCTACCGTGGGAATCAGCAGTTAAATAAAAATGTGAAAAAATTCAAAATGATAATGATGTGTATGATGCGGGTAGTTCTCTTAGATGCCATGCCCTTGAGCAATACACAACCTGAACAACCGCCCTTCACTACTCTAGATGTTTATGTGGCCATTACAGGTAATAGAATGCTCCTACATGCATAGAAACTACCTGTGTAAGAAACACAGGAGAGGCTACATGATAGTAAGACCTGTGTTTGGATGAAGGTCACGCTGTTTGCTGTGACCTTGGGCAATTCACTCACCACTCCCTAGGAATCCTTAGTCACCCCATCTACAAATGACAGTAAGTAGTATCAGCCAAGAGGCTGACATTCTGATTTTCTTAGGAAGCGAATGTTAAGGCAATTGTTTGAGGCTTGCGAATAAGCCACTGTGCAAACTGAAAGCCTAAAGATGGTCTTTAAAGCAACCTCCAACCAATAAATGGCCTTGTCACAAACCTCAAGAGCACACAGGGTTTCTATTCTGAGAAATGAAATTTTGCAAAAACAACCAGAAAAAACAGTTAAGGTCTCAGAAATGGTGAGAATATTTACTTCAGAGGAAGCCAGGAGGAAGCTTGCTTAAATATCTTCCTCCCCTCCAGCCCTCGTCCGTTCCGCTGACCCCGCTTGATGACAGCAACATGTCCATCAGCGGCCAGCCTGGAGAAAAGGAATGTGTCCAACCTCCCATCCCTTCCCCAAGCACTTACTGGGGCCTGCTCCATTCCAGGCGCTGGCCTCGCCTCTGGGCAGATAAATCAAATCAGACATGACCTCGGTCTGTGCAGGGCTCTTGAAGTCAAGATTGTGAACGGTCTTTCCTGCACCCCATCCTCCCAGGTTCTGTCCCTCCTTCCTTCCACTATCCTAGGCGACAGCTTCCCTTCCTCCTCAGGTGTCCGGCGGGCCTTCTGTTTTCAATGATTTCAGATATTCACTGAGGGAAACGTGATGGCACGTTCCAGCGGCCGGACTTTGCTCGCAGCACCCTGGCCTCTCCGTGGTCCCAGCACTGCCCAGTTATCTTCCCTTGTCCAGCACCAGCACGAACGCCACCTCCCCCAGCCCCACACCAGCCTTGCCTTGTCACCCAAGCTGGAAACGAACTGTCCTTCCTCTCTGATCCAAGAGCTATTTGTCTGCACATCGTTTTAACAGCAGCTTTTGGTTACAGCAGCTGTTGGAGTCACCGGCTATCTTCCCTGGGGTGGGAGGGGGAGCTGGGATCGCACTCTTTGAGCCAGGGCCGTGTCCAATTCCTCCCTAACTCTGCCCGGAATTAGCTTGATTAAGTCCTTCTGTTGGTGGCACTCTGCTATCTTGAGTCCACGCATGGCTCTCATGGTTTATTTATGGAATATTTTTTGGTCTCCTATATTACTCCACGCCCATTCCCTCCCACTCAACCACCCCACTCCTGCCATTGTTTTATTAATAAAAGTGCAACCTCTAATCTATCTAAATAACCATGAAGTTATACATTGGTGTCAGCTCGAATGACACTCGGGTTGTTTTGGAGTGAATTTGCCCGTTGACTAAGGGAATGAAACACTGCCTTGGAATGTCAGGCGCCAGCAGCCAGCGAGGAAGTTTCAGGGCAGGGCTGGTGACCCTGGGAGTTTCAGTGGGAGGCAGTCAGCAGCTTTGCCTGGTACGTGCTTCTTCTTCCTCTCCAGGCTTCCCCGACTTCAGAGCCGTGTTTCCCCCGCACCTGGGCTCTCCCCGCTCTGGCAGGGCAGTCTACACACGGCCGCATTGCTAGCCAGGAGGCCCTGCAGAGTTTTCTCTTCCAAAAGATTCTGTCCTTGACGTATAGTGCCATTTGGGAACGGCCATGTCTGTTTCTCCTGTGGCTTGTGGTTTGCACCCTTGCAGAAATGCCCCTCTCCCGCTCTCTGGGGAAGGAACACCATGAGTCCCCAGACCAGAAGTTCTCGAACTTTTTGGTCTCAGGGTCCCTTTACACTCTTAAACATTATTAAGGAACCCAAAGAGCTATTGTTTATGAAGGTTATATCTATTTATATTTACCATTTTAGAGATGAAAACCAAGAACATTTTTTTAAAGATTTTATTTATTTATTTGACAGAGAGAGAGACAGCACAAGCAGTGGGGGCAGCAGGCAGAGGGAGAGGGAGAAGCAGGCTCCCCACTGAGCAGGGAGCCCGACTCGGGGCTCGGTCCCAGGACCCTGGGATCATGACCTGAGCCGAAGGCAGATGAGCCACCCAAGCCACCCAAGAACTTTTTTAACTATTTAATTAAATTAAATTAATTAAATTAATTAAATTAATTAAAATTAAATTAAAATTAATTTAATTTAATTTAATTAAAAAATAATACTAAAACCATTTTGTACTAACATAAATGACAGTTTTATGGAAAATAACCATATTTTCCAAAACATGAAAAATATAGTGAGAAGTGAGGCATTGATTTACATTTTTGCCAATTTCATTATTAGTATCTGGCTAGATAAACGGGAGCTAGATCCTCAGATCTGTTTCTGCATTCAGTCTGTTGCCCTATCACATGGCAGGTAGCCTTTGGAAACCTCCAAAGTACACTTGAGTACAAAGTACTATGTACACTTGAGAAAGACTGAGAGTGAAAAAGGCAACTAGCATCTTAGTACTGTTATGGATGTAGTTTTGACCTCACCGACCCTCTGAGATCTCTGGAACCCCCAGGGAGTCCCCAGACCACGCTTTGAGAACTGCCCGCCGCTTTATACCATTGGTTTCTTGATGGCAAGGCCATCTTCTTTTCATCCTTATAGTCTGGGTTTTAAGCAAACTATGGTTATGACTCAGTAAATCTTGTTCAAAATACTTGGAAATATCCGTGACCTTGAGGAGTATCCCCCCACCACGGCAATAGCCCCGGGAAATACTCCACTTATTGGGGGGACGCTACAGATGTTGATAGCATTTGGATTCTTTTGGGGGACAGCCTCGAGAGGCGTTGGTAGTTCTGTTGAATATTCTCAGTGGTCTCAGATCTCTGTTCTTTGAGGAGCATTTTGATTTGGGGGAAGAGCCAAGGGCCATCTAGAGTGAAATCTGGTTAATGATATGGGTAGTCAGTTGGGTAACACTACATTTTGGATTTTTTTAAAAGTAACACTGACTCCTTAAAATTTGGATTGCAAATCTACTTTAATAGCCATTCCCCAATTCTACGCATTTATATGTGTGCAAAATGATGTTTGAGCATGTTTAATAATGGCGCCATTGTTTGAAGAGCAAAAATTAGAAACTATTTCGATGTCTACTACTAGGACACCAGTTAAATAAACAGTGGGCATCCATAGAATAGAACACTCAGCAGCTGAAAGAAAGAGAAAGTTCTATACGTGTTGATAATAAGTTAACTCCAAGATATATTAAGTGAAACAGCAGAGGCAGGACAATGTATATAGCATGCTATCACTTGGAGGGAAAAAAACTATTTTGCATGTGTGTGTCTGTACGTCTGTGTGTGTCTATGTGTTTGCTTATGTATACACAAGGTGTACTCTAAACTGGAAATGCTGATTGCCTCCAGGACGGGGGGAACAAGCTAATGGGGGTGAAGGGGTGGGAAAGCAGCTTTTCAAAGACCATCCTTTTGTACCTTTTAAATTCTGAATGATATGAATGCTCCCTAATTAAACAAAAACTTTTAATCTAAATAAATAAATAAGACAAAAACTTTTAGAAGCTCCAAACTAAAAAGATTACAATGTTCCCTCCTCCCTCCAAAATTAAAAATGAAATAATTCCTAACACTTAGAAAGGCTATTCTCCAAAGAAAAGTCCTTAGTCGTCCTTGAGTAGTACGACTATCAGAAGGAATGTACAAAGAGCAAGGGGCCATGTGCAGAGGGGACCCTAGAAGGGGACATTTGTGACAAGAACTAGCTATCTTTGTAGTGGTGCCTTATTCTTGTCGCCCTTGTCCCATTTCACAAATAGGGAAACTGAGTCCAGGCAGGCTAAGGGACTCATCCACGTCGCCTGGGCTCTTGGTTCATTAGGGGATTTCCTATCTGCTTCTGCAGATCTTTTTAGGGCGATGTGGTGGGGGGGGACAGAAGGGGACAGATCCTCTTTTATTTGGTCTTAAACATACCTCTATCCTCGCCTCACACCCTGAACAGCAGGTGAGTGGTTTCAATGGCGCCTGGTGGGGTGCGTCTCCCTGACTCTACCCCACACCCAGGAAGGGCGTCCTCCTGCACGTGCCTCCAGGACACCGCTCTCAGTGTGTGGTAGGCACAGCTCCCCTATTTCTAAAATCGGCATTACCCACTTTACCACCTATTTTGTCACACTCCATCACCTCTTTGTCACACGGTTTGGTTGGTTCAGAGGGCCTTTGGGCTGTTTCAAATCAACTTCCCTTTCAAAGGATAAAGATCTGCCATCAGCGAAGGGATGCAAAAGTCTGTGGTTGAGGCTCGCCACGACTCCAGTGGGTAGAGGCTGCGTGGCCCTGGTCGGGGTGCTAGAAAGCAGTTTTTGGCTTTTGTTTGTTTGTTCACCAGATACATATGGGAGCTATTGGGTGCGTAGGCACTGTTGGAGGCCCCGGGGATGGAGGGCTGATGAAAACAGGTAAGTGTTCTTGCAGAGCTTGTGTTCTTGCGATGAGAGACTGACAGTAGTCAAAAACCAAATAAATGATAGAGGTAAATTCATATACTAGTAGATCAGAGGGTGACATGACAGAGAGAGGCTGGGGAGTCCACTCCAGCCAAGTGCTTGCGGGAGGCCTATCTGAAGATGCTTTTCTTTGGAGAGAAATGCTCTCGCAATGCTCTTTGAGGACATCCCCTCCAGTGGTGGGATGCTAACACCCGCCCCACCCCGCAGGCTCCGTGATGGAATGAGAAAGGTGGAGAAGAGAGGGGCCAGTTCCCTGGGGTTCCGTGTCTGCCAGCTTCTGCTAAATACCTCTGAGAAACTCTGCTTCCAGCTAAAGGAGACCACCTGCCCTACGACCCTCAGGACCTAGCACAGGAACTGCCTGGGTGGACTCCCTGGCGAAATGAATTGGACCAACTGTAGGTTCCAGAACCCCAGAGCCAGCAGCAATGCCTTCCTGGACGACCCCACACCACCGCTCTGCTCTGGTAAGACCAGCTGAAAACCAGCCCAAGGTCAAGTGCCTATCACTTACTGTTAAATCATAGTCTGACCACTTAGTTATCAGCTCTGTGAAGTAGGTATTCTTACTATGTCCATTTCACGGATGAAGAAAATGAGGCTCAGAGAGGTTAAGTGACTGTCCTAAGATCACACAGTTAGAAAGTGCCCTGAGACCTAAGTCACTGGACCCTAGAGCTCAGGCTCTTTCATGACCATCCCTCACGCTCGTTCTCCTCATCCCACTGACCCTCCTCTGCCTTCCCAGGTATGTCTTTGCCTTCCTAACCCTGGAGGGACCCCTCATGCTTTCTGTCCTCCTCGTTATAAACAAGTGTACCCTAACCCAGCCAGCTACCCCCTCTGGTGCCCCAGGCTCTCCTCTCACTGCTCCAGGCTTATGTGCACATCCCCCTGCACATCAAGCCCTATGACTTGGTTCCTCATCTTCGGTGTTGATGCCATGGCCACTGGGAAGATCTGGTTTCCAAATCCCCTCCCTACCACTCACTCAGAAGGTGGGCAGGAGCTTGTCAAAGAGAAACTTGGTGAGGCCAACTATCTTACTCAGAATGGGGGCAGAAAGAAAGGGGAAGTGGACCATGAAGGTGCCTGACGTAATTCTATTTGGCCTTAGTGCCCCAAGAGGCTGTGATTCTTGGTGGGTCCCCTCCTAGATACTATTTATCATCGGTGGGTATCAGGTCGCCCTAGGGATGCAATAAATTCCCTTCACCCAACCTGGGCAACAATCTCTGCATTTGGGTACCTGACAAGCCAGCTCCCAAGGTGTGTCTGGAGAGGTGCTACCTTCCATAGGGGCCGAATTGTGCAGCTCCTCTTTATGGGGGGAAGGAAGTGGGAGGGACTTGAGTGCAGACAAAGAGAGCTTTGGGTTTGGAGTCCAAAACTCCATGGCTCCAGCACTCGTGTGAGGCAAGTGGCTTATCCTGAAGCTTCGCACGGGCCCAGTGGGAGGGTTTGACTAGGTATGTTTTACGATTCCTTCGAACTCTGAGAACCAGGGACAGATTGTATCTGGACGGGGGATGGGCTTGGTGTCTCCATCCCTTGATGCGGGAGAAATGCTTTCACAGTGTGGAGCATAGCATCGCACCCCCGGCCCGCCCCCAGTCTGGGCAAGCTCTCATGCCTGCTACGTCCACCCAGTATCAGCCCAACTTTCCAGGGTCCTGACCCCTTCCAACCCCACCACATGTCCCTCTCTGGGTACCCCTCATCTGCATCATTCTGGTCATCTTTTTTCTGAACATCCTCTCATATCTGGTATCCCTTAACCCTTTGTAAGGGGGGAGAACTTGAGAGTGAAATGGCCACACAAAGACAGCAAAGTGTAACATGCATACACACACAATTTGAAGTCAGAGAGATGTGGGTTCAAGTCCGAACTTTGCCACTTACTAATTCTAGGACCTTGAGCAAGTCTGATCTCTGTCTGAACTGGTTTCTTTATTAACAATTATTCCTATCTCATTGTCTATTTATGAAGATTAAATAAGATAATGAATGTGCCTGGCAGATATCAAGTCCCCAATAAATGGTAACTAATATTGCATTGATATCCTGTAGAGCTCATTTGCATGTGTGCTGTGAGTCCTTTTGGACTGCTCTGACAAATGACCATAGACTGGGTGGCTTATAAACAACAGAGATTGGTTTCTTATAGTTCTAGATGCTGGTAGATCCAAGATTAAGGCAGTAGTACATTCAGTGTCTGGTGAGAGCCTACTTCCTGGGTCAGGAATAACCATTTCTCCCTGTGTCCTCACATGGTGGAAGGGGACAGGGGGCTCTACAGGGGTCTCTTTTATCAGGGCACTAATCCTATTCACGAGGGCTCTACTCTCATGACCTACTCCCCTCCCAAAGGCCCATTTCCTAGTACCATCACATTGGGGGTTAGGAGTTCAAATATGAATTTTGGCAGGATGCAAACATTCAGGCAATAGCATGTGTGTGAAAATTACTCTCAGATTTCCTTTCCTTTTCCTTTCTGCAGAAAACTTCACTACCCTGAAGCCAGAGGCTAAACCTGATGAACTCAGCAGGTAGATGAAGGAAGGGCTGGACCCATGGACGAGCAGTACTGGGAATTGTGGAGGAAGGGTCTGCTTGGCCTGGGTGTGGGGATTGGTGTGAGTGGGACCATGGCTCTGGAGGTTGGGGCAGAGGAGAGAGGCTCAAAATGGAGGCAGGAAATGGTTGGGTACCAGAGACATGGAAGCCTAGTGATGGAAGAGCTCCCACAAGAGTAGGAAGGCCCCAGGGCAATTCTGTGGAGGGTCACCAATGCCGGCCAAGCAGCTGGGACATCCTCGTTTCTCTTGTCTGCTTCCCCCAGCTTAGGCACTGCAGCGGCCGTCATTTCTGGCTCTGTTGGTGTTGTGGCTCTCATCTTGCTCCTGGTGGGTCTCTTGTCCATGATGCTGAAGAAATGGAGACATGAGAGTGAGTTGAACAAGCTGGCCCTGGAACAGGGGTGGAGATGGGGATGTCTCTCCTAGGGGGCAGCCTTGGGGGGTGGGAGGAATGGGTGAGCTCTGGTGTCTGTTCTCTAGAGCTACCAGAAACTCTGCATAGAGCAACAGATTTATTTATGGTACAAATTCTTTATGCTGAAAGCCATATACAAGCAATCTGCATATATACTTATGGTTTATGGCATCAACTAAAAGAAATATTGATGCCACATAACCTCATCTAAGTAATAACCCAAATTATAAAGTATACCAATAGTGCTCACTCTCCCATCTCATTTTGGGCATTTAGCTTCCTCTCAGGAGCCCTATGGGTTCAATACAGTGAATTTTGCATATCAAAGTTCAAACCTAAGCCCAGCAACCAACCAAGTCAAGGTAGTTACTACGCCCACTCAAGCTGACTCTGAATTTATTAATTTTTCTAGGACTATTTAAGAAACAACTGAGGCACCAGACCAGCTTTCTCCATAAAACTTCGGTAAGGAAATAGTCATTGTACCTAGAGGAGCTTCCGGTCACCTCTGCCATGATTCCATGCTGTTTCCTATGTAGACCCCATATAGGAGGTAGCGGGGATGAGGCAGAAAACAGCCCTAAAGTAAATGTTTTTGAAGATAGAGGGAAATCCAAGGTTTGCTTGGCAAAAACCCAATATTCCACCTGCAGTCCTGCAGGGGACCCAGTAGCTGGTATTGTTTATGGAAGTCTCTAGTGCCTAGATATCTGTCTCTAACTGGGGTCCTATCTCTGAAGGAGCTTTCCTACCATGCTGATGCCATATATTCCAATGTGATCAACCTGGCTCCCTGGAAAGGGGATGACTTCGCTGTCTATGCCAACGTGCCCTCTTTCGACCGCCCCAGGAAGACGTCACCAGACCAAGTGGAATATGCCTCTATTGTATTCCACTGATGGGAAGCCAGCGAGATGCTTCAGGTGGAGCGTCAGACTTATGCCCCAGCTGGATCCTGAGTCGGCTTGTGCTTTAGATGGGTGGTGTGTGTGTGTGTGTGTGTGTGTATGTGTCTATTTAGAAAAATGCATAAAACATATTCTAATGACTGTAAATGGCTGGGTATTTCTTCTAATTTATTGGAAACAAAGTGCAGCTCTAATGGGAAGGAGTGGCATACAAGACACAAAGACATGCTGGTCCCGGCCACCCCAGCCCCAGAAGCAGGTTCCTGAGACACCTAAGAAGACTTCTTTAGCTCTTGCCCCTCCTGAGGCTAGAGTTGAGGAGGAGGGTTCGTACTGGTCAGGGCTCAGCTTCTGGATTGTGTCTCTCTTGTTCTGCCTTGTCAAGAATTAACACCCTGCTCGTGTCCATGGAGACGTGAATGGCTGCCTACCTTGTATGTCTGCCCGACAGAACCGCTGCGCGGTATAGCAGGTGTGGGGAGAGTAGGTGGCAGGGGCAGCAGAGACATGTGAAATGCTTCTTACTGAGGGAGCAAGGCCTGGTGAGTGCCCGCAAGCATGGAGGGCCCCCCGGGAAAAGAGTGTGGAAGGAGTGCCTGGCCGAAGTGGGCTACATGTCACCACTGACCAGGGACAGCTCTGTGGGAACTTTGGAAGATGTCTAGAATTACAATTGGGTCTCTCCTCCTTTTCTTCATTTGAAAACATGTATTAAACATCACCATGGTCTAGACTCTGGGAATCTAGCTGTGACCCCAACAGACAAAACCTTGTCCTCACAGAGCTTACCTTCTAGGAGGGGGACACAGTCAATGAACAAATGAGCAACATACACAGATGGGGGCGTATGCTATGGAGAAAAATAAAGCAAGTCGTGGAACGTAGGGAACACCAGGTGGGAGCGGGATGATCAGGGGAGGCCTCACCATTACTTGACCTAAAGGAAGTGACGGTAAATGGGGAAGGACATTCTGGGAAGAAGGAATAGCAAATGCAAAGGCCCTGGGGTGGAAGTATACCTTACACGGTCAAAGAATAGCAAGGAGGTGAGTGTGTTTGGAGTGGAAGGGAAACGGTATGAGGAGATGAGGTTTGTGCAACAAGTCACCTGAATTTGGGAATCAGGAATCCAAAGCAGCATATCCCATAGCATATTCCACCGAATGTTCGTTCAGAGCAGCCTGGTTTGGGAGGGAGTAAGCCTCTGGCTGTACATACCACTCTCTGCACTCCTGTTGCTCTTCTTCGTTGATCTCCAGCATTCTCCTCACTCACAGGGGACGCCTGAACCTCAGGCCTGATCTTTACGCCACCCTAATCCTTTCATCACCCAAGGTGACTTAAATGGCAATTATTGGAATTAAAGCGGGTGGAAGCCACTGCTTGTCCTCTAGGGAAGGTAGCCAGGTTCACATCAGTAAGAACACCATACCCTATGGCTCCATTCCTTTCATAGGGAAAGAGGAGTGGGGGAGGAGGTAGAGAGGAAGCACTAATATTTCCAACCATCTGCCATCTTTTCTGTGTCAATCAAGGGCAAGTCCAGGAGTAGACAGCCTTTTGTTTTGGCAGAGATGTGTGCTTATCACGTGCCCTGGTGTGCTGGGGACTTAACTGGTGTACACCTGCTGTCCCAGCGACATTATTATGAGATCCCCTTTCACTCAAAAGTGTCATAGTTTGGATGGTACAGTATGCAGTCACCCATTAACAAAGCTTTGAAAAAGCAAAAGAAGGTCTAAGACCAAGTAAGGAGGGGAAAGTGAAGATGTTTTGTACAATAAAGTGAGAATGATTTGGGGGGGTGTGGAGGAGGCTGGGAGAATCATGAGTTAGGGGGATAATGTGGAAAGTTTTGAGGGGAAGGGGGGGTTAAAGTCACAGAAAATACTTCTACCGCTACAAACCTCAGGAAAGCCTGCTGAACACAACAATGCCTGGTGCAGGTATTTTGGGGAAGGGAAAAGGGGACTGAAATACGCATCTTGGTCAGCATAGAGCAGAAATAAGAAGGAAGTGGTAAAAGGTGCTATATGAATGAGTTGGACAAGTCAGGGGGAGGCTGAACTCAGAGCTGGAAGTGAGAACACAAACCCTCTGGAAATTCTCAGAAATCTCGGGGAGGACCCCAGAGTTTCCAAAGAACCAACAGCTAGAATATTGAGCCAATGGTATTAAATCTTAATGGGTAGATTGACTTCTACATAAATCTGGGTTGTAAAGTTTAAACAGGATTCTTTAGTGCAAGACTTCTCAGAGCCTTCAATATGTAATGTAATCTGTGAACGGCCATGTAGTATTCTTTAAACTCCCTTTCATTCCCCGACGAGCATCCCATAGGACGGAAAGTATTCCTTGTAGCACCTGTGGGAAGAGCTGGTATAAGGGGGCACCTGCCTAGATGGCACTGTCACAGAGGGACCCCGGTGACCAGGGAGGGTGCAAGGTAGTCACTAGACTTTCATGGTGGCAAATGGGGTGACTGACTAGCCTGAAGCCAGGACACCCCCTCCACCAGCCTTGATTTGTGCACAAGAGCTCCAAATTCTTAGTGAAGCAGCAAGAGACATCTCTCTATGGTAGTGGCTCTCAGCTGGGAGAAAGTTCTCTCCCCCTTCCAGGAGACATTTGAAAATATCTGGACACATTTTTGATTGTCACAGTCAGGTGGGGGGTGTATGAGTGTTACCGACATTGGGTGGAGACCAATAGATGCTGTTAAACATCTTATGATGAGCTGGACACTCTCCGCCCCCCACAAAGTAGAATTATCTTTCACAAAACGTCAGTAACACTGTTCCTAAGGAATCCTACTCTAGGGTCCTCCTGGAGTTCATGTGCGAGCCCACCTTGGTGCCGGCTCCTATAGATATCTAAAATAAAGATATTGCCCCAGCTTTCTCTGACCCAATCTTGGGACCCATGGTGATTCTAACACCAGTAAAATGAACACTTAATGATAATTAAGAAATCTTAACAACTAGAAGGAAGGATGACCAACCATCCCGATTTGCTGGGGACTGTCTCAGTTTTAGCATTGAGAATTCTAGGTTCCGGGAGACCTGTCAGGTCTGGGCTAACAGCTAGGACTCCAATACTAAACCGACCTTTGTGACTTTGGAGCAAAGAGCTGCCCTTCCCAGTTTGGATGGGAGAATTCTGGATATCTCCAGCTAAAGCCTGGAGGGCAAGGGAGTTATGTGCTCCAAAAAGACCCAGGTCTTGGCTTTAAGACAAATTCCTCTAGCTCATCCTCAGAAGAAGTTGTCCACAGCTCAGCAGCCTGGCGGGGGTAGCTGTCTTCCTCTCTTTGCTCTCCACCCGCACCCACGGCTCCTGCCCTGTATCACTCTCCGAGGAGCTGCTCAGAGCATTTCGCTGAGTGAGTGAATCGGATGCTGATCTTCTAGAAGATTTTTGGGAAATTCTGTTAAGTAGGTTGAGTAGCTTTTGTGGCAACTGTTCCTTCTCCTGGAAAAGCATAATCCTGCGAGGCTCTGAAAACCCTCAAAGAAAATGTATCTGTTTTAACAAGGGATTTGGAACATGAAATACTTTGCAAAGTCCTAAGAGAAATCTCTCTGTGTGACTGGAAATGAGGCTCACTTGCTCTCTTAATGTTTCTATTAGAGGATAGAAAAAGCCAGCTTCCCAGTGCCCAGCAGGGAGGATTATTTTATCACTGACATTATTTAGAATTACTGGCACATGGTGATAATAAAAAATAGACTGCCTTTAGTTTTATTGTTTTAAAATCCTCTACAGACAACGCAACCCTTTAACTCCTGCTTCTGGCTCTGTAAAATGGAAATAACAATGGCTACTTTAACAGGTGTTGTCTGATGATGTTACATGAAAATATTCTGTAAACTATAAGATGCTATAGAAAATGTGAAGAATTACCAACTAGTTATTACAATTGATTATGTTTAAGGAGTTGTTTCTCATTGATTAGTTGAGTGAACTAGATCAGCAGGACTGTGTTGTCATCATTAGAAGGGACTGGCCATTATCCATTAACACATGTTTTTTTGTTTTGAAAACCTGCCTCAAATATAATTTAGCAGCAGCTACTCATAAACAGGAACTCAGCAAACAAATAAATCGCATGACCCCCAATTTTTCACTTCCTTAGGAGCTGATCATCTACGTGGGGAGCTAACATAGACACAAAACAGTGGAAGAAAATTTGTGTGCAAGGTAGGCTAGCCCAGATGGACAAAATGTACAACAATGTACAAAGTTCCAAACTTAAAGAGACTGATGAGTACAGAGGAATGCCCTTCATTTTCAAAGGATTCTTGTTTTTAGAAAAGGATGTATTTCAGACTTTGCAAAAATAGTGTACTCTTCTAATATACTCTGAAAATACGTTTCTGGGCATGGAATGTTGAAAACTGGATCTAGTAAATTCATTGACACCCCTTGGAAACACACCAGCTGGGGCAATCTTGATTGCACAAGGAAAGTGGGAGGGACAGGTGGGGGCTCCAACATGTTAGATGGATGTTCCTTGAGGCCTGGTATCTGTGCACTCCTGTCCCATTCCTGCTATGTCTTTACCATGCTTTTGGGGTCTCCTGGTCAGGCTCCCCCTGTCCTCTGATATTGGAGCCCCTCTGGGCTCTCTCTTGGGAGCTTTGTCCTCTTACTTTACTCCCAAAGGCTTCAGGATGCCACTGAAATCAACATCTCTAAGTGCAGACAGAAGCTGGGGCTTCTCTGACCAAAGACTGTGATGAGTCCCTCTGCTATCTATTCCCTGACTCCTTTTAACTTTCCAGAATACAGCATTCATCACACCTTTGTGTGATTTTTTAAAATTTATGTACTTATTTTTATTTTTTGAGAGAGAGAGAGAAAGAGGAGGGGGCAGAGGGAGAGGGTGAGAGAGAATCTTAAGCAGGCTCAGGGCTCGATCTCAAGATTCTGAGATCGGTCATGAGACCTGAGCTGAAATCAAGAGTCAGACATCTAACCAACTGAGCCACCCAGGCTCCCCCTTTGTGTGATTTCTTATCTGACATCTATGATCCCAATCACATGAGGATGAGGACCATGTCTATCTTCTTCACTCTGTATCTCAAGCGTTTGGCACAGGGCCAGGTGCATCATAGACCATCAAGAAATATCTGCAGAATGAATGAATGGCAGAACCATTTTGGGGGGGATAACATAGTGGCCATCGTAGGAAAGCCCTCAATTTTTTCTATAATTCTTTTTTAATAGCAGCTTTATTGAGGTAGAATTCGCATACCATACAATTCACTCATTAACACTCATGCGGTTCTTAGCATATCCACAGAGATGCACAACTAGTACCACAATCAATTTTAGAACAATTTGCATCATCCCAGCTCTCAGTAGCTGTCACTCTCCATTTCCTCGTATGTTATTTTTAAAAGATGATACACACTGGGATTGAGCCCCAGGTCAGGCTCTGCACCCAGCGGGAAGTCTGCGTGAGATTCTCTTCCTCTCCCTCTGCCCCTCCCCTGCTCCCACGTGCTCTTTGTCTCTAAAATAAATAAATAAATAAATCTTTTAAAAAGCAGGGGCAAGAAACAGATAATACAGCCTAACATTTGCAGAGTGTTTTGTCGTCCACAGAGTACTTCATGCAGGTTCATCGATTCCTGAACAACTCTGTGAGGTGGGCATTATAGGGCATCTGTCCCTGAGGTTAAGCTTCAGGTTATGGAACGAGACCCCCAGTCAATAAAAAGTTTCAGCTGGAAGAGAGGACAGGAGCGGTGGGAGTGGCCGGGAGCAGGAATCTTCTGCCTGTAGACCGCTAACTCTGGAAAGGCACAGGACTGGGTGCTCCCTGTGTGCTGTCATGTGAATGGAGGGCTCTGCGCTGCACTCCGCCCATGGCATGCTGACCTACTCACCGATGCACAAAGTCCATTGGGGCACACAGAAGGCACACAAATATTGCATGAGGCAAATGGCTTTTTGAAATAATAATAAAAGATCTGAATGTGAATCCTGGTTCTGCTACTTACTTACAATAACCCTGAATTTGAGAACCTCCCCAATTTTCAGTTTCTTTCTTTTAAAACAGTATCCTCCTTGTAAGTTTGTTGTGAGGATTAAATGAATTAGTGTATAGGAAGCAACTGGTACAGTTTCTGGCGCTCAATAAAACATTTTATTACTAATGATAAACAGATTTGAAAAAAATAAATTAAAACCCTCATGGCAGTAACACTCTATCATTACTGAAAAATGATAATTCATTGCTCTCCAGATTGTAGATAAATGAACATGCTCAAACACTGCTAATGGAATACATCTTCTGAAAGCAGAAGGTCAATATGATGCAAGAACCATAAGTGCACTTTCCTTGAACTTAGATATTCACTTCTAGAGCTTAAGCCTAAGGAAAGAGTCTGAACTAAGGGGGAAAAAAATCTGTGTATACAAAGTTATCCATGACAGTGTTATCTGCAATAGTAAAAAAACTGGAAACAACTGAGTGATGACCCAACGGATGGTTTGAAATTTAGGGTTAGACCAGCAAGGTGGGATATTAGGTAGCCATTAAAAAGGCGGTAAAGGGGTACCTGGCTGGCTCAGTCAGTAATCATGCAACTCTTGATCTCAGGGTTGTGTGTTCAAGCCCCACATTTGGTGTAGAGATTACTTAAAAATAAAATCTTTAAAAAAAATACCATGAAAACCATTTAGGCATAGAGGGACCCCCTTGAGCAGACACCCTAAGGATGGAGGGAGCCTGGAAGAGGGTGAAGAGAGAAAAGCAAGCAAAATACCCGAGATACAGCTTTAAGAGGGTAGGTAGCTGCCAGGTAGTGGGAGCCTTATAGATCTTGTTCAGGATCTTGGATTTTATCCTAAGTGCAATGGGAAGCTAAGGGAGAGTTTTTAACAGAGGGTGACATAACCAGAACTGTGGGTTTTAAAAGCTTTTTTGTTATAAAGTGGAAAACAATTTGGAAAAATTATTTTTAAAAAGCAAGTATGCAGGGGAAGTAGTAGGGAAAATGTATTAGAGTGATTGCATAGTGAGCAAGGTGTTTTCCCTTTGCCAGAAAATCCCTACTCCTGTTGACACACCATTTTCTTGAACCGTCCGGGGAGGGTAGGGGAAAGCGTGTTATCGACGTCCATCAGCCACTCCAGCAGGTGATAAACTATCAAAAATAGCTTCCTGTTGCTGTTACAGATGTTATAACTTCATTTATCACTGTTCTGATCTCCCCTCGGATCCTGCCTTTGGGGCTGGAGTCTGTCGAGCTCAAAGCAGAGAGAGGCGTGCCATATCATGTGGGGCTGGGCAGATGCGCCCTGGACGGGGGACCATGTGAGGAACGCACTCCTAGGGGCCTCTGGGCAGGAGCAGGCTAAGTGCCTTTGTGGTGAATCCTCAGCTCATCTTCGGCAGGTGTTTGCGAGCGGTTAGGCGGTGCGTGTGTGAGCTGCTGGTGTACCCCGTGCATGTGTAACAGAGCACTTGACTTTATTCCCTCTCTTATTCATGCCACCATCCTACTACAGGTGCAGGCAGAGTTCTGGCCACCCAGGACACAGAGACCCTCAGTAATTCTTACTTGGCTCTCTAAAGCAGAGTCATGGAGGATCTAATCAAAACTCCTTCCAGTTCTATATGAGGAAAATACAGTCCAGAGAGGTCAAATGCTTCAGATCTCTAGGGCACTGACGTCCAAGTCAAGTGGACTTTCTGTGGTTGCATTACTGTCTAGTGAGAGTGCACACATGGAGGACCCCGAATATGTCCCGTTCAAAGATCCTTAATAACGACACGACGCGGTGAGCCTCGGAGTGGCATCATGGAAGGTTCTGGTCCAAGAGTGGTCCACACAGAGGAGCAGAGCCGCGTGAAGCTTACACAGCTCTGGCTGCTGCCATAGCTGTACCAGGTTCATGTCAAAGGGTCTTCAAACGAAGAGTCAAGACTCAGCTTGATCCCTGTAAGTTAACTGCAGCTTGAGTTAATTACTCAGAGTTTGCGGCAGAGTCAGGAGCACAGAGGAGTGTATTTGATATTGGCAGCTGAACTGGGAGGGTGTGGAGAGCCCAGTTAGGAAATCACTCTTGTGGGTCCCTAAATCTTGAGTGATAACAGGGCTCTATGTTCATAACACAACTTATGCAAAGGAAAGCAGACGGCAGCCCCAGCGGTATTTCCACGGTGAGCAGATGATACATCAAGGGCCATAAAACACTGAGCAGGACTCAGCCTAAGGGATGGCTTTCTAACTTATTTTAGAGATAAAAAGATAGATCACTGCCATTTGTTGTTTACCCCAGAAAGGAACTTCTGTTAAGTGTTTTGCCTATTTCTTTGTATTCTTTAACTTTAAACAAACTTAGGAGATTTTTGTTTCAAAAAATTAGGTATTTATTATTAACCCGATTTTACAAGTGAAAAAACTGAGGATCGGAGAGGTCAAGCAGCTTTCCTCAAGTCACACAGTTACCAAGTAGTGTAGCAGGGTTTAAATCTGAGTATATCTGATTCTGAAGCCATGATTCTACACTGATTAACTTGTCCTGAACAGGGAGGTGACATCACATAAAATTCTGCTTTCTTTGTTTTATAGCAGGATCATTTTATCCTCCTCATGTCGTCTTCACTACCAAATCTGAATCCTGGGGGTTTAGCTTGAGACCCACCAAAAGCCTGCAATTGGACTTCCTTGCCTTCTTGATGTGATCATAGAAACTGCAACAACTGTCTTGGGTTGGTGTCATTTAATGTTTAATGGCAAAGAAATTGTCCTTGCAAAACGATCCTCATCTGTTGCCCTACATCCCATCCACGATGTCTTAATCTAGGGCCACATCAAACACAGATTCAAAGATGGGCCAGGCTGGAAGGGACCTTTGCTAATATCTAGAGACCTACTTCTTCATTTTATAGAGGAAGAACATGAGTTACCTGATGGGAAAGTGGTTTGTCTGAACTCATGCAGCAAGTGAATGCGAGAGGTGGGATTTGAACCCAGGCCTCTAGACTCCTCTGCCAGTGCTCTTTCCATGCTACCAGGCTATGTGCATATTTGTGGTATTTAAATGTGCATTCACATGGAGATAAAGAGACTACTAACTTCCTCCATCTACGTATACTGTCTGCAGAGGAGCGGGTTAGAGCCATGCTGAGAAAGATAGAAGGTGTTATCTATTGCTTCACTCTGCTCTCCTCAACTGAGCTAGATTATTATCTTCCGAGCAGCAGGCCCCCGCCCTCTTGGCAATGGTGAAACATTTGTGACTGACCTCCAATGACTGAGAAGCTCCTGGGTGGGGCTGGGGGGTGTTGGTGAGGACAATGTTTCCATCAGGACGTTGTTGAAACACAAGCTGGGGTGAGACTTTGCTTGTGGTCCCGGGGGTAAGTATCGTCTGGGGAGGGAGTGTGTGTCTGTGAACATAGACGTGCAGAAGTCTCAGAGGGGATTCTCTGTCTGTGTGCTGGGATTCCAGAGGGTGGAAGTCAGTTGCATTCGGCTTGGAGGCGGCCTAAGGCTGAACAGTTTGTCCTTGATGCACATTAGTCTCTTGTTCCCGAGACCTAAGATGTGTCTACGGTAACAGCACTGGCAATCAGGGCTCCGGCTAGAAGCCACATAGACCTTGGATCCAGACAGAACTAGAACCAAAGAACTCTGCTAAACCTGTGTAAGCCTCAGTTTCTTCTTTTGTAAAATGGGTATACAACCACCCACCTTCCAGTGTTGCTATGAGGATAACAGACAAGTAGATTTGGTGCCCAGTGAAGCGCTCCATCAATAATAGCTATTAATTAATCACTCTTTTTTTTTAAGTCAGCGGGGAACCAGATCCCAGAGAACGTCTCCCTGCAGGAGTATTTTCTTTAAGATTTGTTCTGAGTTGCAAAAGACTGGCATATACGCAGGGAAGGGACTGGGGTGGCAATCTGAAAATGTTGTGAATGGGAGTCAGAGAATGCATGCCGTCACAGAGGAAGGTCATGGAATAACTGCAAAGAGTGATCCGTGACCCTTACTTAGAGTTTACCCCGAGCCAGGAACTGTCCAAAGAGCTTTACATAGATTAATTCCTCTTATCCTCACAGCAACCCCGAAGACGCCAGTGCCGTTAATAACACCTCTTTACAGTCGAGGCAACTGAGGCACAGAAGTGTTAAGTGACTTGACCAAAGTCAAACAGGGAAAGAAAAGCTTCTGGAGAACGTTACTACAGAGTGTGTTAGTTGTTAGTGCAGAGTGTGCTTAGTCTGGGAGTTTCAGGAGGCTCAGTGCTTGCAAGTGTCGACAAGGCACTCGGGGAGGACTTGGTGATGGGCCCACCTGTTTCTTGCTCTGTATATTGACCTTGGTGTTTAAGCTTTGGCAACTCTGCTCAAAACCCTACCTTGAGTGGGGTCGGATGTGCAATTGGCGGGACGCAGTGCAAATGAAAATCTGGGGTTCCTTGTTAAAAAACTATTAAGAATTTAAAGATGGCAACAGCAGAGCAGTAAACCAATCCAGGGGCCCTCGCCCCACTAGACTGCATAGGTGGCAGGCGCATGAAGCCAGCCCTGGCCCTGAGACCCAACAGTGAGGTGGGAACAGTGCTGGAAGTTTCCACAGTCTCACTTACCCCCCAGGATAAACTCTGCGAGGGAGACATTTGACTTCCCAATGAGCGGAGGAGAGACTGAGACTCAGGGACATTAAGTGGCTCCCCCAAGGTTAAACAGTGTTTCTTCTAGGTAAATGGACTGAATTGCAATGTGTACAGAACGTGACAAATTGCTTCTCCTACACATCGTTTCTAAGTCTTCTGCCAGGAATTGTGGAGTATAGAGTATGGACAACATGGTCCCAGCCATCAGAGCACTCACAAACTGAGCATAATCTGTAGAAGGTACTTAGCGTCTCTGAAATTTAGTTGGGCAATCTATCAAACAGGATGATTTGGCCCTTTCGATTCACCCGGAGCTTTGTGGGAACCAGCAAAAATGAATCCACGAATACTGCTGAAGTTGCTTGCAATTCTTCGGAAACTTGCTGATTTAGGCTTAGAACTAAGTTGCATTTGGGTTGCATTTATCTCAAGTAATTTGCTGATAAAAAAATGCTTTCCCCAAAATTATGAATTAGAAATTTTGAATAATTTGTTTTCTTCCTTAAAACTTGGTGGTGCCTGTCGCTATAAAAGTGTATTACTAGAGATGTGGCGTATCTGGTTGAAATTCAGAGTTGCTATTTCTGGTTAATTTGAGTCTCTCATCATTTATGTCCATGTTAGACTCATGGAATTCTAGAACGACGGCACGTCAGAACTAGATCTATTTAGCACACCACCCCCCTCAGTTTTAGACAGAGAAACTGAGGCTCAGAAAGAAGTGACATGTTCAAGGGGGCTGAATTTACAAAGCCACCAAGCTGGAAAGTTGATGTGGGTTCTCATTTCACATTCCAGATGTGTCCCAGCCATCTGGGGTGAGACCCTTGCCATGGTAACCAGCACTGAAGGGAATCCAGAGACGATTTTTCAGACACCCAGGACAAAGGTGATGTCCTGACTCTCTGTCGTCCCCTTCCCCACGGTGTTTGACAAAACCCACTCCTCCTTTCTCACTGTTGGATATCTTGACCTTCTCTGTCCCCTGGTGCATGGACACGGCGATAGTCATGGGAGCAGGGACTGTTTAGGACTGAGGACTTCCCAGGACCATATGGCTTCGTATCTTGGGTTGCTTATACCTCTCATCTGAAAATCATGGGTGAGCCCCGTTTTCTTACAGGGCCCTCTGGAAATGGGTGCGTTTTTATAGTTAAGCCAGTTTGTGTTGAATCCTCTGTTTGGGTCTGAGGATCATTCCCTGTTGAGCACCTATATATGCCAGGCACTCGACTAACCTTCTTAAATATTGTGTGCAGTATGGTGAAGACTCTGGGCCCAAACAGCCTGGGTTTGAATTCTGTCCTCTCCAAGGGGTTTCTCATATGTAGAATGGGGACACTACCTCATAAGTTTGTTATTCTGATGATTAAACAAGATGATTAATAGGAACACCTGGCTGGCTCATCAGTAGAGCACGTGACTCTTGATCTTGGGGTCGTGAGTTCGAGCCCCACATTGGGCAGACAGCCTACTTTAAAAAAATTTTAAAATAAAAAATAAAAATAAATAATATATGCAAAATGCTTTGCATGATGCTGGCACATTACAAGCCCACGATGTGTGAGTTAAAAAAAATGAAACAGGTGCTGTCCCCATTTTTCAGATAAAACGCTGAGGCCCAGAGAAAGAGAGCAACTCATAGCTAGGAAGGTCAGAGCTGAAATTCCAAACCCAAGCCATCTGGCCGCCGAGTCCCCACTCCTCACCATCTTCCTACACTTACTTGTGAGGCTGCCTTGCAGTGTATCCAGCTTTCTCCCACCGTATCTTATTTACGTGTGGCCAAATTTATATGGAAACTTGTTGAAGACAGCGGCTTCCCCTGCAGCCAGGGCTGGCAGACGCCTTTCGCCGGACTGCCCTTTCCCTCCTTCTCCATCCATCCATTGCCCTTTCTTCAAAGTTCCTACTCAGTGACTCCTCTCTGAGTGTTCTGTTGAGTGGGGATCAATTTTCCCTCCGAGATAGTACATATTATGGATACTACTCCTTCATCATGCTTTGTTGTGACATCTCTTCTGCTTTTTGATTTTTCACATATTAATGCCTTGATTTTTCAAGTACAATGTGAGCTTTTGAATGCTCAGATGGCTTTCGTCCTGTCCATCAGACTATTTCACACAGGGCCACGCACCTAGACCACTCAATATATATTTGATTGGAACTCACACATGTAGCTGATTATTTCAGTGTTTTATTAACATGGTAAAATACAACTTAGGTTGTAAATAAATTTTTTATGTAGATAAATTTAGCACTATGCTAATTGAGGGACTCAGAGTTTCCAGGCTTGTTTCAATACTCTTAAAATATTTTTTTTCCTGATTAGAAAAAAGATATGTTAATTGCAGAAAACTTTGACAATGACAGATAGTATAAAGAGTTAAATAGGGTGCCTGGGTGGCTCAGTTGGTTAAGCGACTGCCTTCGGCTCAGGTCATGATCCCGGAGTCCCGGGATCGAGTCCCACATCAGGCTCCCTGCTCGGCAGGGAGTCTGCTTCTCCCTCTAACCCTACCCCCTCTTGCGCTCTCTCACTCTCTCTCTCTCTCAAATAAATAAATAAAATCTTTAAAAAAAAAAAAAAGAGTTAAATAAAACATCGTCCACAATCCCAATACCCAGTTTTGTTAACATTTAGGTATATTTTCTTCTTTTTCCCCTTATTGAACAAAGTACATTTAAGTGAAAGTCCCTATTTAATTTCCATTAATTTACATTTGTGAATAAATCTATATTTGATAGGCAAAATTACTGTCAATGAACTATTCTGGATTTGGTGAACCGAATCAGGTGACTGGGGGTTATTACTAAACTAATATAATAGACAAAAAAGTTTAATGACCCAAGGTTTTCTTTTTTGTACAAATTTTTATTCTTTTTATATTTTTTAATATGTTTTGTATGTAGCTAAATAAAACTGCATGGTACTTCTTCATGGAACAGACTCCTTCCCCAGATTAATTTTTTCTCAATATAATTTTAAATGTTGGTGTAATATTCCATTCTATACCTTCACCGTGATTTATTTAATCTTTGTTTTTCAATTAGATTGTTTCCCATTTTCACTTTTATAATTAGTAGTGGGTAAGACTACCTTGTAATAATGGCTTTGGTCCCATTCCGGATTGTTCGTAAATTGTTCATTCCATGCCTTTTACCAACTGGAGCTGTAAGGGTTTTTCTCAAGAATTTTTGTAAAAGGGCCCCTGGGAGGCTCAGTCAGTTGAGTGTCTGCTTTTGGCTCAGGTCATGATCCCAGGGTCCTGGGATCGTCCCATGTCGGGCTCCCTGCTTAGCGGGAGCCTGCTTCTCCCTCTGCCTGCCACTCTCCCTGCTTGTGCTCTCTCTCTCTCAAATAAATAAAAATCTTAAAAAAAATTTTTTTTGTAAAAAAAAAAATCTAAAACCTTTTAAAGTTCTGTATTGCACATGCTTGTTCTAGCATTTTTATCTATTTGCCTTTAAATTTTGTTTATTTGATTTAAATATATGAAGTTTTAATATTTTAGAGTCAAATCTATTTTTCCTGTTGCTTTGTGATTTCTTCCATTGCGTAGAAGCTGAGAAAGTTTTCTCTCATCTGGGATTTAATAAATATTATTGAATATGTGAATATCCAATCCATTTCCTTCTACTTTTAATGCCTCAACTTGAAAATATTTACTTCTTTAATCCCTTTGGATTTTATTTTGTTATATCATGTCTGGATGCGGCTTATTTTTTGTTTTTCTTAAAGGTAGCTAATTCATTATTCTGTGCGCAGCATTTCTTAAATGACGCTTTCCTTTCCTCCCACTGCTTTGTGAAACACTTTTGTGATTTATTTGTTATACATCCCAGCGAATTTTTTCAAGTCTACACCACCCTTTAAAAGTGGTATGTCAGGGAGCACCCGGGTGATGCAGTCGATTGAGCGACCGACTCTTGGTTTCGGCTCAGGTCGTGATCTCAGGGCCGTGAGATGGAGCTCCGTGCTCAGCACAGAGTCTGCTTGAGTTTCTCTCTCCATCTCCTTCTGTTCCCCGTGTACTCACTCTCTCTCTCAAATAAATAAATAAATCTTAAAAAAAAAAAAAGTGGTATGTCAGGAACCTGCCTGGTCACAATTCCTTTTCACACATGTTTCAGCTCTTCTCAACTGTTATTTTTTTTCCCCAGGTAAATTTTAGAATTAATTTGGAGTTGTAAAAAATTCTCATTGTAGTTTTGATTGGCGTTATACAGAACCAACAAATTAATTTCAAAGTGATTTTTTTAGTCTTTTGGATTCCCAATCGAGACATCATGTGTCTATTAGTTTATGTCTTTTAAAAATTTATTTATTTACTTATTTTTTAAAGATTTTATTTTTAAGTTTCAAACTCACAACCCCGAGCTTAAGAGTCACCTGCTCCACTGAATGAGCCAGCCAGGCACCCCAATTTTTAGATATCTCAGTACATTTTTATTACTTTCTACAAATTATTCTTCAAATTATTCTTAGCTCCATCTGGTGTGATGGCTGCTAAGCTCCCTGGTTCACCCTCCCTGCAATTCCATTTCCTAACTGGTTATTGCTGATATAAAAGGGAGAATAGCTGATAATTTTAGAATATTACCATGCCCTCAGGACTTTCTCGAGTACTCTCATCAATTTCACTACTTTTTCAATTGATTCTTTGGGGATTTCTAGGTATAAAATCATGTCTTTTGCAAATAAGGGTGAATTTGACTTGCCCTTGCCCCAAACCATACCTTTATTGCTTTCATGTATCAGTTAATAGCCCAGGCTCCAGCACCAACCTGCCTGGGCACAAAGCCCTGTTAACTCTTCTTATCATCTTGAGCAAGTTATTGAACCTCTCCGTGTCTTAGTTTTGCCCTCTATAAAGTGGAAATAATAATTATACTTCAATTAAAAAAAAGAAAAGGAGAAGAAAAAAATAGTACCTACCTCTTCCGTGGTTGTGAGAATTAGATGAGAGATATATATAAAAGTATCTCAGAACATGCTCAATAACTATTCCATATCCTTATTATTATTGGAGGTTGGAGGTTGGAGGGACTTCCAACCTCCTAGAGTTAGAATTGCCAGGATTAATTTTTTTAAATGGTTACAGCAGACATCCTTGTTCTCAAATAACTGCTAAAACATTTTACCACTTGTTAAGGTGTTGATTATTGCTATAGAAGAGATATTCTTTATTATAATAAGAAGTCTCATATTCTTATTTTATTAACTTACTTGATTTCATCAGATGAATGTTTTTTGGCATTTTACTGAGATCATCATTTCAAAAACTTGATCTAAATAGATGCTCTCTTCATATTATGTAAGAGGCAGTTCCCTGTAATGATTGACAGCTGAGCTTGGTTTGAAATTTGGCTCTTCCAGAGGAGG
Organism: Phoca vitulina; assembly: GCF_004348235.1. Lineage (NCBI taxonomy): Eukaryota > Metazoa > Chordata > Mammalia > Carnivora > Phocidae > Phoca > Phoca vitulina. The sequence continues at coordinate 18,468,900 of NW_022589729.1, read as the reverse complement.
GACCAGGGAAAATTGCTCAACCTTCCCAAGCCGTACTGTCCTGTCTAGGAAACAGGGATAATGTCTATTCCTGCAGAGCGAGAACATAGAAGAGCATGGTAAATACTCAACACTAGTTTTCATTATTGTCATAGTTGATTTCCTGGATGTCCTGGAGTAACTTCTTGATATTATCTTATATTTACTTCTGTATTCATAAGTGACATGATCCTGCAGAGTTTTCCACCTTTTTTCTGTGCCCTGGATCTGAATAATAGCACAAAAATTACGTGTTCCTCAAAAGTTTAAAATAACTCATTTTCTAAAACTATTAGGACACAGATTTTGAGTACATTAATTCCAATAATGCTTTTAATTTCTAAATAATAATAACTGTCATTTATTGCATGCTTATTATTATGTAACTAAAAGCTATAATAATTACTTCATGTAGCTCATCTTATGTCATCCTCAGAAGCAAGTATCATTTATATTTGTCTTATTCAAACCTGAGAACTAGTTATTATTGCTCCCATCATACAGATAGGAAAACTGAGGCTTTGAGGAGTTCAAGAACTAAACCAAGCTCATGCAGGGAATGAGCGAGGATGTGAACTCAAGCTGACTCCAGTTCTCTGCTTTTCATGGCTAAATACCATGCTGCCTCCCAAACATCTTTCTTGTTGCTTTGTTTTGATTTTGGTCTCTTTAAGCTTCCTGTGCCTTATGGAATCAATTTTGCTAATTTATATTTTTCTAGGAAATCATTAATTTTATTGAGATTTCATTAAAAAAAACAAACCTTAGTAGCCTCATAATTTTTGATCTCCTCTGTTTCTGTGGCTATATTCATTATGAGTTTGGCTTATTTATGTTTCTTCCTTTTCCTGATTATTCTAAAGTGCATCTTAAATTAGGGGAGAAAAGTCTAGTAACGTGGAGGAGACTGGATGATAGTATAAAATGGAAACAGATTTTTTCTTTTAAAATATCCCATTTCCACCCAAATTTGCTTCTCTTCCCCCTTCCTTACTTCAGTCCTTATTATTTTTTGAAAGATTTTATTAATTTATTTGACAGAGAGAGAGAGAGCACAAGCAGGGGGAGCGGCAGAGGGAAGGGGAGAAGCAGGCTCCCTGCTCAGCAGCAGGGAGCCCGATGCGGAGCTCAATCCCAGGACCCTGGGATCATGACCTCAGCCAAAGGCAGATGCTTAACCGACTGAGCCACCCAGGTGCCGCCTACTTCAGTCTTTAAAAAGCAGAATGCTTGGAGCTTGAACGAGCCTGAGGAGGACTTTCAAGTGTCCAGCCCTTCATTCACCAGGGCCTAGAAAGGACTTCTATTTGTCTCAGTTCCACGGTGAGCAAGTGGTAGGGCTGGGAGGAGAAGCCATGCTCTCATTTCCTTGGCTTGTTCTCCTTCTACATCATTCAGCTGTGTTATCGCTCAAAATTTTAATTTTAAAAACAATAAATTAATGAAGATTGCAAAAAAAAAAATCTTTTTAAAGGATGACTGGGTGGCTCAGTCAGTTAAGCATCTGCCTTCAGGTCAGGTCATGATCCCAGGATCCTGGGATGAGTCCTGCGTTGGGCTCCCTGCTCAGTGGGGGGCCTGCTTCTCCTTCTCCCTCTGCTGCTCCCTCTGCTTGTATTCTCTCTCTCTCTGTCAAAAAAAAAAAAATTGATAAAGCCTTAACAGTATTGATAGCAATTATTGATTATTATAATCCATATGGTTTTCATATAAATGATCTTTGATTGTGCTCGTGTTCTAAACCACTCTTCATAGGATGATGCTCTCCAAAGAAAGCATGTCAGGCAGGAACGAGGTGTGTCTTTATTATTTCACCTCAATGTTGGGCGGTATGGACTACAAAGGCCCCATGAAAGCCCCTCTATCATTAGAAAGGGGAAGCAAGGGGCACCTGGGTGGCTCAGTTGGTGAAGCATCTGCCTTCGGCTCGGGTCACAATCCTGGGGTCCTGGGATCGAGCCCTGTGTCGGGCTCCCTGCTCAGCGGGGAGCCTGCTTCTCCCTCTCCCTCTGCTGCTCCCCCTGCTTGTGCTCTCTCTCTGTCAAATAAATAAGTAAAATCTTAAAAAAAAAAAAAAAAAAAAAGGTGGGGGGAAGCAATATGATGGGATCCGGGCCTAACTGGAGGTCTTGGGATTTCCACGCAGGCTTGAAGCAAACAGAGCAAATGCTCCCAGCACTCTGTGGGAGTGGGGTTGGCAGGTCCCTGGCAGAGAGCTACATTAGTGTTGGTTTCGGTGTCAAAACTCAGCACGCGAAAGATGGCAGGACAGTCCAAGTCTTGATGATGGAATGAGCCAGTGGCAAACTCTCTCATGGTCCAGGCAGTTTTTTCAGAACCTAATTACCCTAATTTGCTCATTTCCTTGTTATTTGGTATGTGTGTGTGTGGGGGTGCAAATGAGCAGATGTTTTTGCCCACTGTCTGATCAGCAATCTGCAATTAGACCCCAAGGAACAACCTGTTCATTGCGGTTAGGGGCCATTAGCCACTTAAATAATGACATCTGTCATCATTTTCATACCTCATCCTGTCCCGGATCTTATCTACAAACTAGACTCAACATGAATGTCTGAGTTCCCTAAAACAGACCAACTCGATTTTAATAGCTCTCCTCTAGGCGCCATCTTGGTGAAGCATTTCACATCTTCCTCCATTTACAACGGGGTTAGGTCCCCATAATCCCATCATAAACTGAAAATATCCTAAGTCAGAAACGCATTTACTCTCCCTAATGTACTAAACATAGCTTCGCCTAGCCCACCTTAAATGAGCTCAGAACACTTACATTAGCCTACGGTTGGGCAAAGATCATCTGACACAGAGCCTATTGTATAACAAAGTGTTGAGTATCTCACGTAGCTTATTGAACCCTGCACTGGAAGTGAGGAACAGAACGCTTGTAGGGGTACAGAAGGGTTGTGAGTGTATAGATTGTGGACTCTCGTGGTCGCATAGCTGACTGGGAGCTGCCCAGCATCAGACAGGGTACTGCATGGCTTATGGCCAGCCCATGAACAGATCCAAATTCAAAATTCCAAGTCCAGTTCTACTGAATGGGTATGCTTGTCACGTCTAGAAATCATTAAGTCAAACTCTCGTAGGGGCCCATCCGTAATCACTGAGTGCTTCCCACATGCCGAACGTTGTACACTGGTCTTTAGGAGCAGCACAGGGCCTTGAGCCCACACAAGAATGCCAACAGGCAGGTGCTGTCATTCTCCCCACCTTCCGGTCCAGAAGCCGAGGTCCTGAGAAGTTTAATAATTCCCACTTAGAAGGGGACAGAACTTGGATTCTTACTGACGTCTGTTGGAGTTTAGTCTATATCCTGGCCCAGGTACTGTGTGTCATTTGGCTAGTAAGATGTTCATAATATGTTAAAACGATGGAAGGAAGTATAGGCATTATAGTTTTGTATAAAGAGCCAAAATAAGACATTGGTTTTAAAATAATGGAACACTGATTTAATGCAGTGATTCTCAGCTGGGGGCAAGAGTTGCTGCCTCGGAGTGGGGCATTTGGAAATGTGTGGGGCCATTTTTGGTCATTTTGGTTGTCACATTAACCTGTTATGATGGTGGTCTCCCGGGATGCTGAATGTCCAGCACAGCGCAAAAACAGTTTTAGACAACACTGAAAGATCTGTTGGCGCTAGATCTCAGAAAGTGCTCAGAAACACTGATAAAGGAATAGCAGTAATTCACAATGATGCCATAAAACTCAAGGATAGCAAACTCAAATGGCTTCAGGGGTCAGTCAGGGAGTGAAGAATCTCAGGGCATCGAAACCCAAGTCTTGAGAAAGCACCTCATCAAACAAAATCACCTTGGCGCCGAATTATGTGGCCTGTGGGCCTCCAGTTTGGAGCTTTATTAATGGAGGCTTTTCTGATCTGGAAACATGTTTATGATATAGTCAGCGAGGAGAAAAAGCTGCTAATCAGTATGATGCCGTGTTTAGAAAAGATTGTATAAGTGTATACATATATTTACACACACACATATACAGAGTACCTATAGTTATGAAAATATGTAGAAAATGTTACGGAATAAAATGCGGGTGGTTTTGTGAAATGTTTTGCTTATTTGCATTTTAAATTCCACCACAAATGTCTGTTGGTTGTTTAATTTTTAATAAATAAGGAGAGAGAGGAGCCTTAAAAAATTAAAATTTGAGTGTGGTTTCAGAACGCAGCCCTTAGTGGCTTTCTGTCCATCCCCTTTGATGAAAGAAGGAGAATAATTTCTGTGATTAAGGACAAATGAGACACTGAAGATGAGGTAATCAATACTAAAGCACTAGAGCGCCTTTAAAACTGGAACAACACTTGGTTTCCCAGACACACTGGCCTCGCTTCTAGTCCCATTTTCATGTCTTTTGTGATTCAATAAAGCTCTCCTGGTAAAGGCCAATCGCCCTTTTGCAGCTGCCCGGAAATCAATACTGGAAATTGCTTGAGAAATCAGTACCGGTCGAAATTTTAAGAGGGTTTATCCAAAATAAGGCAAGGGCAAGGCATTAAAACTATTATCTATGCCTTTTTTCAATCAAGTTGCCCAGTCCTTCAAGATCATTGTTTTTTTTCCTGAAAAATCCCCGTTTTGCTTCGGCTCCATCATTTTTGTGTTTTATTTCCAGCTCTGCAAATTTTATTTTGTGCACAAGTCATTTTTGACTGAGCTTTCTTTCTGGAGTTTGCTGATCCCCGTGGTGGGGCAGGGGGACGGAGGGGGGTGAATACTGGATTTTCTACCCACTTGTCTATGGACGTTGGGAACTTCCTGGAGTCCTTTCTCACCCTGTCTGGGTTATGTCTACCTCCTGCTCCCCCGTAGCCCCTTCTTACCAGCACCTGATGTTCATGAGGCAACCCGACACATTCAGCTAGAAAAGCAAAAGGTAGCGGGAGAAGTAGCTAGAACTTATTATATAGGAAAGGGGGTGGGTTAAGGACGTGTGATGAATAAGTTGGCTATGTGTTGCTTCCAACTTTTGATCTTCTAAAGTCACTGCCAAAGGCTAGCTTTGTAGGTGTGTGAAAAGAGATGGTGGTGTTTTCTCTCTGGAAACTTCCAACTGGCCAATGCCCCCAGCCCTGGAGAGGCTTTGGTGGCAAACCCCACACATCTTCCTGCCCATCACTGCCTTCTCTCTCTCTCGACTCTTGGTCCAAGTTCTGATCTTAGAAAGCCCCTGTGTGAAAACCACAATAAAAACAAAAGTTTTCAGGACTTTCCACACCGTCCTTAGCACTTGGAAATGCTGATGGGGAAAAAAAGCCCCAACGGCAGTCAAAGTCTATTAAAGGTTTACGGCCTGCAGCAGGAAAGTAGGTTGTTGTGTCCCCGTCTCAGTGCCGAGTAAGTAAGTATCCTTTCAAAAGCTTTGAAATTGGGGCGCCTGGGTGGCTCGGTCGTTAAGCGTCTGCCTTCGTTCGGCTCGGGTCCTGATCTCAGGGTCCTGGGATGGAGTCCCACGTGGGATCGAGCCCCGCATCGGGCTCCCTGCTCCGCGGGAGGCCTGCTTCTCCCTCTCCCGCTCCCCCTGCTTGTGTTCCCTCTCTCGCACTGTGTCTCTCTCTGTCAAATAAATAAATAAAATCTAAAAAAAAAAAAAAAAGCTTTGAAAATATCCTGCCTTTGTCTTGTAGTAAACTCCATATTCAGCAACATGCTGATGAAATGCATAAGCTGATTTTTAAAATCAACGTATTCATGGGTATAACAGCATCCAGCGCCTTGGTCCTAAAACCGCATGAAAGCACGCCTGGTGTGTGTATTTAAGACCTGGCTTTCCTTCATGACTCTCTGCCGCTGTATTTGCTCGACCGGAGCTCTTGGCACTTCCTGCAGCAGACGCTCCGGGAGCTGAGACGAGGGGTTGAAACTGTAGCCTTGGGTTCAGAGCCCAAACCCAGGCCGAGCCGCTTGCCAGCTGTGGGACTTCAGACGTGTCCCTCTGCGGTCGCAATCTCATAGGCTCGTTATTAAAGGAGGGCTCGTGACATCTCAGCCATGGGGCCGCGTGAACGAGGTAGGAGGGGGCTAGAGCTGAGGCCTGCATCGAGTGAGTGCCCCCCCCCCCCCCCGCTGCTGTCAGGTGCTAATATCTAACGACTGCCTATTTTATAGATTCAGAAACTGAAATCTGGGGACAGGAAAGCCAGTGACCCCGGAGCAGCCGAGTTTGCCCAAGGGGAACTGGGGTGTAGAGCCCCAGAGTCCTGAGCAGCCCCCTTGCCTCCTGCAGTTCTCCTGGACGGTGGTCGCACTGTGTGCAGGCCAGGCGCCCAGCGGGGTGCCCCCCACGTCTCTTCCTTCTGCCCCGGAAGAGCCTGAGGCTCTCTGACGCCCCGCCGCCGCCCTGCAAGCTCATCATGCTGACAGAGTGAGTGGGGTTCCAATCGGGCTGATGGGTGTAGCTGGCTTCCAAGCACGTACACCACCCTCCCTGGCTCCCCGTGTCTGACCGTCCAGAGAGGCAAAGGACCGGCCTTGAGACACACAGCAACACCGGATGGCTGTCTCTGGCTGGGGGGCCGGGACGGGCGTGCAGCTGTATTGGAATCTCTGCAACCTCTAACTCCGACCCTGCTCCTTTCCCAACAGAAGCATGAAGCTCTGGCATGGATTAGTGATTGCAGTGGTGTCGCTCATCCTACAGGCCTGTCTCTTCGCTGCCATCAGCTACCTGCTCAGCAGGCACATGGGTAAATGGCCTGGCATTCTCTTCCCTCCTAGCCACTTGCAGGGACCATCCCCGAGCCTACAGCAAGATGAGCCCCAGAGTACCCCAGAATACCTACTTGAGGATCACTGGCCAAATCACCCCTTATTGGGTAATCCCCACTCTGACCCAACTTATTTCCGGTTGGGAATCACAGCTCAGAGTCCTTCCACCGTCCAAACCTTCTACCTAAGACTAGCTCTTGCAATGCTCATGAGGGTGGGCTCATTTAGCCTGGGTCTAACTAATTTTCTTCATCACCACCGAAGGACTCAACGTGAAGAAATGGCTTTGAGTTCCAACGGAGGGATACTAAGAGATTAGCTTAAACTCTTGAACTGATTCGCAATGGAAAATAGAGAAGTTCTGTTCTGGGATGGCATTATAATTAGGGAAAGTAAAATAAAGAAATAAAGGAAGTAAATAATGAAAGGCTTCTCGAGCCATTCATTCTTTCATTCATTCGTTCATTCAATACAACAGGGAACAAAACAAAATTCCCTGTCCTTCTCTAACTTACATTCCTTGGGGGGCACAGACAACAAACTAGATAAACAAGTAATATACACGTGTGTTAGATTATGGTGAACGCTAGGGAAGAAGATGAAGCAAGGCAAGGAGAGAGGAACTGGATGATGGCCAGCATCACTGACATGCTGACATTTGAATATAAACCTCTGGAAGTGAAGAAGTGAGCTGCATTTGCAAAGGCCCTGAGGCAGAAGGGTATTCGGTAGAGAACAGCAGGAGCGGAGAGGCCAAAGTGGCTGGAACTGAGAGAAGGAGGAACAGTGAGGCCATGGAGGCCCTTTGGAGGCTGGGATTTCAGCTTGTACTCCAAGCCAGGCGAGGGGTGCTGCCGGGTTTTGAGTGGGGAGCTGAGGCTTGAAGAGGTCCCTCTGAATATTTTGCCCTATCGAGGGCAGTGCTCAGAGACAGGATGTGCCTGACCTGGAGAGCTGCCACTTTTGACCCTTGCCCTGTCCCCTTTAGCCAAGGAGAGTGAGCGGACACTGAAAGGAGCCAGGCTCCAGGCCCCAAGGCCCAGCGCTGCCTACCATCAGCCACTTGCTGTCAAGGAGGAGACTCCAAGCATTCCTGCGTCTAAGCCCCATCATAAGCGTGAGTGATGGGGCACCGGGGGCGGGGGGCAGTCTTGTCCTAAAGCTTCTTCTGCTCCGTCTGGGCCCCCCGGGGAGCCGCCCTGCTGCAGCCCAGCTCTGTCCTCACCTGCCCAACCCCCAGCTGGAGGATTCCTTGCACGCACCTCAGGGAGGGCCTGGCCAGCCTTCCTTTTTTAGGAAGCTGCTCTTCCTGTCACATGGGGCCCATCTTGTTGGGTTTGTGTGGGTCTAAATTCTTTTCCAGGTTTGGTCCAGTGGGAGCCACTGCAGAGGGGGCTTGGGCTGTCTCTGCTCCTGTCTTTGTAATACTATGGCTCCTGTTCTTCCACCTGGCCCGTTAGTGGGGCAGCCGAGATGTCAACGGCCTCTGCCTGCCTCTGGCCATGGGATCTGGGGGTTTTAATAAATACGAGTCTTGGTGATGGTTCAAATCCCCATCCCCCCTCCGGCGAGTGAACCGACAGGAACACTACCCTCTTGTTTTCTCTCTCAGAGCTGGGGAGACACACCAGGCCGCCGTTCACACAGTGGAAATGGCTGCTTCCACAGCAAGACAACTCCCCCAGTCTACTCACTCCCCAGAGATCACACTGTTTCCCATGGCTAATCTCTTGATTGCTTTGCATTCGCTCCAACCTTCTAATTTTATCTTTTCAGTTGGAGGGATCTGGTGGTCAGGCTTCCCCGGCACTGAGATAAGAGCTTGGTGCATGTGAGAACCAGAAGAGAGCACTCACGTGAATTCAGTAAGGGGTGCTGGCCTCGTCGGGACCCTGGCCCTAGAGCTTCACCGGAGCCCGGCCAGAGAATCCGAGACTCTGGTTGGCAGGGACCTCAGAGATCATCATCCAACCCTTGCTTCACAGGGAGCAAAACCAGACACAAAAAGGGATGTCACCTGCCTAGAGTTAGTGATGGGTCTAGAACAAAACCTGTGCCCGGGACTGCAGAGGCCCAGCTGTTTGCCTGGGGCCGCTCTGTGTCCGCCTGTCCCTGCTTGCCCCTCCCACCACAGCCCAGCCCTGGGGTGTTGGCTATTGGTTTTAGATGGAGCTGGACAGAGCAGTGGTGCCTGAACTCTTGGGCACATTCCTGCCTATTTGGGGGGGCCCTTTCTCCCCCACCCTTTCTTTGTTCAATTCCTTCTTTCTTTTTTGGGGGGGCTCTGTATCTCTCTTCCCCTCTTGGCTTTGTGAGGCTGGTTCTGCCTGTCTTTGTCTTCTTCTCCCTTCCATTGTGTCCATCCCCTCCTAACACCCCCTGGCTTTCCATAGAAGAACAGTTTCTATTTCTCCCTAGACGACAGCGATACATCCTCAGATAGCTCTGACAGCTCGGACAGCTCAGACAGCTCGTCTCCAGCCTGCCAGGTAATGGACACCCCTAGTGATCCCAGCCTTTCGTATGCAGTTGGGGTCCTTGCTGTACAAGACTGAGCACCACCCAGGCCACCCCAGCTACAGAGATGGGAGCAGGGAAGGCGGGGCTTCTTGAACCTTTACAGCATCCTTAGGTGATGGGGGGGAAGAGGTGCAGGCTCACGGCAATGTGGGTCATCCACCCAAAAGGGGGTCTGAGTAGCTATAAAAAGGCAAGTGCCAATGGGTCACCTCCTTCTCCCCGTACCCCGGTCACTGGGTCAAAGTCCGCTTTGAGTACTGACCTCACTGGGATTCAGTCTCCACATCTTTCCTTAAACCCATTAATTCCCTACAGACAGGAGGCACGAGCCGTGGGCAGTCTTCCCCATTTCCCCCTTCCCTGCTCTCCAACCCAGGTGCCTGGGAGCCAGCTTCTTTCCCTTCCAGCCTAAGGAGAGCCAAGCCTCCTAGAGTGAGAGTTCCGTCCTGGGGTCCCCCCTCCTCCAACCCTGGTAGGAACCTTGACCCATATTTCTCTCCTTCCCCCCAACCCAAGGCCACCCAGGATATGAATTACACACAAGTGGTCTTTTCCACCCCTGGAGAACTAAAAAATGAATCTGCCCTGGACTATGAGAACATAAAGGAAACCACAGATTATGTGAATGTCAATCTAACAAGTCGCAAGCCCAATTTCTGGACTTCTGCAAGCCCTGACGACTCCGAGCCGGTGGAATACACTCAGGTGGCCATGTGAATTCTAGGTTTTTAATGGGATGCGATTCTCTAGAAATTCTCGCACTTATTTTGTAGGGGAAGGACTTTTTTTTTTTATTTTTTGAACAAGGCATAGGAGAATAAGTAGGCCTGTATCTCGCTCAACAAGAAAGATTCAGTTCAGATGTCAAGAAGAACTTCCAGGATCAGTATGAATGAGTGGAGATATTAGTAGAGAAAGGCAGGAAAGTCTTTCTCCATAGAAAATTGTGAAAAATTTTTTTCATCAGCTGTAGTAGAGTTCTGTTTGGCAATCTTACCATGAAATGACTCTTTGAGCTCTTTAATGTTTGGCAACCGACAACTTCCTTAAAAGTTTTAAATAAAATGGCGACCACCGCATCTTCGTTTCCTCTTGCTTAACCCTGCATGCTGCCCCTTTTCAGGGCTGTCTCTTGCTGAGCAATGCTGCTCTTCCCTCAGCACTGTAAGTAGGTCACTCAGAAAGCTCACCACCATTCAACCTTTGAATTCCCTGTTTCTTAGGCACGAAAGCTGACAGAGCTCCAGTAAATACCAAAAACTAGCATCACAATCTGTGATTCCAGGGGAAAAAAATCTCCCCAAATTCAACCCAATAAAATGCAATATTCTTTTCTGGTTTGTTGTTTGTTGGTTGGTTTTAAGCTCATTAGGAATAAAAGGGCACTTTCTTAACTGGATGAAGAACAGCTTATCTCAAATCAGCTGATGGCATGATACTTATCGGTAAGGTCCTAGACGCAGTTTTATTGAATCATGAACGGAGTAAAAGTGTCCACAAGCCTGTCATTTCCTGTCATTTCCTTCATCTGACACGGCCCTAGAGGTTCTCATCGGTGGAATAAAACAGCTGACAAAAATAAGGGCTATTACTGTTGGAAAGGAGGATAAAATTAGTCATCGTTTGTAGCTACCCTCCTCCTACAAAACCTCGGAGAACTAACTTAACATGTTTTAAAACTGATAACGAGAACATATCCAATATACTTTTCCCAGCAGCCAATTAACACATGAAATGAAAAGAAATTTGCTCACAACAGCTAAACAAACATCTCAAACAATGGACGCCCTAGGAGCACGCCTCGCCAAATTCAAACCCTAGAGGAGGAGCCTTCAGGTCTTGGAGACGATTTGTTACCTGGGCTCCACCTGCTGGCTGCCAACGACCCTTCTAGCCCTGGTACCGAGAGCAGGGGCCGCGTTCATCTTCCCAGGCTCCTCTTCCCCAAGATGATCTGAAGACACAGTTCTGGTTTGGGTGTCTGAGGCTGTGCAGTTCTGCCGGTCTATGTGTCCCTCCACCTCTTGGCTATCATCGTGGTTCCTCTCCTGCTACGATTTGAATGTCTGTGCCCCCTTAAATTCCTATGTTGAAATCCTAACCCCCAAGGTGGTGGCATTAAGGGGTGGGGTCTTTGGGTGTGATTAGATGGGGAGGGTGGTGCTCTCACGTGTGGGATTAATGCTTTTGTCAAAAAGACCCCACGGAGCTCCTTAGCCCCTTTTGCTTTGTGAGAATACAACGCATGTGACCTCTTCAACCCCGAAGAGGGCCCTCACCCACCGTGCTGGCACCCTGATATTGGACTTCTAGCCTCCAAAACTGAGAGAAAGGAAGTTCTGTTGTTTATAAGCCACCCAGTTTGTGGCATTTTGTTATGGCAGCTGGAACGGACTAAGACATCTGCTTAGAAAGCTTTTCTTAATAGGGAAAAAGAGATTTTATTGATTAGAGGGGCAGAATGAGGAAGAAACACCCACAATGTCACCACCAGCAACACTGTCTTTGCATCTAGAAATGAAACTCCACTTCTTATTGATCTCTTTGGAAAAGGAAAAAAAGAATTTAAGGGTGTGTTGAAGAGGTTCAGATGAGTTGCCATACACCCAAGGGAGGCTGGGCAGGGCCGCTGCTGAGACAGTTCCCACACCAGGAGAGGGGACGATTGAAGTAGCGCAGGTAGAGGGCCTCCTTTCCGCAGGATTCTGTAAAGGTTGGGATTCGGAGAAGCACACATTAAAAGAACACTTGAACATCTGGGTGGGTGAGGTCAGGGCACTTAGGACCCAGTTGTGGGGGCAGGAAAGAACACATACCAAACATGTGACAAAAGGGAATTAACACAAAACAAGGAAAGCAGACCCTATAAATGTTTGGGCAGATTGGGTATGGACTGTTGAGGTCAGACGTCATCAGTGAAAACATCCCAGAGAAGGGTGATTTCTGATCTCAGTTTAGAAAGAAGGCTGAAAAATTGATTGATGGGAGAAGAGGCAGAAGGAAAGGGAGCAGGCCTACCCGATGCAGGCTCTCCATAAATGCTCCAGGGACTGACCCGTCCTGAACCACAGGAGTCCATGCCTGGGCCCCCCGGAGCAGGGAGTTGAGGTCGGCGAGCACAGAGATCTGAACGCCACTGACCGTCTGATTAAGGTCTCTAATGAACTCCGCTATGATTGGCTTCCAAGGTATGATATTTGTAGCAAACAAATATATCCTGGGGGTTGTAAAATTAGCCCCTGGCCCCACTGTTCATCCATTCTTGGAGGATGCTGTCTCTAAATAGACTTGAACGTGAGACTCTGCCCAGTGACGAACAGAGATTGGGCTGACCGTGGGCGGTGCAGCTGACTTCTGCAGATGCCCTGATACGGGAAGAGGAGGGCTGATTTCACGTCCTAAGGCGTTCGGGCCGACTGATGACTGAGACCAGCTAACAATTTGAAGTGATCCTCAAATTCATTGCTAACCATGTTGCTAGAAATACAACGTCCTTTTTACCTCCATGAACTTGGAAGGTCAGCTGTGGAAATCTGTATGAATGGTCGCCTGTATGAGTAATCACCTTTTGAGGAGCTCAGTGTTCAGCAAAATGAAGTCACTTTTTCCCACGTTGTACGCCATCGGAACATCCAGGGAATGGCCATGCTGCCCCACTCCGGATTCCCCCGTGAGCGTGGACTGGATAAAAATCTCTTCAGATTTATCTTACAAGATACAGAGAAACTGGTTTGCTACTGGTGACAAGTAGATGGTTGATTACATGCCAATAATGAACTGGGACCAGAGTGGTGGACCAGAATAAATGTGACCTGTGGCCAACGGAGTCTTGGTCTAAAGGAGCCAGCATCCAAGTGCCCACTGGAACCGCAGCAGAACTCCATGAGTGGTGCTCGATTATTGGCCAACAAGACCCGTTAGGGTAAGGAGGTGTTTTATGCCCACCATCAGTGGGCTTTTTGCTCCTGGGATCAGGACACACTTCTGGGCTCAGAGGGGCTCTCAAAAGGCCTCCTACTCCAAGCCCCGGCCTCTAAACTGAACACATTATAATAACTCCAGCTCATCAGTGTTTTTGAGGTCCCACTCACTCTCTCAAACACTCATCTTTTCAGGCAAAAATTTCTACACTCAGTCCCTCACCTTGCCCTTGTTCTTTGCCCTTTCTTGACAAATACATCCTCCATGAGCTTAGAGAGAAAGAAGCATGTGTCCAGGTTATCTCTGGAGAACTGGGTCAAATGTAGGAGCCAAGACTCCAGAACTGTAGGGAAAGGTAGTAGGTATTAGAGCTGAGAGGCTGAGTGACTTTCCCAGCCTTCCCTGGGAGGTCAGTCAGGTCGCTTCAGACTCACTTTCAGCTCCATACTGCCACCTTGTGACTCCAGGGCAAATCCCAGGACACTCTTGTTTCCCTCTTAAGTGGGTGGAGGTCGCTCCCCACCCCCTCAAACTCTCTTCCCCATCACTACCCCACTCAAGGGGAGCAAATCGTATTTCAGATTGAATATCCCGTTGTCCCTGCTCCTAGGAAGCAAACATGGCCAGAAATTTCCTGGTTATTAAGGAGTTTTATTGGTCAGTTTTAACCCCATCTCTGGATGCCTGACCCAGGATCGAGCTGCTGCAGCCTGGGCTTAGTCTAGAGCCCCTTGATAAATAAAAGACCTATTTACATACAAAACACAGACACAGATATCTGGAAACTTACTGGCCTATACCAAACATAAAAAACCATTCTGAGAAATCTCCATAGTCAACCATTCACCTTCTGCTGTTCTCGGCCCTGCCCACCCCCTACCCCCTGCTCTCATGTGGGGCTAAGGGACTGAAGTACTGTATTCTATAGAGTCCACAGGATGGCATAAACATTTCACAAAAGTGCCCAGCCAAGAAACAGCCAGTTCCATTTCTCCTGGGGTTAGCTGTCAGAAGTGAGATTAACCCCCCCAGACAACAAGAGACCTTCCTTCATGCTTCCCATAGGAGGTTACTCACCAGATGCAATCTGGAGCCGGGCCATCATTATCTTCCCTGTAGAGTGTTCTATGGTCTACGGTCTTACAGCCCACCACACCCCCCAACAAGGTGGGCATTGTTGTTTCTTTTCTTTTTTTTTTTTTTAAAGATTTTATTTATTTATTTGACAGAGAGACACAGCGAGAGAAGGAACACAAGCAGGGGGAGTGGGGGAGGGAGAAGCAGGCTTCCCGCAGAGCAGGGAGCCAGACGTGGGGCTCGATCCCAGGACCCTGGGATCATGACCTGAGCCGAAGGCAGACGCTTAACGACTGAGCCACCCAGGCGCCCCGGGCATTGTTGTTTCTATTTAAGGAGGAAACCATTGCTCAGAGGGATTAGAGGACTTGCCCAAGATCATACAGATAGAAGAGGGACAAGAGCAGGACTCAAACCCGGGTCTTTGGAGTACAAAGCTGGTGTCCCTTCTACCTCCCACTTATCACGATGAGCAATGGTTCGCCCAGTACTGACTTGGGCACGAGGGACAGGACCTGTGGTGTGAAGGGGAGGGGCGGTTGGCTTATATACGCAGAGCAGGAGAAACTTCAGCAGCTCATGCTGGCATGGGAGCCTCCTAAGCCCAGCTCCACCAGGATGGATGGATGAGGAAGAAGTGGTTGGATGTCAGGGACTGACATGGGCAATAGAACGCAGTGAAGAGAGACCGTGGGCCCTCACATCTGCCTTGAGCCTTGGTCCCATTAGGGTCTGTGTCCCACTCCCTGGTTCTTTAGCACTGAAGGCTAGGGACACTTTGCTCACTCACAACAGTCAGTTTAGGTTCTTTTAAGGAAGGCAAAGGAGCTTCTCAGAGCTGAGTGACCTCTTAAAGCTCAAACTTACAGCCATTTCCTGCAGTTCCCTAGGAGTAGGGGGCAGAGAACCTGTTCCCTGGAGCTGCTCTCAGGGGCTCTTAATTAGATTAGCAGCCCCTTCCACTAGTAGAGAGCTCCTGGGTCTACCAACCTCTTTCACATCCATGGTCCTATTTGACCCTCATAACAGAGATGAAGGATTAGCCAGCATTCTCCCCATGTTGGTCATCAGTGGTGGCAGAACCAAGACCCGGTTCTCCTGACTTTTCAGCTGATGCTCTTTCCACCATCAAGGCCATCTCTTAGATTAGAACTGGAACTGGGCGGGGGGGGGGACCACCCCGTGATCTAAATCCCACTGGAGATAATGAGGAGGAACAGGGCAAAGCCCCAGAGTCTACCAGCTCGGCTGCATCTCCCGGTTTCAGTATCACAGAATTGAGGGCAAAAGTAGACAGTATGGCCATGGCGGGACCCACAGTCACCAGAATTGAGTCAAAGGGTATAAATGTCATTGTCATGAAAATCCAACAATTCTTCTAGAGCCTATTGGTTAGAAAAGGCTCTACTGTAACCCCATGCCCAGTCTTGCAAAGTCATGACAGGGTAGAGCTGGGAAAGACCTTATGGATTATCTCTGTCCTAATAGGTGAGAAGCTGGAGGCCCAGAAAAGGGAGAGGACTGGCCCAAGGTCATACATGCACCTGAAGGCAGAGCTGAGTCTCAAATCCTGGGCTCCTGACTTCCTCACAGCATGCATGGCTCGTAGGGAAGCTATGAAAAGCCTCAAGGAAATCCAGAGCCATGATCCAGCCACACTTTCTATAAGGATGTCTCCTCTGGGCCGTCCCAGAGGAAGGCACAGTGTGGATCCCTTGGGGGGAGGAAAGAGAGCCACCAACATGGGCTGCCTCAGAGGCTTCGTCCAGTCTTAATCTTATTGTGATCATTTTCACCTTCTTTCCTCCCCCCCTCACATGCCCCCTCCCAGTGGGTCACACCACTGAGGGCCTACTTTGCCCTGTCACCCATCCTATAAAAGTGGTTGATATGGGGAGAAGAAAAACTAGCATTTGTGGAATTTTTACTAGTAGCAGGTGTTGTACTAAGTCCTGCCCCCCCTTCAGCAGACAGGCGGGCGCAGCGGGCAAAGCTGCTAGACCTGTGCCACCCAGCCCCCCTTCGGTTTCCTTCATGAAAGGAGCCCCCCCTGCACAAGACAAACAAATCTAGGATCTAGATAGAGAAATAGGATCCTTCTCACAAGTTTTCACTTCTCCCCGCTCCTGGTTGCACTGCGTGTGCTAGTCAGGTTAGGATGGGGACAAACAGTCAAGGCGGGAGACCAGCCCAAGTCCCTGCCACTTGCGGACCCCCAGACAGAGCCAGCCTAGGCCTGCCTGAGACCTGGGGCACCGTACCCACCACATGGGTGGGCTCCCAGGCATGCTGTGAAGGCGCAGGATCAGGGAAGCCGATGCTTTGACTCTCTGATTCCCAGGGTGTGAGATTGGGAGCAAACGAGGGTCCGCCCGCAGACCAGAGGCATCTGTAACACCAAGGGTAGTGGGCCATTCTGGCCCCCTCACCCTGCCTCAGAGTGGGCTCCCCCCAACTCCAACCCTGGCCCTTTTACACCCAGTGCTGAGATGGGCAGAGATTCTCTGCTAGCCCCGCGGGCGAGTGTTCCCTAAAAAGCGATGGTCTCAGTGGAGGCTTCGCCGTCCACTTGCGCTGAGTCCTTCAGTGAGCCTTCGGGCCCAGGGCCCCCACTGAGTCTGGGGCTGAGCGTGAGGGTGCGCAGGCCGCTGGAGCGGGTCAGCAGCGTGGTGCGGCGGCTGGAGGGGCTGTCGCCGGAGAGCTGCTTGCGGGGCCGGGGTCCCCCGCAGCAGGCCACGTGGCGCAGGGGCCGCGGCCGCAGGTGGCTGTTGAAGCCCATGTAGACCCAGGGGTTGCAACAGCTGCTGAGGTTGCCCAAGAGCATGGAGATGGTGAAAGCCACGTTGGTTGAATCTGTAGGATAAACACAAGAAGCCTCAGAATTACAGAGCTGGATGGGACCTGGGAGAGAGTCCAAGACCCCACTGAGAAGAGGGGGAGACTGAGTTCCCAGAGAGGAGAAAGGACTCACTTGGGTTCTATAATTAGAAAGGAGCACAGCTGGGACTTGGAGCTGGGACTTGTCTGTGGGTCTTGTCTGTGACTATAGGGTCAGGGTAGGAGCTGAGGTTTGCTCCAAGTTGACTTTCGAGGTGTAAACATAGTCAGGGACAGGACCAGCCCAAAGAGGACACGGTGTCTTTGTTCCCAAACCTAGACCTTGAATCCCCTAACGGATGGAGATCTAGAATGAGACACTTCTATTGTCATGCAGGGAAAATAACTATGAGTCTAGGCCAAGTTCAGACCCCTTTGAGCCCCATTCTCATTTATGTCATAGATACGGGTACGCCCGGTCCTCTGGATTCTGTCCTCCTTCACGCCTCCGGGGCAGTGCCACTCATCCTGTCACTCAGGCGTTGAGCATGTGAGCGCTGACAGTGCCAGGCCATTGCTGGGGGCCTGGGAGGGCAATGAGCCCGACCTCCCCGCAGGTACCATGGCATCAGCTCCGACTGCACGGAGGGGCAGCCACTGGGAACAGGGCACCCAAGTGTCCCCTTCCAGATGAATACTTGTTCTGTGTCCTCAGAGATTATACCCAGGGAATGCACCATCCTGCAGGGAAAAACTAATTTCTCTCTTGTGCGGTCAAAATGGGAGAGTGCAGACTGATAAAATGTCTTCCAGACACAAGACTCTTTCTGCAGATTACATGGAGCTCCATAGGCCAGTAGGACAGCTTCCAGGGCGGACTCTGACCTCCTGCAGGACGCCCCACGTTCCGGCCTGGCACAGGCTGCACACTGTGGTGCCTTCAGCAGAGGCCGTGGCATCACGGAAAGCAAGGTCAAAGCTCTAAGGAATCTTAGGGGCTATGGCACAGACGTGAAGCCGGGTCTACCGACTCTAAGACAGCCATCCTGCACCCTTGTGCAGTTTCAGCCAACAAACTCAAAGGCAAAGCTTAAGTGCCTACTCTGTAAAGCACTGTGAAATCTTCAGATTCTCTGGTTCCTTGTGCACCTCACCCATAGATGTGCTCGTGGGTGCGGCTACTCATAGCCCAAGCAAAGGGAAGACGCGGGGTCAGAACGTTTGAGTGAAGACATGAAGCACAGTGGTGAGAAGCTGAAGGCATCTGGGCCATGTAGGGCAGAGAGGTGGGGGCAGGGGGGAGTACCTATAGGTGGAGGAGGGACCCATCCCAGCAACAAACAGAGTCTCCTTCATTTTCCCCACATTCTGGCCTGCTCCCCAGTTCTCAATACCAGGGAGCTGTGGAAGATGTGGGAAGTTGCTCTGGCTAAGGGGGTGGTGTTCACCCTACCCGCTCCCTAGATTAGGCCAGGGGCTGAGGGGTTCCATGAGTGCCTTCGCCTGGGAAACATCTGTTTGATTGGGCCCCCTCGGAGCCAGGCCCGGTGCAGGGGCTGGAAATGTGGCCCGAGCACCACGGTCTGCAGAGGCTCCACCTCTCAGCCCTTGAGGGCACTGCATCCCAGCAGGAGCTCAGCTGACCTTCGGAGCGGGAGCAAGGGCAGGAGACAGGCTCCAACCAGAGCCTCAGGGACAAGAGGTCAGGAAGCCAGCGTGCTATGGAGAGGAACTGGGTGTACTGGAAAGTAGGTTTAAAATAATGGACCTCAGCCGCTAGAAGGGCCTCCAAGGGCTTCCAGTTTTCTGAGAGAGCACATTGTCTTGTAAGGTAACACGTTGCTCCTGCCCTCCTTGCTCAGAGAGGCCCTTGCTAATGATAAATCCGTCTCCGCAGGGGACAGTCATATTTCACTAAGGCCACATAATATTTTTAAGTGTTTAAATTAAGTGCCTTAAACTTAAACGATGGAAATTTTACATAAAAGGTACTCATGGCATCCGTAGGCTGGGTCGGAGCTGTAGCTGCCCCTTTGCGGGGGAGACAGGCACCACCTTTCATAATTCCTTCACTCATCTGTTACCGGCCAGGCCCTGGGAAGCTTTAGAACCCTGTCCTAAGCTTGCTGTTCTCCCTTCCCTGCTCCTTTCCACTCCCCTCCCCTATAGACACACACTTGCCTTCATCAGGGGCATTCTTGTCCCACACAGACCACATCTGGACGCTGAAGAAGGGTGCCCAGCAGGCGATGTAGGCCAGCACAATGACAAAAGTCATTTTCACGGTTTGGATCTTGGCCCTGGAGATGGTGCTGATGCTGCTGACTCGGGAAGGCAGCCCCAGTGTGGCTGCAGCTGGGCCAGGAGGCGAGGTCCTGTCCCAAGTCCTGCAGCCCCTTCCTTCCACCTTCCCGGCCTGGGTCTTGACTTTTAGGTTCTTACAGATCTCGTGGTAGATGAGGCTATAGCAGGCTGTGAGCATGGCCACGGGCAGGACAAAGATGGCCAGGGTGGTCCAGGTGATATAGACCCGAGGGCCCCAAGGGACGCGGAAGTCTGCCCAGCAGTCCAGCACCCCAGTGCCCTGGATCACCTCCCGCAAAGAAAAGATGAAGACCTGAGGCAGGCTGAGGACGGCAGCCAGCAGCCAGGGAGCAGCGATGAGTGGGTAGGTGGACTGGCCGGGCTGTTGGAGGCTGCGCAGGGGCCGACAAACAGCCAGGTAGCGGTCCAGCGTCATGGCCAGCAGCATGTAGGTGGAGGCGAACATGCTGAGCACCTGCAGGTACTTGACGGCCCGGCAGAGGAGGTCAGGGCCCTGGAAGCGGTAGGTGATGTCCCACAGCAGCTGGGGCAGCACCTGGAATAGCGCCACACCCAGGTCAGTCAGGGCTAGGTGCAGAACAAACAGGTGCATGCGGGAGCGCTTGCGGTTTGGCTGTCCCAGGGTCAGCAGCACAGTCAGATTGCCCCCTGTCGCCAGCACCAGGACGGTGGCCAGGACAACGATCTCCACCTTGGCCAGCTCCTCATCCCGGCCCAGCCAGGGTGTGGTGGCATTGGGGGCAGACAAGGTGCCCCGGGGAGTGGGGTTGGCAGCCCAGGCAGGCCCAGAATCCATGGCTGACTTTGCTGGGAGGGAAGGGGAGGAGGGAGAGAGAGGGACGGACAGTGTGGGGGCAAGTGGAGAGGTTTGATGGCTGAAATGGAGTGGGAAGGTTTCAGATGGCGAGAAAGGAGAAAGGGGGGATGACAGGGAGAAAGTGAAAATAGGGAGAAATAGAGAGGAGGAGAGAGAAAGAGATAAGGAAGGAGAAGATACTGATCGCACAATGGGGAAGGAAGCTTAGGCCCGAAGAGAAAGAGGGCTCAGGGAGGGAGACAGGGTGTCAGGAAAAGAAGAATGTTTGAGGCTGTGCAGGGTGAGGCTTCTGGAAGGGAAGGAAGCCTGGGGAGCTGCCACCACTTCCCAATCCACCCCAAATTCACTTTCTCCCAACTCTTCTGGAAGCAGAAAGCGAGTGTCCCTAAGCCTGCTTGGAGGCGAGGTCGGGGCCATCGGCATCGCGGGCTGGGCTGGAAGCCCCAGCGAAGCCCGCGCGGCCCGGAGCCCTGACCAGCGGGGCGGGGAGCGCAGCGGCTGGAGCCGAGCGGGTTTTATGGGCTTGCAGCGGGAGCCCAGCGGCCTCTGGGCGCGCCGGTTGGCTCCTGCAGAGGAGGGCGGAGTGAGGCTCCTCCGCGCTCAGCCCGCAGGAGGACCGAGAGGCTGGGGAGGGGCGGAGAGGGGGTGGAGAGAGAAGGGACGGCGAGGCAGCGGAGCAGCGACCGAGACCCAGAGAAGCGGAAGACGCGGGCAAGCGCTCACAGGCCTGCCAGACCCCTGGACCCGCAGACAGATGACTTCATCTATGCTCGCACCCAGGAGCCCTCGGACCGTCTCCCAAGACAGGTGCACACGCAGGGAATAGGGGGTGGTCACTCCCGGAGGCGGGGCCCCTAAGGCCAGCAGCACTGTTGGGAGTGTCCCCTGCCCCGGGCTTCCTGTTAGCCAGGGAAGGGTCCAGAGTCTGCAGGGGTGGCCAGGTGGGCAACGTGGAGCCCCTACACGGAGCCCTCAAGCCCTTGGCCGCGAAGTCTGACCACAGCCACTGGTGGGAGACTTGGAGCCATAGGGCAGGAAGGTGAGAGTCTGGTGGGAGACTTGGAGTCATAAGGCAGGAAGAAAAAGCGAGGACCCGTGTGGAGAGGGAGCGGTGGTGGAGATAGGACAGAGGCGCGGGTGGAAGGGGCTGGACCTGGAAGCCCTGGGGCTCTGGGTGGGAGCGGCCCACGGGAGGAATTCCACTATGTGTGTCCCCAGAAGTCTTAACCTGCCACCTCCCCACAGTGTTTCATGGGCCAAATGGCAAAGGCGGTTAACCACCCTGTGGGGATAGAAAACAGGCCCAGAGAAGTGGCGTGACTTGCTCTAGAAGATCACAGAACCAGTATGCAGGAGACGCTGGACTAACCCGAGCGGTGTGCCTGTCCGAGAGGGGACCTTACTAACGCCCAGTATGTGAGAGGCACTGGTGCTCAGGGACAGATAAATACACGAGGTGGATTATTGGGATTCTCTCTGGAACAGATTAAAAGTTCTTGAGGAGTGACAACAGCATAGTCCTCCACCCTCAGGAGGCACAGGGTCCATCATTGATCAGAGGTCCTCTTGTCTCTCCCTTGAATCAAACCAGATGCCCCTTTACAGTGTCACCCACCCACCCACGCAATTAACATCATCTCTTGAAGAGATTACCTCCTAAACACCTACACATTCCTCTCCACTTCATCCCACTGCCAAGTTCAAACACCATCTCTCCCCCAAAATGCTGTAGCGTCCTCTTCTGCGCGTCAGCCGAGGCTCCACCTTCTCGAGGATTTTGCTCTCCATGAATGATAATTTTAAGTCTCTCTACTGGTTCATTCCCATCCACAGGCAAACAAAGTCTAGTGTTGTCCATTAAAAAAAAGTCATAACCCTCCTCAGACACTATACCCCACCTCTAGCTGTAGCCATCTCTTCCCGTTCACAGCAAAATTTCTTTTTTTTTTTTTTTTTTTTTTTTTAAAGGTTTTATTTATTTGACAGAGAGGGAACACAAGCAGGAGGAGTGGGAGAGGGAGAAGCGGGCTCCCTGCTCGGCAGAGAGCCCGATGCGGGGCTCGATCCCAGGACCCTGGGATCATGACCTGAGCCGAAGGCAGACGCTTAACGACTGAGCCACCCAGGCGCCCCCACAGCAAAATTTCTATAAAGGACTGTCTAGCTGGTCTCCATTTTCTCGTTCCCTTTTATTCCTTGATATATTCATTAAAATTATGTATATTTACACATTTTTAAAACATTGTGTATTACATAAATGATACCATAACGCACTTTTTAAATTCTAGTTAATCTTTGAGATCTGTCTATGATCGTACAAAGGATAGATCTAGTTCTTTCAGTTTAATTACTGCATGGTATTCAAACATGTGAATATAACATATTTTATTTATCCTGAACCCTATATTTATCATTGAGTTTAGTTTCAGCTCTCTCTCTCTCTCTCTCTTTTTTTTTGTTATTTTTTAAAATGCTACAATGAATATTCTTATGTATGCCTCCTTGTGTTCATGTTCATGTGTGAAAATTTTCTGGGGTCTACATCCAGAAGTATATGCTGGGTATTGGTATTCTTGGGTTATACAATGTATGAATTTTCAGTTAGGTAGGACCATATCCTAACTTTTATCTCTAAATTCATTGTATTGATTTATTCTCCCACTGGCTGCACATGACTTTCCTGACATCCTCATGGTCAGACTTTTTAATTTTCACCAGTCTGATTGGTGTGAAACAGAATCTCATTTTGCTTTTATTTTTTCTCTGATCCCTAGTTATTGGGGGTATCTTTCCATATATTTATTTGTTGTTTGGGTTTCCTCTTCTGTGGATTGTTCATATCCTCTGCATTATTTTTGATTAGGTCATTTTTCTTACTGATTTGTAGAATTTCTTTATACATTCTGATATGAACTTTTATGTGTTCTGATATGTCGCAGATATTTTTCTTCTATCTGCCACTTTTAACTTTGTTTATGGGGTCATTTGTGATACCGAAAATTTAAATTTTAATGTTATCAATACTTTCTTTAATCGTTTCTGCTTTTCTGTTTTGTGTTCCCTATCTTGAGAACAGAGATATCTCCTCTATATTTCTTTCTAACATGTTTAACATTTGTTTTTCATATTTATGTCTTTAATCCACCTGGAATTCATTTTTGTGTATGTGTCAGGTAAGAACCTAACTTCATTTTTTTCCCTACATGGCAAACCAATTTCTTCATTTATTGAGTAGTACATCATTTCTCAACTGTCACCTGTATAATAAATATATCAAGTTCACAATACGTATGAGCCTATCTCTGGGATCTCTGTTCTGTGCCATTAGTTTATTTTCTATCCCTGCTCTAATATTTCACTATTTTAGGTACTAAGGCTTTATAATAAACCTTAATATATGGTAAAAACAAGCCTTCCTCTTTTTCTTATTTTCAAAATGCTTTTCACAGTTTTAAAATAGTGAAATTGATATCAGTTTGTCCAGTTCCGCAAAAAATTCTGTTAAGCTTTTGGCTGGAAGCATTGAGTTTAGAGAATAATTTGGGGAAAATTCATGTTTATGATTTTAATCAGATCTACTCTTATGTCCTTCAATAATGTTTTATAATTTTCTTCATAAATGTCCCATCTTTTGATAGAGTCCTTTCTCTATACCTAACAGTTTCTGTTGCCATTATATACAGAATTTTGTTTTATCACATTTTCTGGTTAGTTATGGCCAGCGTATGGGAACAATATTGATTTTTGTGTCTTGCTCTTATATTCAGCAATTTTGCTACACACTCTTATTAGTAAATTATTTTGGATTATCTGTGCATTTAATATTGTCTGCAAACAATGATCCTTCTTTGTCTTTTATTCCCAGTCCATTTCTTTTTCTTGCCTTATTGTGATGGCTAAGACTCTACCACGAATTTGAAGAGCAGGCGTCATTGATATTTCTGACTTTAATGAGACTGCTTCTAAAATTTCACCATTAAGTAGTGTATTTATGGTGGTCTTCTGCACTTTTAATTTTTAAATATACTTATTTTTACATGTACATAGTATAAAAAGCCAAATGATTCTACAGCAATTATGAAAGAAAAACAACCCCCCCAAAACTGTTCTATTTTTTAACTCCCTAGAGGTAGTAACTTTCTTCTATTTTTAAAGTTTTTTTATTAAAATTTTTTTAACTATATACAAAAGTACAGAGAACAGAACTTCATAGGAGAACATAGTTGTTTCTCTTTCCCTTTTGCAGTTGCTTGTCACTCCAATTTGTGGACTTACCATACTTTATTCATCCAGTCCCCTTTGGTGGGGATTTTGGTTGTATCCAGTCTTGATATTACAAGTAATGCTTCAATAAATTGCCTTGTATATATTTCCTTCTACACTTTGCCAGTATATCTTTGTGGTAGGCTTCTAGAAATGAGATTGCTGGGTTAAAGGGTATCTGCATTAGTAGTTTTACTATATATTGCCAAATTCTCCTCTCTAGGGACTGGACCAATTGCATTCCCACTAGGAATATATGCGGGTACCCATTTCCCCATCGTCTTGCCAACAGTGTGTTCTTAAATTTTGGATTTGTGCCAATCTGATAAGATAAAAATAGTATCTCAGTATAGTTTTAATTTGTGTGCTTTTTATTATGAGTGAGGTTGAGCATCTTAATGTCAAGAGCCATTCTTTTTCTTTTTTTAAAGATTTATTTATTTTATTTTAGAAAGGGAGAGAGAGAGAGAGAGCGCGCGTGCATGTGCAAGCAGGGGGAAAAGGCAGAGGGAGAGGGAGAGAAGCAGACTCCCCATTGAGCACAGAGCCCTGGAGCAGGGCTCAGTCTCACAACTCTGAGATCATGACCTGCGCCAAAATCAAGAGTTAGATGCTCAACTGACTGAGCCACCCAGGTGTCCCTGTCAAGAGCCATTCTTACTTCTTTTTCTAATGATTATTGATATCTCTAGTGAATTTTTCTGTGATTATTGGTCTTTTCATTTTCTCTTTTGGAAACTTTATATACTTTGGTAATGAACCTTTGTCTGATATTTAAATTTCAAATATTTTTTCTTGTTTTGTCATTGATCTTTTCACTTGATTTGTGGTATTTCTTGACAGAGGCCACCTTTTAAAACTCATTATTAGATTTCTTTGCTATCAACCTCTGTATTTCTAAATAACAAACATACACTGCTACTTCTTCAGTTTTGGGTTTTAAGCATTACCTATTGGCCTTCCCTTTGGTAGGTGAGCATATAGTACCCTTTTGTCGTACTCATCATCCATCAGGCACTGGCCTTTCTGCCTGCCTGGGTAACCCTAGATTCACAGTCCCATAAAAGTCTAGATGGAGGAAATGGTCTAGGGAAGATGGGCCATTACTGGGACTAATGCGTCTTTTACAGCCGGGAGCAGGCCTTGCTGTTTCCACTGTCTTCTGTTAAGTTGGTTTAACTCCAAGATTGATGGAGAGCCAATGAGTAAAAGGGGTGGATGTAGAGGACAGGAGGATAGACTAATCAGTGTTGATTTCAGGGACTCCCAGAAAGTCTCTACTCATTCCTCTTGCCATAAAATAGCTTGTACAGTCACAGAATGTTGGAGTTGAAAGGGACTTATATTTTGGTTCAGGCCAAGAGGCTGAGGAGTGATGGAAAGGACCTCAGAGACTATCAAGTTCCATTCTCTCATTTTCCAGAAGAAAGTCCAACCTGAAAGCCAAAGACGCAAGTGAGGTTCTCAACATCACATGGATATCGGAGGTGAGAGTCAGGACCCAAACCCACCCATGTGTTCCTTGCTCTTTTCCCCATTACCTCCTCAGGCAGTCTGTATGTGAGAATCTCCTGAACAAAGTGTAAAATGCCCAGGGCTCATCCACAGAGATCTGATCCACTGCTGTGAGGCAAAAGTTTCAGCACTGAAACTAATAAGGCCAACTCAGTGCTTTGTGTATAATAGAAGCTCAATAAACTTTTGTCACATGTGAATTCACAATTTAATGGGCACAAATGAGTAAATGAAATATCCTTGCTAGTTAATGTTCCTTCATTTTTTTTCCAACTTTACTGTAGAAAATTTTAAATATTCACAAAAGTAGAAAGAGGAGTATAATGATGTGCATAGTATATAATCTGCCTTTTGACAGGTTTTCTGGAGAGTAGAGGAAGGAGTGACTGTAATCCCACTGAGAATTCCAACAGCCCCACGAGGCCAGGCTCCAGTTACCTGTGTGCAGCGTCTTTGGGAACCTCTCAGACCACATCCCACTGAACACATGGCTGTGAGAGGTGCAGATGAGGGCATCCAGTGCCCATGAGTGCTCCCCATGCCCAGCTCCAGGGAAGAGCTCAGCTCCAAAGGAGGAGAAGCCAAGTTAGTGCCGGATGGTGCCGCTGGTGCTGGGATTGAGTCTCCAAAGGGTGCTTAGCTCTCTGGCATGGCTTCTTAGAACAGGAGATGACTCTATTCTGCTCAAATAGCACCGCCCTTGACTCCCTTTGCAGGATGATTGAAACTTCTCCTATTAGTTATCATCAGTCCATGAGAAAGTTTTAGTCTTTCTTTTAAGCTCATTGTAGCTATCAGATCTCCATTAAGTTTTCTTGGAATTTAATAAAATGATGGCAGTGACTCCCAAAGAATCAAGTTCACAACATAGCTTCCAAGTTTCTGGGAATGCTGGTCCCCTGCTGACTTAGTAGGCTTGAGTGCTTGAAGCTAGGAGCCCTAGAGAGAGTGGCCCTGGGGTGGGGACAGAAGCAGGGAGGGGCACAGCTGCTGAGCCCGAGAGGGGGGGATGTTGGGGGACAACTGCCAAGTGCCATTTGCTCCTCCAGTGCTCCCCCCTGCCCTGCCCCAGAGAAGGTGTCAAGATGCATCCTTAGGAAGGCCCATGTACATGCCCCACCACCTGATTCAGCTTACATGCAAGGAGGGGCAGGTTGTGCTCAGGACCCTCACAAGCCTGTTTCTGGAGATCTGCACTTCTTTTTCCTATCCTTCTTGCCCCACCCTCCCTCCACATTCCCAGTGTACTAACACCATGCCCAGCAGCCCAGGGATCCCCACCCCACGGCTTTACTGCCCAGGTTGGGTTGGTGGATGGGTAGACAGTAGCCCACATTACAGACACTCTTCTCCATTTATCTTCTCACTCATCAGCACTTCCCTATTGTGTGCACCCACCGGTAGGTGGGCGGTTGGGGGAGCTCGGTCACATTGCTAATGTGTACAGGTAGGCAGTGTGAAATGACCAAGGGGTCTATTACTCATCCTCGATAATAGTGTCCCCAGCTCTTACCATGGTTCTTGGCACATGGTGGGTGCTCAACAAACACTTGCTGGGAAGATGGATCAGGAAAGATCATTGGCTCTAAAGCTGGGAAACACAACTCTTCCCTTGTTACCGTCAGTGGTTCGGCGAGAGCCTGTGATGAGGTCACCTCTTCACTCTGGCCTCAATTTGCTCTCACGTAAGCTGGGGTGGTTGGATTGGTTGAGCTCTAGGTACCTGTAGTGCCTCTTTCATGATTCTCTGGTGGAACAATTCTTCCCTATCCTCATCCATGCTGAGCTATTAAAGCTAAATACTACCCCTCTTGGGAGATAACTTATATTTAAAACAGACCATCTGAAAAACAGTACCTAACCCAAGAAAGAGCTCTGATTCTGAAAATTCAGAGCCAAGGGGCCAGAAAGTTCAAAGTCATGGGCCAGATTAGTTTCATGGGGACAGATCCTGAGCCTGAGTCCCAGTCAGCAGCTGGTCTTGGCAGTTGCCCCGCAGAGGACGTCTGCCTGCCACACATGGGACAGACTGCAGGGTACTGTGGGAACGTGAGGTGACAGAACTCATCCTGAGAGGCCATGCCACTCTATGAGATGTCGCCCACACTGGCTCTCACCCATGTCCCCTTCCCAGAATCAGACCTAAATTCACACCTGGTTTGAACATATTTCATTCTGGTCACCGTGGAGGCCGAGCTGAAGGAAAAACTGCAAGATGCAAAATGAGCATTTAGCAGGCTCGACACTGGAGCCAGGGTGACCGGGACTGAGTGAGGGCCTGTGGACGTCACACAGTGTGTGGGGTCGGCGTTCAGGCAATCTTCCCTAGATCCGGAGGATCAGGTGGTTCGGCTGCTACCAGGTCCTGACCAGATTTACAAGATAACCCTTCTCAGTTCGTCGTCTATAGACCTCCAGGCACCACAACGTGCTGGGGGTACTTGCCCGGAAATACAAGGCGGCTTCCTGACTTCAGCCTGGTCCTACCAGCTGAGAGTCTCTGGGGATAACTAGGCGGTTGCATTTGAAATAAGTTCCCCACCGAAGTCTGAGAGTCACCAGGACATCGGAAATAACAAGAAGTGTAGTTTATGTCTTAGGCAGCTTGCCACGCAGGTGGAAATGGCCCCAAAGCAGGAAGGAAGTATAATCACCGTGTGTTTTAGAAAGATGACTCTGGCAACAGTTGCCCAGGATGGCCTTGCGAGGGATGCTGGAGGCAGGAGGTCTGATCGGAGGTGTTGGCCGTACGCCTGGCTGGAGGTGAGCGCAGGGGCACTGCAGAGGAGGGACAGGTGCCACATGTCAGCCCCCGTCATAGATGCGGCTTTTTTTTTTTTTTTATGGTAGGCCGTCACTAATTCCTTTTGGATGCTGGAAAGCTGTAGATGACAAACAAATAAAAACAGTCCGAAAAAAACTATTCCATTTATGCTAGCAGAGGCCCCAAGCCCTGAAAAGAGGATGGATGGTCTGCCTTCTCTGAGTATAACTCAAAATAAAACAACACTGAAGGTTCACATGGATGTTGACATTTAAAAAGCTTCTTTCTGGATACATTCATTAGAGCTGCGCTTTTCTTATCTTTTTGGTTTCTGCTTTGCCGGGCCCTAAGTATGGGCTTAGTCTTTCTGTGAGGTTATCAGAACCAGCGAGGGAGGCAGGGTGGGTGGAAGGAAGTCAGGAGGTACTTTGGGAGGGGTTGGGGGTGATGGGCTTTGAGGCAGATTTGACATGAGATGATGAACATGGGATGAGAGCAAGAATGAGGGCAGTCCTTGCGGGAGGTCAGACTGACTGGGGAAGAGAAACTGCAGCTTCTGGATAGAGCTGAATTGTTCTAGAATCTAGAAAATTGAGCTGGATAAGAAATGGGAACATCCCTCCAGAGTGGGGACAGGCGGTCTCTGATCGTGAGTTCCAATGCTGTCTGCGTGGGTGCACGGGCTCTGAGACCTCAGAAAAATGCACCCCTTGGCTCAGGGGAGAGGTCGGGAAAAGCCACAGGCTACCATGAAGCCAAATGAGCAGCTGAAAATGGACACAGTTAGCCATCTTTAGACACTGATTTTAGACCATGCAATGAGCCTGAGTTGGAGATCCAAATACCCATCAGTATCTATCAGTATTTATCTATCTTATCAATATCTAAAAGGTCCTGTTAAGTCCTTTTTTTAAAAAAAAGATTTTATTTATTTATTTGAGAAAGGGACAGAGCATGAGCAGGTGGGGAGGGGCAGAAGGAGAAGCAGACTCCCTGATGAGCAGGGAGCCCAACGCAGGGCTCGATCCCAGGATCCCTGGAATCAAGACCTGAGTTGAAGGCAAACGCTCAACCGACTGAGCCACCCAGGTGCCCTAGCCCTGTTAAGTTCTATAGTTAAAAAACAACAAAAATCTGCCTGTTTTTTGCTCCCTATTTTATTTTTTTAAGCCAGCATTTTCTAAAACATGTAATCACCCATACAAGGCAGAAGTTTCAAACTGACTGACTGACTGAATCTGGCCCTGGCACGTTTTGTTTGTCTCATGGAACATTTGCAAAAATGAACTGGTTGCCGCCTTAAAAAATCAGGTGATTTCACCTAAAAATCCAGATTACCAACTTCTCTTGAAAAAAATCAGATCTGGCCATTTCAGGACCTCCTTCCCATGTGGCCACCGTCTGAGGGACCTGAGCTGTGGTCATTTTGAGAAGGGACAGACCCTCTTCAGTTTGCCAGAGTCCCCAGGACTCACCTTTGTCCCCTCACCACCCTGACCACCGGCTACCATGGATCCTCACACCTGTGCTATTTTTTCTTAGCAAAGAGCGCTCAGAAGCATATTTATACGGAAGTTCCTATTGAAAGCATTCTTTCATCCAGCCTGCTTCGCTCCTTCATACTCATACTGAAACTAATATGTGATACGTCAACTCTACTGCGATTAATTTTTTAAATTAAAAAATGGAAATGCTAGAAGTGGAAGGGGGGCTTCCCAGGGGGAATTAAGTTGCCCACCCTCCCCCAGAATCTCAAGACAACGTCAGGAAAGCACGAATGACATGAACACAGTTGTAATCTTTCGAAATGGTGTTATGTGGCCAATGGAAGCGTATCATGGGGTGTCTGGTTGGCTCAGTCGTTAAGCGTCTGCCTTTGGCTCAGGTCATGATCCCAGGGTCCTGGGATCGAGCCTTGCATTGGGCTCCCTGCTCCGTGAGGAGCCTGCTTTTCCCTCTCCCACTCCCCCTGCTTGTGTTCCCTCTCTCACATTCTCTCTCTCTGTCAAATAAATAAAATAAAATCTTAAAAAAAAAGAAAAGAGAAAGAAAGAAGCGTATAGTGAAAGGAGTCCACTTGAGGTGTTCTAGGTGTGGAGAGGTCTGAGTGGGGCTCTTCCTCTGTCTCTCCACAGCCTGAGTAAATCCTCCTTCTCAGGCACCCCCCTCCTTTGGGCTGATTCTGTGTTCACCAAGCAACGTCCTGGTTATAAATTCCATTTCGGGAAATGGGTATCTCGGAAGGCAGATGTGAATATTCTGGTTACTGGCCAGCCATGCTCATTCATTACACATTTGCAAATTGGCCTTCCAGCACGCCTGCTTCTTGGGAGGTGTGATTAGTACAGGCCTGTATCCCCCACGACCTGAGCTCCTACTTTGCAAAGCTAAGGAGAATATTGACGAGCAGCATCCTCACCAAGGAACAGAGTCACCTGCCAGCCCCCAGCTCTGCCCTGCGCAGGGAGACGGGCCTGTCCGGGGTGTCACCTGCCAGCCCCCAGCTCTGCCCTGCGCAGGGAGACAGGCCTGTCCGGGGTGCCACCTGCCAGCCCCCAGCTCTGCCCAGGGCAGCATCCACTACAGCCGCAGGTCTGCAGTCGGAGGCCAGGGCATCTAAGTGTCCCGGGTTGCAGGTAGTCTCGTGGTTGTTTGCTCCCGAGTTCTCACTGTCCCTGGGAGATATTCTGGCCTCTGACCCTGATGAGTGTCCTGCGCTGTGCCCGACACAGAGAAGCATTCTGTGAATGTTTGTGGGAAGGATTTCAAACGGAAACATTTCAGCAGAAGCCAGGTAACCCCCCCCCCCCCGCCGCCGCCCAGCCCCCATCAGTGATGTCTGAGGGGATTCCTGCTCTGCTTGGGAGGCTGTACTTCTTGATTTCAGAAGTCCCTTCTCGGGTTCTACAGCTTGGCTTCCTAGGCTGACGATGGCAGAGGGCAGAGCAAGGAGGAGCGAGAACAGCTCCGGCTCCGGCCGGTGGGCAGTCGAAGGTGGGTCTCTGAAGGGAAAGGGCAGTCTTGTCCCAGCAGGCTTCTGGCAGCTTCCTGGTAATGAGAGCCGCTCTCCCAGGATCCCTGGATACCCGGGAGACAGAGAACAGGCACACGTTGATCTGCTCCATTTTCCTGTCAGGCCGCAGGTGCCAGGGCAGGGCAGGGCACAGAGGGGCTCCTGCCTACTCAGAGGAGACAGGCAGGAGGGGCCCAACGGCCAAGGAGGATGTGCTTGGAGCCAGCTCAGCACCTAATGTTAACGAATGTTGTGTGTCCTTTACCTAAGGAGAGTTTCGGGGTGTCCTGCCAACACTCCGGGTGGTGAGTGGCTGGAGGGGATGCAGGAGACCGCCCCCCCCCCATGGCCTCAGTGCCCTGCTCTGCAACCAGCTTCTGAGGCCTCAGAGGAGAGCTGTGTGGGTCACCCATTCCTTCCTTCTGTGTTGCCCATGCCTATCACAGCCGAAAGCATTGCTTTTGCGTTTTTCAGAAAGAATATTATGATAGTACCACCTGGTTGTAACATTATTTTCATGTTTCCATATTTACTTCTTCTTTATGCAAATCCCAGACATCATGGAATAGGAATCCTTAAAAAATAAAGACATTTTCTCACATAACTATCATACCATTTACTTTCTCACATAGCCATAATACTGTATCATACCCAACACAATGAACAATAAGTCCTTTGTTTCACCTAATCCCCAGTACATATTCCAGTTTCCCCAATTGTCCCACCAATGAGTTTGTATGGTTGG
Source organism: Phoca vitulina (assembly GCF_004348235.1). Lineage (NCBI taxonomy): Eukaryota > Metazoa > Chordata > Mammalia > Carnivora > Phocidae > Phoca > Phoca vitulina. Next base: position 18,436,371 of record NW_022589729.1, on the reverse strand, counting down.
TTTGTTGGTAACAGAGCTTTTTAAACAGTGTTCCCAGCAGCCTCGGGCTTCTGCACAAATGTCTCAGAGACCAGCCCAGCAAAGGTGAGCCTGAGGGGAAGGCTCAGGCCCCCTCCCCTGTTTCAGCCAGAGCAGGTTTTATTATTAGGAACAAAAGGGGTTTTCTGTTAAGACAAAAAAAAAAAAAAAAAGATTTGAAAATCATTTCCATGAGGCATTACTTCTCTCATACATTCAAAGAGAATGCCTAGGCTATCATTGCCTTAAGTCAAAGGGGTAACATTGGACACTCCAGTGGTGGGGTAGTGGGAACCCAGGGTTGGGGTAGGGAGATTTGGCAGAGTCAAACAGTTATAGAAGAAGAGATTTTATTCCCACTGGACATGAGCCTAGACCCACAAAACAGACTGGAATACATTGTGTCCACTCGGTAGTTTCTCCCCTAGGTATCAACACATCTAACATTTTCACTTGTTCCTAATCCTGCTCTGTGAACCCCACCTCATTCTTGCTTATTCATAGGGCAGATTGGCACATTCTGAGCCAATGAATTTTGAAACCTCCCCTGCTCAGTTCATACTTCTGCTTTGTCTAGGTAGACTCTAAAGAACATGACCTCAGAGGAATGGTCTTCCAGAATTTTCATCATTACAGTTTGGCATTACCAAAACAAGATGAACACAGAGTAGGAACAGAACAGCCCTGTTGGTAGCAAAGCAAAAACCGTTCTATCACAGATGCAGCACGTGAGCAAGAAGCAGCTGCTTTGTTGTATGAGCCTGAGCAACGCAAGCCCACGTAATGAGAGGAGTGAGAAACTCTAGGAAATTCTGACCTTTTCAGGGAACCTTAATCATCATAGCTATTGATAATAGCTCGAGACCTTTCTCCTCCTCCGGAACAAGAGCCCAGATGAACCTGCCAAAATTTGCTTTTGAGTTCTTGAAGTTATACTTCAAATGATAATATTTGTCTGTTTTGTCTGTCCTGCTCAACTGCAGAATTGTATGCTCCATCCAGAGGGTGACAGTGTCCATTTTGTATCTACACACATAGATCAGTGAGCATGTTTTTTTCACTAATGTGGGGATCACACACAAATAAACATAGTTTGGGTAGAGGAAAACTAGGGAACCTTTGAAAGGAGTCATCCTTTCCCACCACTAATATTTTTGTAATTTTTCAGTTAAAGGCTTATAACAGTCTAGCTTGCCTTTGAATCCAACTACTATTTATGACTATCTGCTAAATACCGAGTTCCCCAGGGCGCCTGGGTAGCGCAGTTGGTTAAGCGTCCAACTCTTGGTTTCAGCTCAGGTCGTGATCTCAGGGTCGTGAGATCAAGCCCCATGGTGGGCTCCGTGCTCAGTGTGGAGTCTGCTTGAGTTTCTCTGTCCCTCTTCCTCTGCCCCTCCCACTCTTGGTCTCTCTTTCTCTCTCTCTCAAGTAAATAAATAAATCTTTAAAAAATTATCTAGTTCCCTTTGGATTAAGAGATGCATAAACCAAAGTCCACTTCCTAGGATGTCTGTGATTTAGTTGGTGACACAAACTTGCCCACCAGAGAGACAAAACCATGTAGGACAGTATACACTCTCCCCTCCTGCCTGTTCAAACACGGCCCTGCTTTCAGTGTCCACACCAAATCTTCCCCTCACACTAAGCATTCCTCTACTCAACCAGCCTCTACTGAAGACCTACTAAGTGCCAACCAAGTACAGTATTGAAACCAGAGGTAGAGGTGGTGATCCTATCTTACATCCTTTTGTCATTCCCTCACTAGCTAGAATTTGGTCATAGAACTTATTGAATAAAGTTTGAAAGGTTGGGTTGTACAGAATTTTCAGTAAACATGAAAAGCTATTAATCTTAACACAGGAGAATTGCAAAACACTAAGAACTCCCGCCTACCCTTTAAAACACAGCTCAAAAGTCACCTCCTTCATGATGCCCTCCCTCACTTACTCAGGCAGATTTAGTTCCTATCTTCTGAGTCCATTCTACTTGGTGAAGACCTCTATAGATAAAATTTAGCATAGTAATTGTAAGTATTAGTTTACCAAGTTTCCCTTGAGACAAGCACCTGAGTGTCTGGGGGAAAAGGAAGGACATCCCATACCCTGTCCATGGAGACAGCTCCTTCCTATTTCTCGGATGGAGGGTGCGTAGAGGATACACTTGTCCAGCAGGCTTTTTCCTGACAGGATGACAGATGTGCAAATAAAAATTTGCAAACTTACCGCTCCAGGTAAATATACAACAGTCCTCCCGACTCTCTTTCCTGAGACTATAAAGAAAAGGCGTTCTCAGGGGAAAGGAATTGGGAGGTAAGTGGTCAAGGGTACAGAGTTTCAGCTATGCAAGCTGAAGGAGTCCTAGAGATCTACTGTACAGTGTAGAGACAATAGTTAACAAGACTGTATTGGATACCTCAACTTTGGCCAAGAGGGTAGGTCTTAGTGAAGTGTTCTTATCACAAAAATATATATAATAATATATATTTTGGATGGTTAAAAAAAAAGAAGAAGAAAGAGTTCTAGGTTTTTGAAAGAGGAAAAAAAAGAAAGAGATGGCCTAATCAAAGGCTGTAGATTTTGAGGTTGGGCTTACCCAGCAGAGTGAAGTAAGGACACTTGGGACAGTGTTCACTCAGCATTTCCAAAACAAGGAAGATGGTAGTAGTAGGTAATATTGGCTGTCAGGAGAAGGATTCTTCTCCAAAGAATCCACTAGTAAGGGCCCGGGAAAAATTTTACCTGAGAAGGTGGTCATCTGAGGGGGAGAGTCTGGTAGCCACAGACATTGGTGTAGCTGACAGGCCCCGGGGAAGGAGAGGTGATGGCCGGGGGCTGAGGGTCAGGAGTTGGAGTCAGAGACTTCCTTTTAACTTGGAGTTAAAAGGAAGCTTGAGATCCTCTCTTTCACTTCCTTGGACATTTAGATTTTAAACTCATTTGTAAATATTGGTTCGAGAGGAAGCCTGGAGTAGATGATGAGCCAGGTTTGTGATTTTAACCTGAAGCCAAATTTTAAGGCTTTCTTGTAGCATACCCAGCTAACTGGAAAATTTGAAGGTAAATACATTTTGAAGAGAAAAAAAAAAAAGATATGTGTTTCCGCTGCTCTCAGAGGAGGGCTTTGCAACCTGCGAGTGACATCATTGTTTTGTTGCCTGTGAGAGAACTGAACGGGAAGTTCTGTCTTCACTTTTTCCAAAGCATTTATGTGTCTAGGAAGGTGCCAGTGGGTCTCTAGGAATTGTTTCTTAACTGCCTTGGTGCCCTCCTTTGGAAAACAAAGGCACATTATCCAAGTAGAACACTCAGCGGGGTGGCTCTGGGCACAGCCCTGCCGTGTTTGCTTTCCGCGGACATCTGGAGTGGGAGCCGTGGTGACTGGGCGTATCTGACGGCCGCACATCTATCCCCCGGGACTTAGGGGAGCCATCACAGGGGTGCTGGATCAAATGAACATTTTAAAGCCTGCTAATGCACTCATCACAATGTATCCAACTTGTCTGATGGATCTGGTATCTGAGTTGAAGGTGGGGGCGGGGGGGGACCACTTGCCCTATTGCTGGGACTGAGGGATTTCCTGGGATGTGGGACTAAAACCAGAACAGTACCCCACAAACTGGGATGGTGGCCGCCCTACTAAAGAGCATCCCCCTTTCCTACTGTCGATGCCAACAAGAGAAGACCAGATGGGAAGAGGGGAGACTGTACGACTCCTTAACTCAGTGGCTGTCAAACGTTAGCCTGAATCGAAACCACCTGGAGGGCCCACTAAAGTGGGTTCTTGTGTCTCATCGCCAGAGCTTCTGATTCAGTAGGTCTGGGTCAGACCCGAGAACTTGCATTTCTGACAAGTTCCCAGATGCTGCTCCTGCTATGTATAAGACCTCGGCTCTAACACACTGGGTTCTTAGCTACCCATTGGAATCATCTGCGGATTATATATGTATATTATATATAAGGAGTCTCTGACTCCACCTCCTGGTGCTGGGTCTCACCCTGAGACCTTCTCACCCCCGGGTGTTCTGATGTAACTAGCTGCCGTGGGGATTTTTAAACCTCCCCAGGTGATCCTAATGGGCGAGAAAGCCCTGCTACCCCTGCAGTGCTCTCACCTGAATCCGCTTCCTGGCATTTATTCATTTGACATTTAACACGCTATTTGTTCAGCAGCTACTGTGTGTGCTGCCCTGCGTCAGAGGCTGGATGGCTACCCACAAGGGGCTTCCTGTTTAAGGAAGCGCAGTACAAACTAGTCAAGCAAAAACGCTGCCCAATGAAAAGTCGTGGCCAGAGCCCTGGAGAAGAAGAGCGGGGAGCAGATGGAAGAGAGAACAAGGGGATGCGGGGGGACCTGTCTGGGACAGAGAAGTCGTGGGGGATGTCTCGAAGATGACGTTTCAGGTGAAATTTGAAAAATTAGGAACTGGCTATGCCAGGTGTGGGGCGAAAAGCACCCCAGGGCACAGAAACCGCTTGTGTGGAGGCCCCAGGTTGGAAAAGGGCTTGGCCTATTCCCGCTACTGTCGGACGGGAGCGTTTCTGGAGACACAGTGCCAGGGCGGGCCGGCTAGCCACTCTGAGCAGGGCCTCCCAGGCCCCGGGGACGAGCGAGGGTCGTAATCTAAGTGCAACGGCAAGCCACCGAGAGAGAGAGAGAGAGAGGGAGAGAGAGAGTAACATTATTATTTGTGTTTTTATATATCTTTAAATTATTTGGATGACTGTTCTGTGGAATAGAGGTTGGAAGCATTGGACTCAGGTCCTTCACCAAAGACACATGAGGGTGAGAGATTCAGGCACTGAGAAGTCACGAGAAGGTCTCCCTGGCGGGCAGCTGAGGCTCTGGAAGGGCTGCGTGGGGGACGCCGTGTGGGGCTGGAGCTATGTGGAGGGGGGGACTGTGAATGCCCATCACACGGAGTCGAGGTGGCTGGGCTTGCATCTCCTTTGTGCCCCGCATGGGCTGATTCACCAGGTATTAGGTTACGTACATTGGTTTCACACCTCTGTCTCTTCTCAGTGTGGACTGGGGCTGGAGGCCGTTCTGATGAGGGGCCAGCTTTACAGTTCCCTGCTAGATGAGCTGGAGGGTCCAGGACTGCCAACCAAGCAGGGAAGTTCAAAGCCAGGCACCGTGGCCCGGGGACTCGGGGGTCCCAGGTGCACGGCCATCTGCAGTGGCCCTTGGCGTTGTGTGGGGACTTGTCATCTATTGCCCACATGGAGGGTTGCATGAAATGGTTCTGGCAGGTACCCAGAAACCTGAGGTGGGAGGGCAGCGACATGGCCAATCTGTGGAAAAGCCTGTCCTGAGTCAGTAGGTGCCCACGCCCCCAGGGCAAGAGAAGGCGACTATGTCTTGATGTGTACATATATGCTTCGTCACTCAAAAATAATTGCAGAATACATATGAGCTGAACGTAATGCTTCTAACAAGTAAATCAATATGCCTCGGGTAGCCTTCTGTGGCCAAAACCTTAACCTTGTCCTAAGCTGCATGCAAGGGAAGGAGAGAAGAGCAGGATGGGCTCAGAGGAGGGCAGGCCTGCCTTAGGTTTGCGGAGCACGAGCTGAGATCAGGTGCCCGTGCTGCTGGTCCCCAGCACACTGCTTCCCTCGGGGAAAGCTCTGTAAGGAAGGACTTTGTGCCAGAGGGTGCAGTATGGGACACTTTGTCCAGGGCCTGAGGAAGACAGGAGTGGGGTAAAATGTGTGAAGATGGGTCTCAATGAGGTACTCAGTAAACATTTACTGATGCTGCTGGGCGAGGTGCTGGGAACGAGAGACCCTACCCCGGGCAAGGGAAAGAGATGGAGTAACTACTTGGGCACAAGGGCCATGTTTTATTCGTCTCGGTATTAGCAGTGCCTGTCACATAGCAGACACTCAACACACGGGACTGAAAGAAATGCATGAGGGGCTTCATGAGTCCACTGAAGCATCCCCTGGCTCTCAGTAAGCTCTGCACGCCTGTTTTGTAAGCATGTTGGAGTGTTGCTTTGACAGGAGGCTCTGCCTAGATCTCTGGGAAGAAAGGTGTCAGGTAGAATAGGTGAGATGATTGGGGCGCCTGCGTGGCTCAGTGGCTAAGCGTCAGACCCTTGGTTTCAGCTCAGGTCATGATCCCTGGGCCATGAGCTCAAGCCCCGCGGTGGGCTCTATGCTCAGTGGGGCGTCTGCTTGAAGATTCTCTCCCTCTGCCTCTCCCCCTGTGTGCTGTCTCTCTCAAATAAATAAATAAATCTTTAAAAAAAAGAATAAGTGAGATGATGAAGATTTGGGTAGAAAAAAAAAGAGAGGTGAGGATAAAGGAAATAGAATGAGGAAAAAGAAAAAAAAATGCAGAAACTCAGGGTGGAGAAAAACTAGAGAAGAAATGTAATCAGAGCACACTCCATGTCCTGGGGTCAACAATATTTCAGGGTCATAAAAACCTAACAGAATGGCAGATGGCAGAGAGAATCTGGGAACGCTTAAGTGTGTGAAAGACTCATCTACCACTGCAGGAAATAAATAGTGTCTAAGTATGGAGGTTCCTCAAAAAATTAAAAATAGAATTACCGTATGATCCAGTAATCACACTACTGGGTATTTACCCAAAGAAAACACTAATTCAAAAGGATACATGCATCCCTATGTTTATTGCAGCATTACTGACAATAGCCAAACTGTGGAAGCAGCCCAAGTGTCCACTGATAGATGAATGGATAAAGAAGATGTGACATATATATACAATAAAGTATTATTCAGCCATAAAAAAGAATGAAATCCTGCCATTTGCAACAACATGGATGGAGCTAGAGAGTCTAATGCTAAGCAAAATAAGCCAGTCAGAGAAAGACACTCATATGTGGAATTCAAGAAACAAAACAAATGAACAAAGGGGAAAAGAAAAAAAGAGAGACAAACCAAAACCAAAAACCAAACCCCCACCCAAAAAACCAGGCTGTTAAATATAGAGAACAAACAGATGTTTATGGGAGGAGGGTGGGGGGATGGGTGAAATAGGTGATGGGGACTAAGAATACACTTATCTTGATGAGCACTGAGAAATATATGGAATTGCCGAATCACTGTATTTTGCACCTGAAATGAATATAACACTGTATGTTAACACATTGGGATTAAAATTTTTAAAAGTAGATGTCTAAAACTGAAAAACCTACACAAAGCAGTAGACATTTATTTTTCAAATATGTGAAGGACCAAGAGTTCAAAGTGGTTGCCTTTGGGGAAAAGGACAGGAGATGTTCCAAAGACTTCCTCCAGCCCTAGGTTAGTCTACCGGCCCTAATACTCTCCTCTGCTCAGACCCAAGCAGCAACCGGAGCTGAGTCCCCTGGCAACCAAGCCCTGTTACTGAAACAGAAGAGGAAAGACCAGTGCTATAAAATGGAGAAAAAGGCAGGCCTTTGAATAGGAAGGGATCGTAAGGCACCCCAGGCAGCTGCAAGGCTAACTTCCAAAGTCGAGATCTGCTAAAATGATATTTGATTTTCTGGGTTGAATGGGAAACTTAAAGTAAAAAAATATCTTCCTTGGGTAACAGCTGAAATAATGGAGGAAACCATGGGAGGTAGGAGGGGTCAGGGTAGGATCAAAGCTAATCTTCGGGTTGCTCCTTTCTCAGATGGCCCAGTTTGCCCCAGACTAATTGGGCCTCACGCAGCTTGAAGACAAGGGGAGGAGGCCCTTAATAGACAGAAGCACAAAATAGAGGCAGAGAACAGAATGTCAGGGCTGGAACCAATCTCAGCGACCATCTTCGCATGGAATGGAGGGCGGGAAAATTCAGTATGTTTGATCAATCTCCAAGGACACAGAAGCAGACGGGGCAAAGCTGTCAGCTGACGTTGGGTGTTCTGACTCTTGTCTAGTTCTCTTTTCCTTTCCACACCACTGCAGAGAGAGCAAGATAAGCAGAACAACAATCTGGAGACTTGGGTTCGAGGTGCGGATCCAATGACAACCGATTGCCAAAACTTGGGAAAGTCGCTTAACATTAAGCCTGAATTTTCTCATTTGTAGACTAGATGACATTTTATGAGGTTCTAGTTTCACTCTCAGGCCAAGGTCCTAGGTTGGAGAGAGATATTTCATACTCATGTCAAGCTGGAAGATCTACTTCCATATCTAGCGGGCCTCTACGCATAGAGGCCCAGATCCCACAACTAGAGAGACAGATCCTATGCCTGAGAAACAAGAATTCACATCAGGAGAAACTTTCCATGCCTAGAAAGTCAGATTTCATACTGGAAGGGTCAAGTTTTATGTCTACAAGGTCAGGTTTTGTTTGGAGGACCAGATCATATACATGAAAAGGCAGAATTCACACATAGGAAGGCTAAACCAATGCCAGAAAGTTCAGATTTCACACACAGTGTTCAGGTTCCATGCATGTGGAACCTCCCTCTATAACTCATATACCAACTTCCATGTCTGGAGTTCCAGGCTCCATACTTTTTAGGTCATTTTTCATGATGAGACATTGATTTCCACACAAAGAGTGCCAGGTTCCAAGCTTCTAGTTTAAGATTTTGCATATGGAGTACCAAGTGTCCTGCCAATAGGGCAAGGTTTAATTTTCTTGCGAAGCAAATTTCTATTCTTGAAATCCCACGTGTCATACCTAAAGTGACATAGCCCACATTTGTAAGGACATGTTCCAGACTTGGAGATTCAGATTCTATCCATGGGGTGCCAGTCTCCATGTTTGTAGGGCTATGTTCAATTCTTGCAGATGGAGATTCCATACATGGATCACCAGTTGCCAGCTTTGGAGAACAGGTTCCATGTCTTGGACTTTTAAGATAATCAATTTCCAATTTTCTAACTTCTAAAAGTGCTGCTTCTTAAAATTAATCTGCCTTCCAGCGCATCTGAAGTCAAGGTGCCACACTGGCTTACCTTTTCTGCCTCCCTGTTTGTAATTGCTATTTTCCATTTTATTGAAACAGAATGAGTGAATGAATAAATGAATGAATGACTGAATGAGTGACTAGCACCCTTCCTGAACTGAATTTGGAGCATTGCACTGGGGTGAAATGAACTCCAGAGTGGTAGCAGCAATTCAACATATGTACTTAGGGAAGCCTCCTTTATTCAAGACACAGTCATCCTACATTAGGGCTATGTGACTTTTTCCTCTCTTATCCATATTTGTGATGAGGGTGATAAGGGCATAGTGTAGAAACAAGATATTTGGGGATGTCCTGAATTCAGATATGTTATAGAATGAAGTGGCAGGAAGGACGGCAAGTTTTGTTTAATGATCTTGCCTTTTCCATCTGGTTATTTTCAAAGAATGCATTACTACTATGGGAGAGTTCTGTGAGAGCAAAGCAGAGAGGATCAAACTATTGAATTTAGCAGAGCCTTTTCATCCAGGTGACAAACTCATGGCAAGCCAATCCACCCTTCCTCCCTCCCTCCCTACCTCCCTCCCTCCCTACCTCCCTCCCTCCCTCCCTCCCATCCTCTCTTCCTTCCTCCTGTCTTCCTATGCATCTTAGAATTAAGAAATCAGCATGTATTAAGAGTATGTTGGAGAACAGCAGTATGCTGCAAAATGTCACCTGCGTTCGCCCACATCTTAGTTGAGTACTTTGCATTATTTCCAAGAGGAGAAGATGAGAAGCCCCACATTCACTTCCCACGTGTCAACATTAAATCTTCAAGTTGGGAAAGCACCTTGAAAGTAAGTAGAGGCACTCTACATTTCTTTAAGCACTCATTGAGACTTGTGGAAAACACATTTTTATTTATTTTGGCCAAAAGATTACTGATATCATAGACCCATATTCAGTTTTCACTTGTTTGCAATCTCCTGCTATTCCTTATCAACCACTGCTCCGATGGGCCAGTCATCTGTATTATGTAGGAATTGGATTTAGATGAACCTGATGGAGATATATTGTGAATTCAACTGTAAATAATGCACTTAAAATAAGAATTAGTATGTCTTTTGTAAGCACCACGCTTATCAGTGGCTCAAAACCTTCTTTTCCTTTTGCTGTTTATTTCCATGAGGTAGATTAACCTGCACTCTTAAAAGCAGAATGTTTACTTACGTAGAAAAAAATGTTCCTAAAATGCATCTAGTGTGTAATGACCTGAGCACTTTAGAAAACCAGCTTCATTAAATTTATTTTGGAAGGACATAAATTAAAATGTTTGAAGACCATTAGGATATGAGGTCGTTTGCATAATCTCAAGGAGAGAGAGATAGGAAATCAAGCTTGGAGTGTGGGCAGCCAGAACTTATCTTGCAGCTGCTGTCCCCGCCACTGGACAGGCCGAATGGTGGGCAGGGACACTCTGCCAAACCCCTGCGTCTACTTGGTCTGGAGGCTGGATGTCTCTGCCACCCCTGTACTCTCTCCTGAATGGATCCCGCTCATGGCCCCATCTTCATGACATTGTCTTCCACACTGAAGTCACACGCAGGAGCACCAATGGGAGGAGCCTGTGACCTGTGCCTGCACCCTAGCCTTAAGAGAAGCTGGGAAAATTTGGCTTCTATTTTCAAAACACAGACCCACTACATGGGAGAGTTCCCAAAGAATCTAGATGGCTAAAAGGAATGATAAATGTTACCATGCGAAGTATGTAATAGTGACATGATTTTAAATACAAATATTTAAATCAGCACATGATTGAGAATTGCAATATACTGTTCATTTTACTACAATACTTTATTGTAACAATGTCCTGCTCTTCCTCATTCCACAAATGGTGCATGCTTCTTAATTTACTTTAAATTAATTGCATTAAAGGGAATAATTAGTCAACAAAGAAATCTTTTAAAAAAGACATGCTTTATAGTGTTTGGTCTGGGGTGTGCATATTAAAATACACATTGAAATTCAAGGCTTGAAATTTTATTCTCCCATTCTACATTTGAGAAACTTGTCAACTTTTACAGAATTAAAAAAAAAAATGAAGTTGACAGCAATCCCACTTTAAGTGTGGAAAGCCCCTGGGACAACGTGATAAACCTGGCCGGTGTCACAAGCCACCGGTCAGGAAACACTGCTTTCCTCTTCTCTGGGTGATACTTGAATCCCAACCTCCCATCGCTTACTGAATCGGCTTGTGACATAATCACAGCCCGAGTAGCGAGAGCTAATCCCAGACCCACCCTGCTGCCTGAGACCCAGCTCACTGGCGGCCCTTCCACCCCATCTTCACTTGCTTGATGTTGAAATCATATTACATGCTTGAACTGATCAACGAATAGATGGCCAGGGCCATGTTGAGTGGCTGCCTTCCAACTCTCCCCCAAAAATCAACATGAAATGACCCGAACCCAGAAACCAGAGCCCTCTCCAGATAAAGAAATCTACAGTGGACTAGAGCGCCCCCCACAGCCTGGAATTGGAACCCTAGAGCCTGTGCTGCAGGGTCAAGTGCAAGCAGTCTCTGGTAGAACCTTACAATAGCCTATCCCATCTGGCTTTTCATTTACTGGGAATGAAGACTCTTTACACCCACAACGTGTTATTTGCTGAAAAGTGCTTATAAATAGCAGCCTGTAACCTTTTATCATATTTGTTCATTTAGAAACAAGACGGTTGGGACCTTATCTTTACTTAATGCATATGGTATTCCGGTTGTAACCAGCGACCTTTTAGTTAAAAGAAAGTGACTGCAGCTTTTACTTTCAACCAACCCATAAAATGGAGATGAGGAAACAGATTAAATATTAAAACAGGGACCTAATCCCTTAGCAGCCCAGTCGGAGTGAGAACGGAGGCTTTCACTATTGAATAGACACCTCTTGGAGGTCATGAAAGACACATGTCAGCAAGGGTCCCACCTTACCTACCACTTCTCCTGAAAGGTCCCCAACCCAGAGTAGCCAGAGCCTGTGGTCGTGTAGATGGGGCCCAGAGAAACGTGCCCTGAGCCCGCCATTCAGAGCCCACCACAGTGTGGCTCCAGGCTCTCCAAAGGCTTCCTGGCTATTCCAGTCTGTGTTATTCTCACCTTCTCTTTCAATTCCTACTTACCAGCCAGACCCATCATCCTGCCACTTCATCATATTGTGCATTCTGCTCTAGATGGCTTCACGTGTGTAAGTCTTCCCTCTCTTTAAGAGAAATGTATTGTTGCTCTATTATGCTGATTATTGTCTTATTAAATTATTGTCCTATTGTGCACTGGTAATGGGTGGGCACTTGTTAAAAAGAAAAACCACAGGCCCTGGGGCTCTACCAATTGTCTCAGTTGGTAGAGCATGCGACTCTAGATCTTGGGGTCGTGAGTTCAAGCCCCACGTTGGATGTGAAGATTACTAAAAAAATAAATAAATAAATAAATAAATTTAAAAAACAACATCAACAACACAGGCCCAAAATGGTGTCACTTAAGACAAATTTCAACCCCTGCCCCCTTGAAATGTAGTCTTAAGCGGGTCAGTCAGTAATTGTCTGATTAGCATGAATAGGTCCTGCATGATCTGGTCTCTGTCTACCTTTCAAATTTCATCTTCTGCAGGTCCGACCACGATGCAGCAGTCATTGACTCGCTCATGGTGAGCTTCTCGAACCTCATCTGAGGCATACTGCTGCTCCTCCTTGGGATAGATTCGTACTTATCCTTCAAGTTATAGTTTATGTGGCCTCTTCAGGGAAAATGTCCATAAGAACATCTCAGTTTTCATTTCCTACCCTTCCTCTGGGGTCGCATCGTCCTAAGCTTCCCTCTTCACAGCACTTACCTCTCTGGGCTATAAATATCCATTTGGCCACCTGCCTCCCTCACTGGACTGGGAGCTTCTAGAGGCAGAACCAATGGGTTTTATCTATTTATCCTTCTCAAGCCTCGGACAGTGCCTGGGATGCACGATGGGAACTCAGTTATTATTTGTTGGCTGGCAGATTGAATGAATGATGTATGAGATTTCTGAATCGAGCCCGAGGCAGGCAATTTTGGGGTCTTTATAACACCTGGGCCCAAATGAGAGCAAGAGGAAAGTCTGGGGGTGTTGCACTGCATTCCCCTGTGGCCCAGGGAGACAGGGTTCCCAGCCTGACTGGCCAGTGTGTGCAGCAGGCCTCTTTCTCGGAACAGCCAGTAAAAACCTGAGTGCGGACTTGCCCCGAGGCCTCCTGAGACTTTGGACATCCTGCTTTGGGGAGTTGATCTCAACACAGAATCTGTCAATGTTGCCTCCTCTTTAGGTCCTGCTACATAAAAAAAAAAATTCATGAAGTTACTTCTTCATGTTTTGCTTAACAGGACCCCATTGGGGAGCCAAATTCAAAAGGTTACAAAGATACAGGGCAGTTGGCTCCTTTAGCACTTATTTGCTGGATGACCCTGGGCAAGTCACCTAAACTCTCTGGGCTTCAATGTCCCCATGTACTTGCAGCTCCGGCTGCATAACAGCAGAGCCTTAAGGCCATGCTTTCCATCCCCTCTGTTATTTCTGGAGTCTGGAAGAAATCTCTCCCATATGTTCATGTTCTGCGGACAAGTTATTTGGGGAGGATCCCTGGCCACCGTCACTGCTGTCAGGCCTGACGTCTGATTTAAAAAGCAAAAAGTTTGGGGGCGCCTGGGTGGCTCAGTCAGTGAAGTGTCTGCCTTTGGCTCGGGTCATAATCTCGGGGTCCTGGGATGGAGTCCTGCATTGGGATCCCTGCTCGAGTGGGGAATCTTCTTCTCCCTCTCCCTCTGCCCCTTCCCCCCACCCCCGTTCGTCCTCTCTCTCTCAAATAAATAAACAAAATCTTAAAAAAATAAAAATTAAAAACGAGAAGTCTGTATGAACTTTTTTTACTGACAGAACTTTAGAGGAACCCTCTTATGATGCATTTTCAAGGGACCAGACCTTTAGGTAGAAATCACGAAAACATGGACATAAAGAAGAAAGCTAAATCTATAAGCATAGCCCCAGGGAAAACCTCGTGAGGACATTGAACCATGTTCAGAACGAGGCCAAAGTTGTTTCTGGCTTAAGGACAGCAGGTGGCAGCAAAATCAAGCTTTTTGGTAGCAGAAACTTCTGGAGGTTCAAATGGTTCTCAGAAGGAGGAGCAGCAGCTTTTAGTGAAAACCTCTCATCTAAAAATCTAAACTCAGCACAAGAACAAAAGCAAAATAGAGCGAGGAACTGCTGCAATCGGCCTTAGTCTCTTAGATCCGGACGTCATTCCCTGCCTGCCATCCACAGAGCCACATCTTGTCCCTCCAAGGAATTCTGGGAAGTCTATGGACCGTGGCCAGGAGAGGAACCCCGGGGTCTGTCTCACCTCGACTAGATATTCGACAGGATTCCTGTCCTGATGGTGCCCTTGTCACATGTCGAAGCTGGTTCACCAGGAAACAGACTCTGATCAGGTTTGGGCTCACTGGAGAGGTCAGCCTAAATTCAGAACTAATTTGTGCATGAAGGAAGGGTTTTTTTCAAAGGAAATTTTGTGGGAATAAAAAGAAATGAAGTACCGATACATGTTACAACATGGATAACCTCAAAAACATCATGCTGAGTGAAAAATACAGTCGTAGAAGACCACATAATGCATGATACCATTTATAGGAAACGTCCAGAATAGGCAAATCTAGAGAGAAAAAATAGATGAGTGGTTGTCTTGGGCTGGGGAGGTGGTGTTTAGGGAATGACTGCTAATGAGGACAGGATTTCTTTTGGGGGTGATGAAAGTGTTCTGAAATTAAGTTATGGTGATGCTTGCATAAATCATCCTAAATATACGATCAAATTATACACTTTAAATGGGTGAACTTTATGGGATGTAAATGATCTCAATAGAACTGCTTAAAAAAGAAGAGAAAGGGGAAGTATACTTTGATCACTAATATATTTCAAGTGAAAATAAACCTCAACTCACTATCCAAGACCCCGAGAATGGAAAATTAGGTCAATGATAACATTGAGGAGGAGGCATCCCCTCTCCCTGGCTGCCTGAAGCACAAGACCAGAGTGAACAAGACACATGCCTACAATAGAAACGTGGACGACAACAGTGGGATGGAAACACTGTCCCTCCCACCACAACAGGTTTCATGTTAGAGAATTTAAGGCATCGTCAGAAGTATTTCTAGAAATTGTGGAGTATTAGGATAAGATGTCAACATGTTAGCCAGCACTGTACTTTAAATTCATGCAAGTTATTAACTCCTCAGGCATCCTACTAACTTTGGGGGGGGTGGGGAGGAACTGGGCTTAGAAGCCAGGCTGCTTTATTTCAAAACTTGGCTCTGTCTTCTGTGAAACCAGGTCAATTGAGGGAATAACTGTATCTATCTTAGAAGGCTTTTGTAAGAATTCTACATGTTAATGTAAAGTTCTTGGCACATAGTAAGCACTCAATAAATTCATTCATTCAACAAATGTTTATTGAATGCAGTGGTGGTTCAATATGTGACACTGTGTTAGATGCTGAGAACACTAAGGCCAATAAAACAGATTAAGTCCTTGCTCTCAGGGAGCTTACTTCCAGGTGGGAAGAGGCCAGCAGCAACAAAAATTATATATATATTGCTATGGACTGAATTGTGTCTTCTTCCGCAATTCATATGTTGAAGCTCTAACCCCCAGTGCAATGGTATTTACAGGTGAAGCCTCTAGGAGGTAATTACGGTTAGATGAGGTCATGAGGTTAGGAGCCTCATGATAAGATTAGCACCATTATAAGTAAAAGAAGAGACACCAGAGTGCTCTTTCCATCATATGAGGACACAGCAAGAAGGTGGCCGTCTACAAACCAGAAAGAGAGCTCTCACCAGGAGCCAAATCTGCTGGCACCTTGATCTTGGACTTGCAGCCTCCAGGGCCATAAGAAATAAATATCCATCATTTAACCATCCAATCTATGTTATTTTGTTATAACAGCCTGAGCGGACTCATACAGATTTGTATATTAATATATATTTGATATAAGAACCTTGCATAGGTACATAACTGGTTTTACTGATAGAAAGAGCCATATATTGAACCACAGTGGGGAGCCTGCATTCCCATTTTAGCAATGATACCTGCTTTCCACAGTGTAGCCTTGGAGAAGCCACCTGATGGCTCTTACGTCAGATTCCTGCATCTATAACTTGATGAACTGGGTGATCCTTGAAATGTTTGGTTCTGTCCATGTCACAGCTGGAATAACAATTCACCTTTTAGGTCAATCACACACACAGATATGCCAATACTCAGGGTGACAGAGAGGGTGCCCTTAGAGTAGACAATGATTATTTCCATTGCAGTCTTCAAATGGAAGATTAATTAAATCCCTAACTTTGGATTGGACTTCCTAGTTAGCAATGTTTCCTTCCTGGAAAATAAATAGTGTGTGTCAGACAGAACAGCTCCTTTGGATCATTTTTTTCCCTCTTCCTTGGCTTATTGTGAGCTCTGACTGAGTAGTTCTCCTGGAGTCTCTTCCTTCCCAGATAACAGCGGAGAGAACAGAGCTCCTCATGGTTTCCCTGAGGTTCTTTTGATAAATGACTACCGTCTGATTGATCCATTCTCATTTCACTTGTTACTTGCACAGAGAAACTGTAAAAAGTGTAATGGCACAAGAGTATCATTTTAAAGTCATTCAGACATGGGGCACCTGGGTGGCTCAGTTGGTTAAGCGTCTGCCTTCGGCTCAGGTCATGATCCCAGGGTCTGGGGATCGAGCCCCAGATTGGCCTCCCTGCTCAGTGAAGAGCCTGCTTCTCCCTCTCCCTCTGCTCCTCCCCTGCTTGTGCTCTCTCTCTCTTGCTCTGTCTCAAATAAATGAATAAAATCATTAAAAAAATAGTTACTCAGACATTTTGTAAAATTTTATTTTTCTGCTTCTCTTGCTTCTGAACACTTTCTGTGGGGTGTCTTGGATGTAAAAGATTTATTCAGATTCTTTTGCTCTTGGAAGATCCAAATTCTCTGAGCAGGTGACAGCCTGTAGGAACCTATCCAAGGAAGCATCTTATCATTTCCATCCTTTGACCCCTGGGAAGCTTCCGCCACCAAATACACTGAAGGAAACAAAAGTCTTCTCTTGTTGTCTCTGGTGCAGTGGAATTGAGGGACGACCACCAAGAATTCAGAGTATAAGGTATCTCCTGTTTTAAGTTCCCGTCATACCACATTGCCTTTATGAAAGACCTACAATAATACCTGTTTTGGCTAACTGAAAGAAATCCGAAGAGGATTTTTGCTTTTATAAAAAAAAGTGCCTCACAGAGGTAGTGTGGACCCCTGAGCAGCGAGGGGGGCCCTACACCCCCCTCCCCCAAGCTCCTGCCCCAGGGATGACACTCAGCACCTCAGCGTCCAGCCGCCAGATCTCTGAACTGTGTCTGGGAGCATCTGTGCCTTATCTCCAGTTATTTTGTGCCTCTGTCAGCAAGATGTGTCCCAAGGTATCAGAAAAGCCTAAAACAGGTTATTTTTGGGGTCTGGAAATGCTCAAAAATTTTTTCCATATAAATTAATGGCAATTGCTTCTTTGCTTTACCCCATTTCAGGTTACAAAAGGTTTTGTAGGGAAGCTCGGCTTTCAGCTAGCGGGGAAAGCCTGTTTTGTGTAAGGGAACCGCCAGGCAGCTTGTGACGGCAGAAATTTTTTTTTTTCTGGAGGTAAGACTAAAAGGGTCTTCATAAAACCAGCACATGCATTATTTTCACTTCTGAATAGTCCATTCGACCATAGACTCTTTCTGAAAAAGGAAATAGAAATGAGATTTTTTAAAATATAAAAATACGCTCAATCTCACTCTTAAGTGCAAACAAAAATTATAAGAGGATGTTTGGTGGCTTGGCAAAAAAAGAAAAAAAAAGTGAATAACCTCCCTCTGTTGGCATTTTCACATAAAGGTTGTGGGAGTATCGTTGTATGGAGGGCACTTTGACAATATCTACTACCGAATTTTATAGTGCACAAAGCCTTGGATTCTGTGATTCCACTTTTAGGAATTTATCCCACAGATGTTCCAGATGTGCTCAAAGATGTAGGGATGAAGATATTTATTGCAGAATTATTTATGAGAGCAAAACAAACAATCAAGCCAATAAGCAAACACAGAAAAAAATCCCTTCATGAAGAAGATTGGTTAAATGAGAGCGTAAGCTAGAGCGCATTCATACAATGGGATATTATTAAAGAATGACCCTCCACCATGTATTGCTGGGGGGAAAATGGTACAGAAACATTTGTTGGTAACTACATTTGTTTAATATACAGAAACTACTGGCACAGGTTACATCTGGGGAAGGAAATTAGAAACAGTTTTCCATTTACATCCTTATCTTTCATTGTATGCCTTTTTGTAAACATTTGGATTTTGTACCATTATCAAAGATAATTAAAATTTCAACAGCCACAATAGTGACACATAAATTCCATAGGAATAATATCTTACATTCATTGAATTTTGCTAGATGTCAGGTACTGATTTTCTAACACTTTGCATATGTTATTTGATTTGATTCAACCACAACCTTGTAAGGTGGGTACTATTTTTTTCTTTTTTTAAGAGCGAGTGAGCAGGGAGGGGCAGAGGGAGAGGGAGAGAGAGAATACCAAGCAGGTTCCACACCCAGTGTGGAGTCTGATGCAGGTCTCAGTCTTGGGACCTTGAGATCATGACCTGAGCCAAAACCAAGAGTCGGATGTTTAACTGACTGAGCCACCCAGACACCCCAAGTGGGTACTATTATTTGCATTTCACAGAGGGTGAAAATTGTGATACAGAGAGACTGAATAACTTGCCTAAGGATTCACATCTAGTCAGTGGATGAGCTAAGATGTGAACACAAGCAGTCTGGTTCCAGAGACCAGACTCTTAGCCACTATACTATACTGCTCCTTTATAATCTCAGACCTCCATAATGAAATCTTGTAGTGTAGCCAGTATGAAACTTAGATAACAAACTCAGATGTGCAAGAAATAGCTCACTTCTTTATTTTCTTTGAATCAACTTGCATCTGATTCTCAGTCTCCATCCAGCTTTATTGGCAGAAAATATAATCTCAGTCATTTCTAGGGCCACCCCTCCAAGGGTTGTGCAAGGTCTTGGGGTCTTACCGGGCAGCAAAGCCTGGCAGAGACCTTGCCAGTTGTCAGCCCTCAGTGATGACCACAAAGATGTCCAACCCAGTTCAACACTCTCCAGCCACAGAATGGAGTCCTGCCCACTCTCACACCCAAGCTGCAAACATCTTTATATTCTCAGGAAGTTTGCTCCTTTCCTTTCCGCACAGCCTTCAAAGGCATGAAGAATACTCTCTTCAATGAGCTCAGGTTTTATCTAAAGACAGCAAGATCATTCTGCAAAACATCTGTATGGTGAGAAATTACTTAGGGCCTCTCTAACTTGCTTAGATAAAAGGGGAAGAGAAAAATAGAGGAAGAAGACCAAGAAATTCATATCTCAATAAATTATTCTGCCACTGAGTCATAGTCATGAAAAACAATACTTTGGGATTTGGAATTCATCTCCCTCATCATTTCCATCTTCAAGTGTTTGAACTTGTGTCATTCTGGAATGATGACTGTAATAGATAAATAAAACTATATCTTCCATTGGTACAAATTAGGACTGCGACGTGGGGCAGTTAATACTCGTAGTCTGAATGCAAAGGCACATAGAGTATACTTTGCAGAAGGGACAAAAACCTCAAGGGGAAATGAGGATATTTCCCCTTTACACCTTGAACATCCTCAAATAAAAATCAGGCAAGTTCCCAGCCTCTGCTCAGCTAACCAGCCCATAAGTGCAGAAAAGAAGACAAGATTGGAATCCAAAGCAGGAAGTGTTAGAATCCATGGGCCTGGAATCAAAGAGACCATGTTTAAATAGAAACCAGGTTGATAGCAGAATTTTAGCATGGTTAGAGCAGGCAGGAAAAAGAAGACGTATGATCTAAGCATAGGATCTTTTGACTGCAGGAGCCTGGGTGAGAGGTCTGCCCCAAATTCCATCTGCCACCAATGAAAGCAGAAAGGAAATGTGTAGAGAGAGCCAAGCCATGGGGAAAGACTCCAAGATGGGTGTGCCTCCTGTGTGTTTAGTAATCATGTCCAACTCAGCAAATCTGAATTTCTTTATTTTTTGGGCTACTATCCATTTTAATGAGCAGGGAACATTTGATCTTAAGCTGTTTCCGCAACCCAATTTTCCCCTAGCCTTTGTAGAGGAAAATGGCTGCAGTGCTGGTCATGTTTGCTTGTGAGGGGTCTTGGTCAGCTAATTCTTGGTGCTTTGCTCCACCTAGTGGATTTCCAGGCTAGAGACGATCTGAAAAGGGACCACTGATGTGAAGGATATACTTTGGTTGATAAATCTGGCCTTCTGTCAGTTTCTTTATGGACAATACCTTGTTCCACCCCAATCTGTCCTTGTTCATGTTGAGTGAGCTCTTTTATTTATTTCCATTTAAGCTGTGAGTCAGCAGAATCTAATGCATTCCTTTTCTCTCTCTTCTATATAAGTCATATAGCATTATATGATCAGAAGGCTCAAGTCAGCATAGAAAAGCATATTCTACTCATAATTATATCTCCCAATGGCCAAACTCAATTAAACCTCCACAGGGTCATTTAATTAAATAATGGCCTACCTACTTGTTAATCCCCATGGGGCTCCTTTGAACAATAATTGGTTAAATAGTCATAAGATTTTTTTTGAGAAGTTTCACATTCAATTATAAAAACAGATGAAAGAATATTATAAAGCATGGGAAAGCAAAAGATTTCAGATACAAAGGGATTCAGAGCTGATTCTTATGCAAAATCCATATGTGGAGACAAAGATAAGTACACTCTGTAGGCTTGAATCAGTAGCATATACAAAAAAATTCAACAATCTATACTTATTTGCTAGCCTACTCTGCCTACACCAGCCTTGAAATCAATCAAATCATTGTTCTTTATTTCTCACATATAGTTGATATTTAATTGCTGTTATGGGTTGTATTGTGTCCCCCCAAATATTCATGTGTTGGAGTCCTAACCTCCAGTACCTGAATGTGACCTCATTTAGAGATAAGGTCTTTAGAGAGGTAATCAAGTAAAAATGAGGCCATGAGAGTGGGCCCAATTCCAGTATGACTGGTGTCCTTATGGAAAGGGGAAATTTGGAGACAGACATGTATAAAGAAAGAACACCATGTGAAGACGAAGATGGCCCTCTACAAGCCAAGGAGAGAGGACTAGAACGGATCCTTCCCTCCTGGCCCTCAGATGGAACCAACCCTCTCAATCTCTTGCTTTTGGACTTCTAGTCTCCAGAACCATGAGACAATAAATTTCTATCGTTTAAGCTACACAGTTTGTGGTACCTTGTTATGGCAGCCCAAGCAAACTAGTAGAATTGCCTCTGATAAATGATTAAGGAGCTCTCTGCACAAAACAAACCGAATCCATAGAATTCTAGAACTGGAAGGGATCTCTGAAAACATATTGCTTGACCCTCTTGTTCTGAAATGAAATGCCTGAGGTCACACAGCAAGTTGGTGACTTAGTCACCCTTTTAGCTCAACCTTTAGCTCATCGTGCTCTGGCATGGCCTGCTGGCCATTTCAAAGATGGTGGCAAAATCAGCCTATGATGGTGATTGGATCCAAAACTTTGTTGGAAAGAATTTCCTGGGGGACACTATGCAAGCATCAGCCCTTCCTAAGTATTGGCTAATGGAAGCATGTGCTAAGTAGATGAATTAATTGCTGGATGGGTGCCAACCAGAAGATTGATACCCAGTGGAACACTGAGACAGGTAACTTGACCTTTGGTTGGGCTGATAGGATCCATCATCCCTTTAGGCAGGCACTTGGTGGTGAAAGTCTGGCTGGAAGGCTACCCCCACCACAATGAGGATGATTCACCAGAGTGACTTAATCATCTAGGGGTCAGAAGCTCAGGTTCATGTGAGCAGGGTGGGGACTGGGGGCATCGAGCCTGAGTAAAGCTTCACAGTGGGTGTGGAGACTTGTTACAATAGTAAGCAGGCTGTTGATTAAAGCACATGACACAAGTAATGCTAGAGATCCCAGAACAGCTATCACCTAGGATTACGGAGATCTGATCTAATGTCAGACAGAAAGCCCAGTTTCGACTCTGCAGCAGAAGCCTTTGAAAAGTGTCCAGGAGTAATTGGCATTTAATCAATGTAATCATTATCACAGCACATGGCTCTTACAGCTTCAGGCCCCCTTGTAACCACTGAACTGCAAAAGGGAGAATATGTCCATGCAATTTTTACCAGCTACAGCATTTGATTCACAGTCCCAGACGAGGTCCAAGTGGAAATATATTCATATCTTTGCATTTGAGAAACACAGGTTCACTGTCAGTAAGAATTCAGTCTTATATCAATGACGCTATAAACAGGGATGGTTATTTCTTCTGTAGAGAGGCCTAATCAGCATTAATTTTGATAGACAGGAGAGGAAAATCTACAGCAGGCTGCTAAGCATTTGCTTTTTATACAATCTTCTCTAAACCTGCCATGAAACACGGGGAAGAATAGGACTGTTAGTCCCTCCCTGCGATATGGGAGGAGTATATACTACTTATAATTGTAGACAAAGAAATACTGACTCTGCTCTCATAAAGTGCTCTTTGCTTTGTTAAGTTTACTATTGGGCATCAAACTGGATATTTAAAGGAGAATCTGCCCCTTTTGGAGGGTAGACACTATGTTTAGGCCTTACCCTCTCTCCTTTCCCAGGCAGGAGTTTATGATTTGCTTTCCCCCACCCTATAAAAGGCGGTTAGAAAAAAGAGAAGGTCCAACTTCCCCCGTGAGCATCTAACAAGTCTATGCATGACTGATGAGAGGAAGTGGGGAGAAAGAAAAGAAGTATACTTGAACTTAAGGACCCATAAGAGGTTTCCTAAGATGATTGTAATCTATTTCCGTGTTTTTCAAAGAGTACTTCCGAATTACCCATTTCAGAATGACCTAAAGAGTTTGTAAATGATGCAGACTGCCCGGCCTCCTATGTGCTCAAATCAGAACTGAAGGGAGTAGGACCCTGGAATCCACACTGCTAACCAGTGTCTCCAGGGACTCCTGTATATACTGAAATGGATTCTACTCCTCTTCCCTGTCTCAACGTGCTGTGTTCCAAGGCTCAAATCCTTCTCTATCTACACTCATTCCCTTGATTACATCAAGTCTCATGCCTTTAAATGTTTTTATATGCAAATGGCTCTCAAATTTATCTGCAGCCCACAGCTCTTCCCCCAAGCTCCAGAATTCTATATTTCACTGCCAGATTGATGTCTAATAGGCGCATTCAAAAACAAACACTTTAATTTTCTCTCTGAACTTGTTCCTCATCTCAGTAAATAGCACCGCATCTCATGCCAAAACCTCGGAGTTGTTCTTGACTCCATGCCTGATATCTTCCTCACTTTCTCTTCTACTCACTTCCAATCCATCAGAGTCCTGTGAGCTCTGTCAGATTGTGCCCCAGGTCTTCCTCTGCCCCCTGGGCGACTTGGTCTCTCTGCTTGCTTTCTAGATCAGTCAGAGTTCAATGGCAATAACAGAAGCTTCTATTTGAAGCAGAAAGGGATTTAATACAGTTGTAGTAGGTTGATGCTACAACGGTCCTTTGCATCCACATGCCTTTTCGCAGTGTGACTTTGCCACAACTCCCCCAAAGAAATGAAGTCTGATTTTCCCTTCCCTTGAATCTGGGCCAGCCCTCTGGTTGACCAACAGAATGATGTAACAGTGATGCTGTGTGACCCCCAGACCTAGCCATAAAGAGGCTCTTGCAGCTTCCATTTTTACCCTCTTGGAAGGCAGCCTTCACATAAAGCAGCTCAGCTAGATGATGAATGATGAGAGACCACGTGGAGAGACAGGGCTCAGACTTTTAGGCATCCGTGCCAAGATCCCAGACGTGTGAGGGAGGCCATCTAGGACCTTCCAGCCTGCCATAGCTGATAGTCAAATGCAACCACATATGTGAGCCCCGAGGAGATTAGCAACGGATAACTGAAATGTCAGCAAAGTTAGGGCTTGCAAAACCTCTGGAGCACTATAAGGGCAGGCTCTAGGCTAGGCCTCCCAGAATAACTCCCAGAATGATACTGCAGAACCGGCCTGCCAGAGAAGCTGCTACTTCTGCCATAATCTAGAAGCTAAGGGTCAGGAAGCCACCCACCGCTTCCTAGCGCCAGAAAAACAATATCTCAGCTATGATCCGGCCATCAGGAAATCACCACAAGATCCGCCGGCTGCAGGGCCGCGCCACGGTCGTGCCACGTTAGCAGACCGGAGAGTTAAGGTCCTGCCACCACCCTTCCCTTATTTAAGCTAATTCTGAATTCAAGACTTGCGTGAGTGCATCTGACTGGCAAAAGGTAAATCATGCCTGAACTTTGGGCTGTAAGAGGATCTGGAAAATGTACTTTATAGCTTTTTAGCCTGTGCACTGCTGAAAAGCACAGAAGGAAGGATTAAAAAAAAATATTTTGTTCACTGTTACAGCACCTCGTGTAACACCTCACCTAAGAGATGCTCATTAAATATTTGTTAAACGATTGCACTCAAGTCTGATAGAAGAAAGGCATAACTTGTCTCTAGTTAGCCCAGAGAATGATAATCTGTAGGTCTAAAACCCTGACTCTGTCATTCCCCTTTATGACTATATCCTGGAATATCGAGAGAGATGTAGAATTCAAGACTTTTCGGGTCGCCTGGATGGCTCAGTTGGTTAAGTGTCTGACTCTCGATTCTGGCTCAGGTCATGATCTTAGGGTTGTGAGATCAAGCCCCACTTGAAGATTCTCTCCCTCTGCCCCCTCCCCTAACTTGCACATGCGCGCGCATGCTCTGTCTCTCTCTCTCTAAAATAAATAAATGAAAATAAAGATAAAATAAAAATAGAATTCAAGATGTTTTTCAGTCTAATACTTGCCCACTTTACCGTTTCTGTAGAACCATCTTGAATCAGACACACTGAGGCCCCCCTTTTTTTCGTAATAAATTTTCATTAAAAAAGATGAATTTGGAAGGATGGGAAGTTCTTGAAGGGCAAGCTCTTCCATCTTTCCTGCTTCCCATGGCTTTGGCCATCTCTCTTTGAGGGCTGTTCTTCAGGATACTGACAGCTTGATTTCTCTGGGTAACATCATGCAAAGGAAATTAGCTCAGTGTGTCTTCTACTGAATTCCATCTGTAGCTCAATGTTTTAAGGTATTTGTGAACAAGGCTACAGAGCGATTTCGATAAGACAAGGCAGTGTTCCAGTCTCTGAGAATATTTCTTCCGAAAAACCATTTTTTTAAAATACCACTGAGCAGCCTGAAAATCCACCCACGCATGAGCAATCTCCTGCAATATACAGCAAAGCTTTCAGGTGTCATAGCCATAATAGCAGGTGGTTCCTTTGGGTAGAAAAATTATGGCAAAGATGCAGAGACAGAAAGCAAACTGTTTTGATATTCTGGGTACAGCTTTCCCCAAGTGAATCTTTCCCATATGCCTTCTTTTACCATGGGCCCTTTTCCAGAGGAAGTGGGTTGTGTGAATAGAGGTGTAGAGGTGGATTGTGGTGGGCAAACTTCTATGGTGCTCATATTTGGCAGATCCAATTAATCTTTTGATATTTGTCATCCCACTCTTATACAAGTTAAGGCAATACTCAAATATGGATTTAATACCTGTTTTTGCTGTCCTCAAAATCAAGAGATTCAGTAGTGCTCATCAGAGGCGAGGCTGTTTCTGAAATTCCATATAAATAGATTTTAAATACAAGCTTATAAGGAAGGCTAAAACTGGAGCCATTTGCAAAGAGTGGTCTTTAATTCACTTTTTTATTATGAAATATTTGAGACATAGAAAAAGTTTAAAGAACAGGTATATACTCTTTAGTGAACACTTGTTGCTTCTAAGATAAAAATCTGAATTAGTGAAAAAGACTTCATTTCCAGATAGAAGGGCAGCAAAGCTGGAAATTGAGTTTTGCCTAAGTTTTGTTTTTCTCTCTCCAGAGTGTATAAGACTGGCATTCTTATCATGTACAGGCACACCAAGTCTCCCTTACTGAGCAGGGAGATGCAGTTGCTACCATCTTAATTAAAAGAAAAAAGAACCAACTAAGGTCTAATAGGGAAAGATGTATACAGGAAGCTTGCTAATGGAAAACTTGACTTTTTTGGATGGAAGACAACTACACTGAAGACCAGAAAGGAAACATTAAGCTCATTAATTCTTGGCTCTTCAAGTCTTAGATTGGTGTCCGTAACTAGCTGTGTGACATTGGGCCAGTTCCTTAGCCTCTCTGTACCTCAGTTTCCTGAACCATGTGGTGAGTAGAGTAATAGGTTATACTTCTCAGGGTTGTTACATGTCAAGCCCTTAGAACAGTTCCTGGCATGTAGTAAACCCTCAATAAATGTTGCCTCACTATCTTCGTCCTCCTCAAAGGAACGTTATCATCGCAGGAGAGCAGAAGCTTTGTCTTACTTAGTTCTGTGTCCTCAGCTTCTGTTTTTCCCACAGTAGGCACTCAATAAATATTAGGTGGATGGATTAATTAATGACAATAGCTAGACTTTGAGGCTGAAAATCAAAAAGAATTTGTCTTAAGTTTTATAGCTAGTGAGGGGAAAAATGGACGTTGGGTTTAGAATAAGCTAGGGAAGGAGGGAAGAACCCTAAACTAAGATTAAAAGACCCACATTCAAGTTTAAATTTTAAAAATTTTATTTTTATTTAAATTTTTGAAAAAGATTTTTTACTTATTTGAGGTGGGGAGGGCACAAGTAGGGGGGAGGGACAGAAGGAGAGGGAGAAGCAGACTCCACACTGAGCAGGGAGCCCCATGTTGGGCTCGATCCCAGGACCCTGGGATCATGACCTGATCTAAAAGGCAGAGGCTTAACCGGCTGAGCCACCCAGGTGCCCCTCAGGTTTAAATTCTTTTAGCTCTCTGGGTGTTGAGACTAAGATTTTCTTTCTTAATTTGTAAAATGGGAATAATTCCCAAAATTATTCTGAGGATTACATTAAGGTGTATGTGAAAGCTTGCAATAAATTATAAAGGGATATACAAACACATGATATTATTAATTTTTATCTAAGTGAGTTTACCCATTGGATGACAATAAAATGATTCTATGAGAGTCTTGGAAGAAAGAATCTTTAGCTAAGATGTAAGTACTAAAAATATTCAACCCCAGAGGTACCACAGACATAGACTAATTTTTTCCATCTGTGCAGTTTAGGGTAGATTTGGCATACGCTCAATACCAGGCAAGAAAGAAACTATGGTTTAGGCTGCTTTGAAAGTAAAAAAAAAGCAGAAAAGGAAACTATTTCCTTTTATAAGCATGAATGTTAAAATAGGGAAAGCCTTCATCGAATAATTTACCACTGAAGCAGGAATATTTGAGCCATATTCTCTCCCATTTTCCCCACTCCCCACTCTCCCCACTTATGTTCTAATTAGTTAGTTCTTTCATACATCATGATTTATAGATTATGGTCACTTCCTCCTCACAAAAGAAAAACAATATAGATTATTCTTTATCAGCCATGTGTGACTCAGAGGTCAAAAGAGCAATTTTTTGTAGGATACTCTCCCTAGATTAGTAATATTTAAAGACCTGTTTTTCAGAGCCAGGGATTATTTAAAATATTATGGCTTTAAGATTAGGCCCCACCCAAGATGTCTCAACAGAGCCTGAGTTTGAGGTTGAGAAACTGACATGAGGAAAAAGATAAAGGAGCAAAAAAAAAGCCGTAGTGGGTCAGCTGATGACTCACTGTCCCTTCCTTGAACTTCAGGAATGACAGGATGAAGAGGGAAAAGAGGCGGTGTCCCACTGTAGACCAGATGTTCTGTGAAAGTCAAGAACTTCAGGGAACTTAATAATCTGCGTATGTTCTTAGGGTAAAGCAATAAATATAATTTCCATGGTTTAGTTGTTAATTGCATCCAAGAAAGGACACCAGGAGAACTAAGCTTGATTGCATTTCACCCTCACAACTATCATCCTAAATCTGATCATTTTATTCTCCTGCTTCAAAACCTTAATCACTCCACATTGCTATTGGAGTAAGTCTAAACCGAACAATGGCATAGACTATTCTTCATGACATCATCTCAACCTTCCTTGATAGCTTCACCTACCAATTACTTCTCCTCCTCCTCCTCCTCCTCCTCCTCCTCCTCCTCCTCCTCCTCCTTCTTCAAGTAGGCTCCACACCCAGCGTGAAGCCCAACATGGGGATTGAACTCACTACCCTGAGATCAAGACCTGAGCTGAGATCAAGACTGAGCCACCCAGGCACCCCCTAATTAATTCTTATCACATATCTTGGAAGGTATAGGGGACTACTTATAATTTGCCAAATAAAGCCAGATACTTTTAAGCTCCAGTGCATTTGTTTATACTATTCTCTCTGTCCAGGACTCTCATCCCAGCTGGCAAACCCCTAACTGTACTTCAAAGCCTGGTGAAAGTATCATTTCTTGTCTGTAGCTTTCTCAACTCCCACGCTCTCCTACTACTCAGAATGATTGTTCTTTCAACTGTGGTGTCATTGAACTGTGAGCATGTATTTGTTAAATCACTTACCCCGATGCATTAGGTAGATTCATCAGGTTTATCCTCTCCCCAACTCACTGCGTTCTCCATGAAGGCAAGTGTGAGCCCGTCATTGTTCAATTCTTGGCACACCATACAAGCATAAGACAGATTTGTTGAATTGAATTAAATATTAGAAGAGGGCCAAAGCATAAAGGGATTTTCTAGGCCTACGAATTATGCTGGGACTAGGAAGTATGTGCTAACTCTACGTACATGATTCTGCTTTTGGTCTTATCAGAGTGCATGTAATTTGCTTTTATTAAGAAACTGTCAAAAAAAACAGTATCATGAATATATTTCTTCAGATAAAACATTATTAATTCATTTGTAGCTTAGAATTGACCTTCCCATGACCCAGTTAGCTAAAAGGTAGCTGAATAATTTGAAATATTCTCCAACTGGAATGGGATCACATTTGGGGTTTACTTTAATCAGTGCACCCCTGTCTTGCTTTTGCTCTTCAAAGAGCCCCCTTTGAAGGTATGAGCTCAAGGGAAACCAGATGAACTCTGTCGAATTTTAAACTTGCCACTTTCTCTCCACTAGCGTTCAACTTTTCTTCTCTAACTGAACACGCTAACTGAAGACATATATAATGTAATATCAATTTATTTTTTTAATCTTATTCATTATGCCACCTTGTTCCAAACAGTCTTTAAGAGAGGTTAAAGAAAAAGAAAATCCAAATCCAAAACCAAATTGTTCCACATTTGGTCCATATTCACCCACAGCATCCCAGGGCTGATCATCAGTCAGTGTGATAGACTTTTGGAAAAATTTTCCAGGTACTAGTAATAGCATTTCCTGAAGTTGGATGTTGATTTACAGCAAAGGATTCTGCTGATGCCCACAGGTCACTTCTCTCTTATGATCCAGTATGAGTTTGTTCAACCTTGAAATCAGTCACTGAGGCCCCCTCTCGGGGTACATAATGAGGCAGTTGTTACCCAGCATGCAACCTGGCTAAGTGAAATTGTAGCTGACTCACGTCTGCAGGTGCATATGGGGTACAGCCTAAAGAGCAAGAGCGGGAGCTCAAGAGTCAGTTTGTCTGTCTGAGTTTGAATCTGGCCACGCCTTTGAGCCGTTATGTGACCTTGGACAAGCTGCTTAACCTCTCTATGCCTCACTGTGTCATCAGTGAAACCGGAATAATAGTATCTGCCTTGTGGGTTTGTTGTGTGGAATAAGTGAATTAAATCTGTAGAGTTTATTTATTTATTTATTTATTTATTAAGATTTTATTTATTTATTTGACAGAGAGAGACACAGCGAGAGAGGGAACACAAGCAGGGGGAGTGGGGGAGGGAGAAGCAGGCTTCTCGCGGAGCAGGGAGCCTGATGTGGGGCTCGATCCCAGGACCCTGGGATCATGACCTGAGCCGAAGGCAGACGCTTAATGACTGAGCCACCCAGGCGCCCCAAATCTGTAGAGTTTAGAACAGTGTCTGGTACATGGTGAGCACTCAATAAGTGTTAGCTCTTGTGTGTTATACTTTTCCATTTTTGGGTAAGAAAAGTGGGTACAGTAAAAAATTAAAGGAAGGCTGGTCATTTTTACAACAAAACTTTATTTACAGAACCGCACTCAGTCTGTTTTGGTATCACTATTGACAAAATGCCTACAGCTGAGGTATTACTAAGGCGATACACTGACTTTAGCTGTACCTAAAATCACAATCCAACACCATCCCAGTTTCCTATTTCTGGGTGGCTCTGAATGCAGCTTAAAACAAAAACAAAAACAAAATTCTCTTTATAATGTATAATGGCTTAAGCAAAACACTTCTTTAGTTTTTTTCTATTTAAGGGTTGGAACTGAGACTACACATTTAAAATTTGCTATTTACAGAGAAAGTCCTAGAGAAGAGAATAACTTAAAGATGGAGGTTTAGTTGATCTGCTTTCATAACACAATAACCATATGACTTTAGAAGAATGTAAATAAATAATGTTGCTAAACAGTATATATTGATAATCTTGTGACAAATTCATTTACCTAACATCATGCTGAGGAATTAAGAGATTTTCTCCATAGATTTTAAAGTTTTATCTTATTCTATTTGCTGATTCACAAAGTCTTGTTCCATTTTAAGGAGTTTTCGTCAGTATAATGCAGGATAACCAGTATCTATGGAAACCTAACAGCTTGTTTTTTTTAAAAAAAATTCCTCTTAAACTTTAATTTCCAGTTGAGCTTGTCATATGTATGCATGGTAATACGCATGGATATATGCTTGGTTGACATACACACATGTATATGTACGAATGCCCTTTATTCAAGAGTATAAAATTAAGAGTATCTGGTATCTCATTGTAAGAAAACTTCCCCAAGATTGTGAGGTAGTTGAGTGACACATGAAATAATCTTCTCCAACCTGAATTTAAGAATGCACCTTTACTGGGTGGAGGGGTGGAGAAAGGAAGAGGAATCAGTAGAAGAAAAGAACTACAATGGCTCAAATTAAATTCAGGTAATGAGTCTGAGATAGCAAATAAATAAATCAACAAATGTCCCATTTCCCGCCCCCCAAAAAAGAGAAATCAGTAGTAAATCCTTCCTAATACTTTTAAAGTCAATCCATTAATATGTATTTTACATAGGAAAGAGTCTGAATATTATACATATCATTATCCCTCCCATTCATCGAATACACTCCTCTGCTGAGATATCTAATGCGTCTTCATCTGTATTCTCCTCTATCTCTGGCAAGTTGCCCCAAAGTAGGAAGTTTACACCTGAAAAGAAAAACCATAAAATTACTTAGTGCTGATTACTATTACAACTCAGAATATGCTATATGAAACATTGTATGTTAACATTCTTATATGAAAGCATAGTGTTAACAATAAAGAGAAAAGATATTAAAGAATGTACCATAGATAAAAATGATCTAATATCATTCATGTAGGGCATAAACATTTTTTAGGCCCTTTTAAGCAAGTGCTTGAATTCTAGAATCTTTGAACTCCAAAGGATCTCAATGGTCCACTTCCTTAAACCCTGCCCCCAGGTATATTATGCCATAATCACTCTACACTGATAATTTTCAAATCTATTTTAATGATTTTTAAGGATGGAGATCTTGCAAGATTATTTTAGATTAAGTGTCTCTTTGGAGGGTACAGGGAAAAGGCTTGAAATAAGTCTCCTCATCTCCTCAACAAGCATGGAAGTAGCTGGTGGCTTTCTGTGTGTGTGTGTGTGATTAAAAAAAGCAAGGTTTTGAAGCCAGTTATAATATGAACTGCAGGTGGGTTTTAGTTTGGGGGCTATGAAGGTAGACCTTTAGGACCAGGTTGTAGCTGCCAAGACAATAAACAAAACAATAATCTAAAGCTTCCTAACGAAAGGACAGATCTCATACTGAAGACTCTAGTATAGTATATATAGTAAAACACCATACACAAGATAGAGGATCATGAGATGGTTTATTCTGGGTGCGTACTATATCCTATAACTTGAAAATACTAAACTGGGAAAAACACCATTATTAATTGACTTCTAGGAGAGCCAGTGGAGTCCAACAAGGAAAGCAAATCTCACACTCTGCAGCTGTCAGTGTGGGCACAAGGAGGACTCAGGAAACTCTGGATGCTCACTCCACACACACTGAGATAGTGGAATGAGCCAGGGTTTGGAGATGTGGTTTGAATCTAGTCACTGGTAATAGCCACCACTACCAGTACACCATGGATGGACTACCTTTACTACAAATGTGTGCAACTGCAGACGATATATATTATTCTTTGGGTGTATTTAAATTTTTTGTAGCGTGGCATTATATGTAGCTTTTCTAATTTGCTTTTTTCATCCAACATAATTTTTTTGAGATTTACCTATATCCATATGTATAGCTTTAGCTCATTTCTTTTTATTTCTGCATTCTGTTATGTGAATTAAATATGTATACAGCAAATATATACATATATAGCAGATAGAGCGCATCTCTCATTGCTTCCTAACTGCCCATTTTGCACAGGAACTCAAGGAAACACGTACAAGGAGGTGCACTGTTGCATTGTTGAAACAGTGGAAATAATCAACTGTCTTGGTTGAGATACTAGAATCTAATCAGGCAAGAAGTTAGCGTCTCTTCCATGCTGGGGGGTGACCCGATACAGATGTCTCTTCTATTATTTTCTGTAATTTGTGTGTGTGTGTTTACACTGTTTATAATAAAAAATATTTCCCCTCCAAGAATGAACAGCATCCTGCTTCTGGTAATATGGCATTGATGAACTAACAGGATAATAAGGAATTACTAGGCCAAAACCTAAGGGATAGTTAGAACCCATAAAGGTAAATGAGGGCTGAAGTCAATTTGCCTTTGAGGGCATTTGCCAATCCCAGGGAATTTGAACTGAGGTTTCTCAAGCATCCTCAGGAAAGTTTCAGGAAATCAGGTCGATGTGTGAAGCCTAGCCTAGAACACAGACCTGGGGCCCTTTCAGTCTAAACATTCTAGAATTTCATAAAGCTTGTGTATGCATTCCTTTGATGCTGCTGATTCAGGTGATTCAAGGACAGTCCCAACACCATGAGAAACCCTGTTTTATACCAAGCCTCTGGAAGGTCTTACTTTAAATCACAATATTAGGGTTACAAAGGAGAAGTTTGATATTCTTGGAGTGAATACTCAGAGACATGAGTAGCTCGGCACAATTGGTTCAAAGGAGAAAAAATAAACTAAGAGATTGGATCTGACAGAAGGAGCACCTTCCTTTCTCTGTTAAGAAAGGAGGAAGGAAATCCTGTGATACATCTGTTTCTCATGGATTAGATTCAATGTGAATGGAAGAATGCGGGGCTTTTATCTTTGAAAAATTGACAAATATTAAAAAGTAAATCAAAATGGAAAAATCTCCACCCTGTGTTTTGAATTCTGTGAAGCAGGAAAAATAGTATCAAAGCAGAAACTTCCTTTAATGTGTCCCATGATCAACACAAATATAAAACTGGAGGCCCAAGCTAGAAGCCCATATCTCAGGGGAGCTCAGATAAGTCCTTCCTCAAAAATGGCCTTCTTAACATCCTGGAGTCTGAAATTAAGACCTGCAAATGATGGGTTGAGAGCTACAATTGAATGCCAGGTGATTTTATAATCAGAGTCTATAAAAACCTAAGCATAATTGGCAGGTTTGAGGACCCTGAGAACCTAGCTTACAATTCATGATCTTTAGTCTGTGAAGGCAAATCAGCCTTAAGAAAAGGAATATATTTTAAGTTCTGAAGAAGATTAAAACATACATCTAAAAACCTGAGAGTATTAGTGCCAACCTGGATTGTTGAGTTCTTTAAATTGTTCCCACTAAAAAAATCCCCTAAAAGTCAACCTGGTCTCTTGTGTAAATAGATACTAGACAGAGAAGACCTGTGTCCTACAACAAAACTACGTGGCTCCAGACAATATAAAATGTATCATGTAAATATCCTTTAAAGAATTGGTTGTATGTTAAATAGTTAGTACAACATACTGGTATTAAATATTTCCCTCGAATAAAATTCCATCATAATTTATTAATATAGATGTCAAAATGTCTGTTTTTATCCTGGAGCAACATCACCAAGTACAAAGGTTACCTAGCCATCCTCCCTCCCAGCTCCCCACTGCCCCAGCCTCCCCTCCCTGCTTTCCTACACACACACACACACACACACACACGCACGCATAATTGACCATCAAATCTAAAATCTTCCAAAATTCCCTGGAGTTATAATAGGTATCAAGGCAACAATTTAGAGCAACTAAAATATTAATTTAAAAAGACCGAGAAGAGCCACCTTTGAGGCTCTTGTACATAATGACAACAGCAGAAATGGTGATGAATTTTGGCTAGTAGTTTCCCTAACTGAATGTTTGGGATAAAAGGACTCAAGTTTCACTCTTTCAACCCAGGTAAGAGAGTTTCAGAGGGAATCCTAAAACGATCTATTGAGAGTTTCACTCAGGTATTGATAAATAAATGTTAGGGAAATTTCTGAGTCAGTTGTTTCTTACCGGTAGAGTCTAGTCTGTTAATATCATAAACTGCCTGGCTGTGAAACATCCAGAAGTGTCCATTGTTGCAGGAAAGAAGGCAGGAACAACATGGAACGATCACATGATAACCTACAATGTTCCCACTGAGACAGAAAGTAAATACAATTAGATACCACCTAATAACTGGCCATATAAGCATTTTTATGTGCTAAGGTAAATAGATAGACCGTATGAAGACCTCATTTCCTCCTAACAGCCTCCATTGCTAGGACCTTTGGGATAGGAGTTACTCCGGTAATGTTAAATTTGACAGTGCTACTGCCAAATGGGAAAACGGTCTTTCAGTTAAGTGAAACGATACTAACACATTCTCCATTTCTTCGCTAGTATTACTCTGTGCATCTTCCTTAAGCTAGCTTCTAAATGCCATGCCCTAGGG
Source organism: Phoca vitulina (assembly GCF_004348235.1). Lineage (NCBI taxonomy): Eukaryota > Metazoa > Chordata > Mammalia > Carnivora > Phocidae > Phoca > Phoca vitulina. The sequence continues at coordinate 18,401,365 of NW_022589729.1, read as the reverse complement.
TCGTGATATGTTCTGTAAAGCACCCACAACTGATGTGCTGTGGGTAAAAAGGTTTTTGCTATGCCCAGGACTGCAGCAGGTTAGGTTCTTCTATGTTCTAGTTCAATGCCAGCACCTAAAAACTGTTTCAACAGATGGAGGAGTAGGAAGACAGCATGAGCCCCTGTAAACCAAACACAAGCTGGCTGCTCTAATTTTAGTCCTGGTGTTTTGAAGGAATTCAGAAATAAAGCAAATCCATAGCTTCTAGAGAAAGTTGCAAAAGTTTTTACTGTCTTCAAGATTATCCGTCTGATTATAAGTACCTAATTCTTCCACAGATTTTTTTTCCCCTATGTGGTCACTATTAAATAGAGTGAATATACAGGGAATGTTTTAGTTAGTGCTTTTTCTTTTTTTAAATGACAACACGAACTACTTATACCTTGGGTTGTAAAAATTCTTATTATAGCTTGTTTCCACCCTGTGAGATGTGGGAGTCAGTCATTTTTGTGAGGCCCTATAAAAAAATACTGTAAAAGGTACCAGCCTACCTAAAATATGTCTTCTAATCATAATCTGCTTGGAAAGGCAAACAAATGAAAGCAGGTTGTTCTTGGACCGGGACTGACAGTTATTTGTAAGACGATACCGCAAGAGTAAATTCTATGGCTTTAATCATCATCCATATTCATTCACTCATTCAGCTCATGTTTATTGAGCATCTACTATGTGCCAGGTACTGTTCTAGGTGCTGAGAATCCAACAGTAGACAAAGTCCTTGTTCTCATGGAACTAACATTCTAGTAGGGACACATCAGATCATTTTGATCCCCTGTTAAAACCCCTTCAGGGGCTTCCCATTGGCCAAAAATCAAAACAAAAAACCCCTTCATACCAAGGTCTAGATCTGTGCTATCCAAAATGTGGCTATTGAGCACTTGAAGTTTGGCTAGACTGAACTGAAGTGTGTGTAAATAGAAAACACACGAGATTTCAAAGACTAAGAATAAAAAATAGAATGTAAAATATTGTGTTAATAGTTTTTTATGTTGGTTACATGTTGAAACAATATTTTGGTTATACTGGGTTAAATAAAATATACAACTTAAATTAATTTCACTTGTTTCTTTTTTACTTTTTAAAATGCGGTTATTAGATTTTATTTATTCATTTATTATTTTTTAAAGAAGATTTTAAATTACATATGCAGCTTGTAGATTTCTATTGGACAACGATTCTGACTATATCTCTAATCTACTCATACAATTCTCTCTTGATGTTCACAATGTCTCAGCCATGCTGGCCATCATCTTCTTATTCCTTGAACATGTTAAGCTTCTTCTTGCCTTGGGTTCTCTGCACTTGCTGTTCCATCTGCCTAGAACATTTTCCCTTGGGGTCCTTCTCATCCTTTTGGATTCAATTCCAATGTTACCTTCTCATGAGAAGGCTTCTCTGAGCATGCTACCACAAAAGAGCTTTTACCTGCTCTCCCAAACTCTATTATTCTCTATCATTTATTATTATTATTTCCTTTGGAGCACTTTCCATCATATTAAATATCTTCTTTTTTTTTTTTTTTTAATAAGTCTCCACGCCCAATGCAGGGCTTGAACTCACAACCCTGAGATCAAGAGTCACATGCTCTACTGACTAAGCCAGCCAGGCATCCCAAACTTTATTTAAAGTAGGCTCCACACCCAACATGGGGCTTGAACTCACAACCCCGAGACCTAGAGTCCTGTGCTCCATCGACTGAGCCAACTGGCGATCCCCCACACCCTATTCAATATCCTATTTATTTGAATATCTTACTGATGGTAATATCTTACTGGGTGGCTCAGTCGTTAAGCGTCTGCCTTCGGCTCTGGTCATGATCCCAGGGTCCTGGGATTAAGCCCTGCATCAGGCTCCCTGCTCACCAGGGAGCCTGCTTCTCCCTCTCCCACTCCCCCTGCTTGTGTTCCCTCTCTCGCTGTGTCTCTCTCTGTCAAATAAATAAATAAAATCTTTAAAAAAAAAATAAATATCTTACTGATTGTCTTCCCACTAGAATATAATGTCTAAAAGCCAGTGACTTTGTCTTACTTATTGCTGTATTTCTAGCTCCCATATCAATGACTAGCACATAGTAGAACTTCAATATACAGTTTGAATGAATGAAAGAATGAATTTAAATCATTAGCACATAAGAATTTGAATATTAGGATTATAATTTATAACCCAAACCCCATTTAAGTGTAAAAAAAAAAAATCTCAGCTTTCTTCTCTCTAAAATGGGACTAATAATACTCAAGTCTGCCCACCTCTCAAAAGATAATAGTAATAGTTTTCATCTGTGTCATAATTTGTAATCTATTAAGCCTTTTAACATTCATAACACTCTATAAAGTAAACACAAAAGATAATTAAATTTCTATCTTCCTAAGTTGGAAGATAGTTTATGTTTTCTTAAGATATAAATTAAATAAGGAAACAGAGGTTCAGGGGTTCAGAGGTTTAAGGAGTTTACTTGAGATCACATTGAAAGTAAGAGTAGGGCCAGGGCTCAAACCTGATTTTTTATGATCGTAACTCTATGTGTTTTTTCCTCCTAAACTATGTTGCCTTTTTCTGAAAATGAAAGCAGATATTTGTCAATGCACTTTGAAAAATTGTAAAATCATATACAAATGTGCCACAAGACCCTTTTAAAAAATTACTCTAAATAACAAATGGGTTTTCAATGGCTCATTGCATGGGTTATAACCAGTGCTCGATTCAGCCCACTGAACCTTTCTCCGTGCTTTGGTGTTAACATCCATCTTCCAAATGCAGGGCTATCTAGAATCTTGCCAAAAATTACCATTTTAAACATGCGATGTCCTTCAGTTTACATTTGCAGATTTCAGTGAAATAGCATCTTCCAATGAAGTCCACAGCACTGGAGAGGGAAATGTGCAGAAATAGTCAAGGTACTTTTAAAAAAATGTTGTAAAAAGCACATATAATGTAAAATCTACTAACTTAACCATTTTGTAAGTGTACGGTTCTAAAGTGTTGTGTATTCACATTGTTGTGCAATGAATCTCCAGATCATTTTCATATTGCAAAACTGAAACTCTATACCCATTAAACAACTCCCCATTTCCCTCAGCCCTCAGCAACCACCATCTACTTTCTGTTTCTATGAATCTGACTATTTTATACAGCACATGTAAGTGAAAGCACATAGTATTTGTCTTTTAGTGACTGGCTGATTTCATTTAGTATAATGTTCTCAACGTCCATCCATGCTGTAGCATTCAGCAGGATAGCCTTCCTTTTTAAGGCTGAATAATATTATATTGTATGCATATACCACATTTTGTTTATTCATTCATCTGCTGATGAACAATTAACATTTGTGTTGTTTCCATCTCTTGGTTATTGTGAATTATACTGCTGAGAACATGTGTGTGCAAATATACCTTTTAAATCCTGCATTGAATTCTTTTGGATATATATGACTAAATATAAACACACACTCAGATATATACACACACCCAGAACTGGGATTCCTGGATCATATGGTAATTCTATTTTCAATTTCTTAGGAACTTCCATGTTATTTTCCATAGCAGCAGAACCATTCTATGTTCCTACCAATAATGCACAAGGGTTCCAGTTTTTTCATATCCTTGCCATTAAGTGTACTTTTGGTTGTGATTTAGCGTGAATTTTGTAGGCCCAAAAAGGCTGAAAGAGACTCTAAAGTAGAACAATAATATATTTTGTAAGAGTCAGTTAATACTTGTGAGCTTACCATAACTGTGACAAAACTTCCATTTAAAAAATCTTATGTGTTCATTAATTCATACACATCTTAGCATGTTAATCCATCACTGTCATAACCCCTTCAAGGAAGAATAGACAATGGTTCTATTCTAGACTCTGGTCTAACCTCTAACAATTCACCTATCTGAGCCCTCATCTTATTGTTTACTACATCTATTGCAAAGGTGAATGGGTTAATATTTTAAATTTGTGTGCATGTATGTATCTGTGTGGATGCGCTACTAAAAAGAGAAAGCCCTAGACAACAAATCATAGAACCTGTGCAATAGTAGGTTCTAGATTTATTGTCTAGTGCTTTTTCTTTTTGCAACACACACACACACACACACACACAGGTACTCAAAATAGTAACCCAAATATCTTTGCAGTAAGTGAGAGCTGTTGGCTTTGCCATTAGGCATGACTACACTTAAACCACTTCAGAAAAGATTTCAAGAAAGGAACAGTTCACAGTTTGGAGTAGATTTTTAAAATGTTCAAGTTTCTATCATCGCAAAGTTCATTTTAAAGTGTTATGATTATTGGCCTGCTTCCTCTGGCTCTGTGTCCAAAGACTAGCTGTTCACCCATATTTTATCTCTTTCACTTTAATGATAAAGACCCAAATTTTGAAAATTATGTAAGGGCATATACATGCTGACCATGGAAAGAGAAAGTACCTTTTAGAGCCAGAAAAGGTATATTTGAGTCAAATAAAATGGCTATTCTTCCAAATCGGTAGCAAATTCTTAAGGACTCTACCTACAAAAGTGGGTAGTGTCTGAAAACAGAATTTAAGAGGATTTAATTATGCAAACAAATGCATGGTATCTGAAATAGTGGACAAGGATTGTTTCAGGGCTAAGTCTCCATTTCATCGCATACAAATCTATTTCTCGCTCATTAGGAGAGAGATTTTTGAGAAAAGAACACCAACTCACATGGACAATGGATCTGATTCAGCCTGCCGATCGCAAATAATGGCAGAAAATTATGAATATTTTTTGGCCTAAAACTTCATGGATAAAAATGAAAAATTTAGTGGCCTCTTTTCTCTAACAGTACAGAAAATCTTGCCTGACTTTACCTAGAGTCTAGGGTCTAGGTCATGGACTTGATCCAGTGAGATGGTTGGGCAGGGCACAGCGCCAGGGATTCAACTTCAGGGATGTGGTCACATGACTATAACTGAACTAGAAGCATTACATCAGGACTGACCACTCTGGCTAAACCACAGACTTTGTCCAGACAGTCTGCCCACTTAGTTATACTCCAAGGGGATCATCAGTCTGTTGGGAGTGGCTGGAACACCAAAATGATAACCTCCTTGTTGACTCCCAGAGGTCCAAAGCATACACTTTTCCCATTTAGTTAAAGGCTACCGTTGCCCGCCACTAGCATGACTTACTTGGTAGGAGGGATGTCTGTAGAGAAAAGGTCTATTTCAGTATCAGCCAGCAAAACAGCCTTCATTCCCCTAGAGCTGAGCACTTGTTTACAGAATTTGCAACACAGGATGGACACGCACCGGTCCTTGAAACTACAAGTGCTGGTAGACATGGCGTCCCGGGAAGGATGCGGTGTGGGATTTTGAAAGAGGAGACTTTCCTAGTTTGATTCCCCCAGGTTAAAAATCAAATTGCGAGGTCTAGAGCTTTTCTAAGCCCTAAACTTTAGGGAAGGAAATGAGTTCTTTTCTGTTTTCCCGTGGGAGGGTGAAAGTAATATTTATTGAGGAGGAGCAGGGCGAAGCAGCATATGTGGCTTTCCTTTTAACTTTCGGGGAAGGGAGTGGGATTTGAAGTTGGGGGGGCGGCGAGCTGCAAGGGGCCTGCGGAACTTCTCTACGGTAGGCCCCCCAGCCTCGCGTCTAAAAGGCTCCTCTACTCTTCAGCCCCCGCCCCTTTAGCAATTCCCTAAACTTTCTCCAGCAGTGTCTTTCCTTGAAAGCTCCCCTCCTAAGCCCCTCCCTCCGAGCGCTCCAATTCCTCCCCCTCCTCCCCCGGATCGCCGGCCAAGCGTCCCTACCCACGCCTCGTCTTTGGAAATCTTTCTCCTCTTCCCAGGATCCAGAAATCCCCTTGGCTTTTCCCACCCGGACGAACCCCGGTTCTCTTCAGTCCTCCCGGGACCCTCCCCCGCTCTGCTCGCTCGCGAGCCCCCGCTTCACTTCTCTCCTGGCAGCCCCCAGCCCTCAGCGTGCTGGCTGGCTCTCGCGCCGTTTCTCTCGGTCCCCAGTCCCTCAGCTCTCCCTCGTGCCCCCCGCCGTCCCCTTAGGTCTCCCTCCGAGCGGCCGCTCCGGAGCGCGCGGTGGGGTTGGTAGGACGGGGCAGAGATCGCTTTTGGGGCTCAGTCGGCGCTGGGGGCTCTGTCACCGAACGCGTCGTTTTTTGCTCCCTCTTCCGCTCTCTCTGCCTTTCCAACCGGCTGTCAGTTTGAATTGCCGGCGCCGCGCACCGATTGGGAGAACTAGAGTTCGCCTGCGTCCCGCATTGGAAGGCTCCGGAGCCTTCCCCTGCTGAGATCTTAGTGGCTTGGAGACCCTACGCCCCGCCTCAGTAACGGTGCTGTGATCAGCTCAGCTTTATGGTTGGTCGAGCTTGGCTCCGCCTCCGCTCTCATTGGCCGGCCCCGGGAGTTTTGGGCAAATCCTACTCTCGCCCCAGTGAAAGAGTCAAGGCACGCCCTTCGCGCTTCTTATTGGAAGACTTTCTACAGTCCCGAGGTCTCTACTCTCTATTGGCTAAAATTCTCCGCAACGCCCCTCCTCTCTACCCTGGCCCAATTGGTCGTGCTTTCCCTCAAGAGTTTGTGTTTGGCTGTCGGTTCCACTTTAACCCCGCCCATTAATTCTACTTTAGGGCTCGGCAACCCAGGGAGGAGCTTACTCTGTGACCACGCCTCGGTGGTGCTAGTCACACCTCCGAGTTTCGCCAGCTCCTCCTTCTCATTCCAGGCCTCTCGGGATCAGCTATTCCTATTGGCTATAGGCCCCATCGGTCGATAGAAAACGGGCGGTGATTGGTAAGGGGGTGGGCTCTGCTTCCCGGCGGGGTCCTGCGGAGTTGGCGGAGGCTCCTCAGGGGACTAGGGGACCGATCTGCGTAGAAGCGGGTGGCGGGGAAGAGGGGAGGAGATCTCAGAGTGGGAAGCGGAGCCGGGGGCCCGAGACCCGTCGCGTCAGAGCCAGGTAAAGGCTCCTTCCCTCTCCCCTTTCCTCTTCCCGGCCGCCGGGCTGGAGCCCTGACTGAACAAACCCCGGCAGGGGCGGGAAGGAGAGGGCGCGGATGCTGCTGGCGGCATCGCCTAGCCGTGCCGCCCGGAATCCCTCAGACCCCCTCCCCCCCGACCCTCTCCAAATCTTCTAGTACAGCCCATAATACTTCTCAGGACTGCATCTCTCTCTGCCCTTCACCGCACAGCCTGGGACTCTGCCCTGCGACTCTGCCGCCGCGAAGCCCGCACCCAGCCCCCTCCCCAAGTCCTCTGCACACGGGCAGCCTTGGTCCACTTTTGGGCAACCGTCGCTGGCATCACTCGTAACCATCCGCTACCCTCTTCCCCTGTCTCCAAGCCTTGGCAGACAGCCGGTTACAGCCCAGGACCCAGAAGGATAGTTGTTCCGCACTGCTTCCGGGGCTCTTGCCCTGTCCCAGCCCCCGGCCCGCCTGGAACGGCTCCTTTTACGCACCCCGGTTCCCAGACCGGTAGCGGGTCCCCCAAGTTGCTAACATCCTTACACTTCATGTAACATCGTGGCCCACGGTAGTCTCCTCACCGCCCCCCCCCCCCGTACCCTCTCTCCACCTCCCAAGCGTGTGCTGAGGCTCCAGTTATCCCCGGCTCCCGTGCAGCCTCTGGACCCCACCTCACACCCCCCTCCCCGCTTCCTGCCCGCCTGAACCACCACGCCGCCTGGGCTCCCTCTTCCTCCGGGCGCGGGAAGTGGGAGACACCGGCGGGAGCCCCCCCACGCGCCCCCCCGCCGCCTCCTGACAAGGAAAGGGTAAGGGGCGACCAAGGAGGGAGGGTAGCCGCTGCGGCACGGTGGGGAGCAAGACACCCGACTCTGAGCTACCGCTGCTTCCCTCCCGCCTCCCGGGCCTGGGCCGGGGCGGGATTTCCTCCGGCACCTCCTGGTGCGAGGAGTCGGGACTGCCACCCTTCCGACCCCCCCCCCCAGCCTGGGTCTGGGTGCGGTATCAGGGATCTCTGGGCAATGGTGACAAAAAATATCGGGGGTGGCATTTAAGAGTCACTCTCGTCCCTGGCTTGGGGGAGGCGGTGGCTGCCTTCCGTCCCCCGCCCCCGGGTTTTCCCGACTCCGACCCTAGCCTCTAACCCGTTTCCTGCTTCTGTCGACCACATTGTTTTCCTGGATGTGCCCCGTGCCGAGCAGGCTTTTTCCTGCAGGTCTCTCCCCCCTCCCCCCACCGAAACATTTTGCTGCCAAGAGAAGCTAGTAACCAAAAACAAAACAACTGGGAGGAGGGGCGGGAGGGGAAGAAAAGTTGTGCCCGGGTGGCTTGTCCCTCCCTGGCTTTGATCCCTTTTGATGTCCAGGGAGTTGCCCCGGCCGGGGGTCAGGGACCGCGTCGGAGCCACTGCCGAGAGTGCTCCCTTCGGCTGGCGGCTGCCCAGCGCTGTCGGGGCTCGGAGGCCGCCGAGGTGCCGCAGTCCCCGCCCGGAGCCCCGCGTTCCCGCCGCAGTCCCCACCCGAAGCCCGCGCAGGCGGCTGCTCCGAAGTGTTTTCTTCCAGCCTTAAAACAAAATCCGGAGGGAGCTTCCTTCCTCCGCACCTCGCCGCGCCGGGCTCTGTGGGCCGGGCGGTGTTTGGCCGAGATGAATGGGCCCAGGCCGGGCTTGGAACGACGGCCCCTACCTCACCCCCGCCGCGATTAGGATCTGCGCTGGGGCTGATCGCCCCCTCCCCTTTTCCCTGCATTTACAGGCAAGTGAACCGGAGCAAACGACTTCCGATCCAGTCTGCGCTGCTGCGGCTCCCTTTTGGGATTTGATTTGCAGCATCTTCGAGCCTGTGCAACAAAAAACCGCGAAGCACGCCCAGCCCTCCCCGGCACCCTTTTACGCACCCACTCCCTCCCGGGGACACAGCTGGGCGCGTCCACACCCCCGCACCCCCCACACCATGTTGTGCGGAAGGACTTCCACTCCCTGCCTCTGTCGTTGATGTCAGACCCCAGGCCAGCCTCCGGGCGCTGCAGTTCTCCCGGCTAATGCTGAGGCTGCGGCTCCGGCTCTAGCACAGGAACCAGCCGCCGCCGCGCCCGGCCCCAGCGCCCACCGTCTGCATGTGCCCGCCGTAGCCTTCTGCCCAGCCCGCAGCCCGCGCTCCCCGGAGCGCTGGAGACCACCGCGGGGGGCCCCTTCTGCTCTTGGGAGAAGCAGTCTTGGAGGTATTGATTTCGGTGGTTGAATTTTTCCCGTGGATCTATCAATTCACAATTTGAATTTGGAAGAAAGAAGGAAAACATGACGTCTCCGGCCAAATTCAAAAAGGATAAGGAGATCATAGCAGAGTACGATACTCAGGTCAAAGGTAAGGGCTTTGAAAAATAGCATAATGCATATGCTCTGTGGACCATTGAGGCATGTATTTCCACCCTGATTTGCAGGATGTTCATTTCTTTGGGTGGAGCAGGTGGGGGCAGGCTGAGCCCAGAGGTGGTTTCATAGGTGGGTTTGAGCCTCCGAGGGATGGGCTGTGCCAGGGGCCACCGGCTCTGGAAAGGAATTTTCAGAGTGGGCTTTAGGTTTGTTCTGTAGGGCTGGCCCTGATTTTGGCAGACCTCCCCCCCCCCCCGCCCCCGGCTAGATAGGATGGGGGGAGGGGCGGGAGGTTCTTGGAGAGAGAAAGGCGGCAATTTGCCTCTGGGTGTCTGGGTCAGGTTTCCTTGAAGGACAACTGAAATCTGACAGGTGTTTGGGAATTTATTTCTGAGGTTGAAGAGGAGTCCAGATAGAGAAAGGCAACCTTGAGAAGGTATACCATTTGGGGAGCCCTGGAAGAGGTGGGGGTTTTTCCTGATGCACTATATCAAAAGGTGACATTTGCTATGGCATCGGACACAGAAAGTCTGTAGCCACCTTGGGTGCACCTTGTACCTGCCAGGTCTCTGGTTGCCTTGCATTCAATCAGAGATCAGGGAACAGAAAGAATAAGGTCATTTCACACCCTGTCTCCGCCCTCACCTAAACATGAATGGAGTTGGGATGTTAGGGTTGCTGGGTGGTGCTGATTCTGGAGAATGGGAAGACATAATTGTTTAACCCTTCTGTGTTGTCACCCTCTGCTCCAGAAGGCGTGCTTTTAAAGGCCCATTTCCCTCTGCAAAAATGTGAAGGGTAAAGCAAAATGTGGACCTAGAGAAACCAGCTGACCTGTCTGCACATTTAGTTGACTACCTGACTTGGTGCATGAATCAGAGCCTGTTCCCAGACAACCTTTTTTTAACCAGTCGTTCCCATAGGAGGGTTCCCGCCTGTTAAAGAGCCCCAGGATGTGTTTGTGCAAGGCACTGTCCCTTCCTGGGCAGCCACTGGGAAGAGCCATGTGCTCTAGCCCATTGAGACTTCAGCTGGGGAGTGGGAGAGGTGGGTGGCCTTGAATGTTACACCACATGGTTGGAGCTCTGGGTTTTCCTTTGTTTCAGAGTACAGAGGGAGGGGCCCCTCCTTCTTTCCCTGCACCAATGCAAGGAGACCTTTTCCTATCATAGAGGACTTGGGAAGGGCCATGTCTCCCTTCTAATGATCGCCCGGGGTGGGGATAGTGTAGAGCTTGAAATGGGCAGCTGCCTTATCTCTTGGAAGGTTGGAATGCAGTTTGAAGTCCCCATTTTGCCTGTAGGATCTTTTTAATGTCATCAGCTTGGTCAATGCTGGAGGTGCCCTGAGGGACCTTCTCTCCACTTGGCTGCAAATATTGGTGGGTTTATTACAGAGATGGGGGAGTTGATTGATTGATAGCTTCAGTTGAACAGGGATTGGGAGAGGTGTGGTTGTGAGTTATAATTGAGGTCTTGGCCTCTTGTCACTGTTCATAATCTGGGCCTGTTTTTGTAAACAATAGGCCACTGGCCTCTGTGTCCTGTCCAGATGCACTGTATTCTGCTCCTGGAATCCCCCTTGCCATTTTAACCAGATATGTCACTCTATTTTTTTACATATCCTATTCTTAACTGTTGCCATAGGGAGTATTAATAACTTTGACTTTCCCAGATTTCTCTCCAGAAGCACACCATTTGACTAAGGTGCAAAGTGATTTTACATGTTTATTTTTTGGAAGGTTCAGGGCTGATAGGTGTTAATAGAACCTTGTCTGCTGATTCCTATTGGTGAAAGATTTCTCACGAGTGTCTCAAAATTGAACACTTGTGTATTTACAAACATTGCTCATTGAGATGATGTAATGCAGTTGGCTATTTGGGGTTTCTCTTCAACCTTGCCGCAAGCAGGGGACTGTTTTGCTTTGCTCTGATATTTTCACCGACACTCTTCAGGATCATAGAATTTTATAGGTGGCCGAGCATGATGTCTCACTCAGAGAAGGTGCCCGATAAAAAACTGATTTAAATGATTTAGTCCCTCATTTTATAGTGGAGGAGAGTACAGAGAAATTAAGAGGCTTGTCCAAGGTCACACAGCTAGGTGGTGGTAGTTGGAATGAGAAGGAGGTCACCGACTTCCAATTCTCTGCTTTATTCTATTCCTACTTACCATGAAACATCATCTGACCAGAGTAGGAAACAAGAAATCCGTAAGAAGCCCAAATCTGTCAATGAATAATAGCAGTAGTAATAATAATAATGGGTTACAGTTTGGGTGCTCATGATGTTCCAGCCTGTCCCAAGTGCTTTATATGAGTTGTCTTGTTTAATTCTCACATCAACCAGGAAGGTAGATATTATTTTACCCCGCATTCACTGCATGAAGAAACAGGCTTAGAGAGGGTGAGAAGCCTTCCCACGGTCACACAGCCAAACCCTGGCAGCTCGACTCCATTCCCTTATTCGTCAGCCCTTTATTTAGTGCCTTCTAGGGGCTGGCGACAGAGCAGTGGACAAGACAAAGACCCCTCCCTTACGGAGCTTATGTTGTAGAACCCAGGTTCTTCGTGGAAGGGCATCGAGATTGGAGACAAAGGACCCGGGTTCTAGGTTGGCTCTGCTCCCCCACTAGGTAGAAGCCGTTGGTCAGAATTCCGAGTTTCAGGTTTTTACGTGTTACATGGGACTGGTACTGCTGCTGGTCCTCTCTCACAGATGCCAAGATAAAAAGGACAACTGCCCTTTTGGTCTGGTGGCGAAGAGCACAGGTTTTTGAGTTGAAGGGACCTAGGTTTCAAATCTCAGTTTGGTCACTTGCTCACCTTGCCCCTTGGGCAAATTCCGTGACTTGTCCGAGCCTTAGTTTCCTAACTGGAAAATAGGCAAAATACTGTGCATTTCCTGAGCAGTTGTGAGGAGTCAGTGAGAGCATATATGAAAATCATTTGGAGTGGTATGTGTGCTCACCCATGGCGCAGTCTGCTCCCCTCTTAGTGGGCCTGGCTTCCTGCTGCATTGGGCTAACCATAAGGCCACACTGCCCATTCACCCCCAAGGCACCAGCTGTTCCATGATGGGGCACAAGTCTCGGAATGAAACTTGAGTTCTAGTTTCTGTTCCTCCAGTAGTGGTGAAAGGTATCTTAAAGCCTGTAGACCTCAGTTTCCCTTTCTGTAAAATGAACAGGTAAAGTGTCTAATTGTTGGCAGCTGTTTTGTATTCGCTGACCAGAGTCGTGGGTTTTGCCTGTTTTGGTCAGAGATGGTTTGAATCCAGTGGACTCGAAATGGGCTCTGCGGTACCTTGTCTGACCTGTGGCTTTTGCCTCGCTCGACACCACCTGCTTGCATGTGCCCTGAAGGGCTTCTGAGGCCCCAGCCCCAGCCCTCGCCCAGCATGCATTTATGAGGGGCGTGCCTCCTTAGTCCGCCTGCCCTTAGCCGCCTTCTTCAAAACCATCATTGTTTCTGGTTTGTGGGTGTTCAGATTCCTTTGAAAGTTCATGCCTCTCAATGTCTGACTCGAAAGCAATAATATTCTTAATGCTTTTACATGGCTCTTTCCAATTAATGAAACGCTTTCATATACATGAATCTCTGGAAAGTCTTGACAGCCCTGGTCAGGTTCATGGTCATAACCTGAGGCCTTTTGGCTGGTTTCCTGTGAGCTTCTTTCAAGACTAGAGCAGCACAAGGTGGTAGAGTGCAAGGCCTGGTTACTGGAGGTAATAATCTGGGTGGCTTCACATCACTGCATAGTTTCCTGGCTCGCTGTCGCCGTCTCCTTACTCAGGACCCCCTTTCCTTTACCCTCGCCATACCTTGAGTTTTTCTAGTGCCCCAGAAAGCTTGAGATTGACAGTTAATGCAAATATTCCAGGAGGAATCCTCTGAAACAGAGTGGCACTGTGTGCTGGGCAGTCAAATTTTCTTTCTTGAGAACATTGCGGGTCTTGTCCTTTTTTTTTTTTTTTTTAAATGTCTTAGAAGGGCGGTATGTATGCAGCACAGAACTGAGAAGTGAAATTCTGTAATTTCCATCTGGAGCATTTTGATAGAAAAGCCTCAGGCCTTTGCCTGGAACAGTTTAACCCTTTAGGACCCTTTCCGAGCAGGAGATGAAATTTAAAACTCCACACATATTGTGTGTGCACACACACTTGGGAATGTGGATTGCTGGTGTTTAAACAAGCTTGTTCCCCTGGGAGGTCTGAGCGGTTCTTCACTCATGCCAACAAAGGTCTTCTCCGAAGCTTCTTTCCTCCCAGCCCCCACTCCCCAAGGGAGCTTTAAATATAATCAGTTTGTGAAAAGCTGCAGTAAAACATCTCCTTGGAATCCCCAAGCAGATGCTATCATCTTCCTGCCAGATGATTGAAGGCTTCTCTTCCCTTGCTCAGGGAAAATAGGACTCTGCAGTCAGCTGAACTCCTGGAAGGAAAGGAAGCTCTGGGAAAAACGGAGCACTCTGGATGTCAGGGTTGGAAGACCGGGAGGAAGGTGGTGGGCAAGGAGCTGGGGATGCCGTGGGCTGTGCGAAGCAGCAGCGGCTAGACCGTGTTTGTGAGGAGCCCTTTTGCAATTTCAGGCATCCTCTTAGGGCACGGGAACAGAAATATCTTTGGAGAAGCCCATCTGGTGGTTAGGACCACATCGTCATGCACCCGCACAGGTTGAAAGCCAGGACGAGGCCCAATCATTTCTCTGCTGTGAAGTTTATAGAGTCGGATCCAGCCCTGATCTGTAGGGTCCACACCCTTTTAAATCAGCAGGTGCCCAGCTCCTGACTCATATGCTCCCATTGTTCACTCCCGATAAACATGGGCTGCCAGTGGTACCTGTGGAGCCCTTCTTCCAGAAGGGACGTTTTCTTCACGGGAATTGTGCCTACCTTCCACCCCGGGCCTCCGAGGGCTTTGTTAGGAAAGTATTAGGTCATGTGGCAGGGGAAAAAGAAGTCAATATGTAGATCTCTACTGGTAGTAAAATGCAAGGGAACAGTTTTAATCTGGTGTCAGCTACAGAACTGGCCTTTTAGGGAATCTGGGAAAGTCACCTCAGAAATTGTTTGATTGAAATATCAATGAGAGCACTTAAAAAACATTTTTAAGAATTACAAATAACACCTTTACTGATTTTACAGTAATGTGTAGGAACTTCTGTCTCTTTCATGGTGGGAAAATACACACAACGTAAAATTGACTATCTGAACCATGCTTTAGTGGACAGTTCAGGGGCGGTTAGAACATGCCCATTGTGCAAACGAGCGCTAGCATCCATCTCCAGAACTCTGCATCTTGTCAAGTTGAACTCTGTCCCCATTAAACAATCCCCCTTTGCCCCAACCCTGTATCTCGGACAGCTCTAGGTACCCCATGTAAGTAGAATCATGCTGTATTTGTCCTTTTGTGATTGGCTTATTTCACTCAGCATAAGTCTTCAAGGCTCCTCCACATGGTAGCATTTGTCAGAACTTTACTTCCTTTTCAAGGCTATTGTATGTGTGTACCACGTTTTGTTTATCCATTCATCTTTTCAGGGACACTTGGGTGGTGTCTACCTTTTAGCTGTTGCAAATACTGCTGCTACAGGCAAGTTTCACAAGCCTGTGTATGCATTTCTACATAATCTTGTGTCCTGGTAAATCTTTTTAGAGTTAAGATTTAAATATACATGTTCATATGTTCATATTATGAATATATATTTATGTTCACAATATGAACATTGTATGTGGATAACAATTTTATACCTTTTAATAATTACATGAATTACTAAATTTTTACTGTATTTTTTAACAGCTTTATTGAGGTTTAATTGACATGTAATAAACCACACATGTTTAAGGTGTACGTTAGGTAAGTTTTGGCATATGTTATACACCCATGAAATCATCACAATCAAGATAAGTGAGCAGAACCGTCATCACCAAGAGTGTCTTCATTATAATGTCATTAAATGAGTAATATAATAACCACATTATAGAAATGACATCAACTTAAATAAGTAAAAGCCAGGTTTTACCAAATTTAAAAACTATTTAAATAAATAGTGATCCAAGCTACCAAGCTACCCGGATTGGTTCCTGGAAATTTTATTTATTTATTTATTCATTGCCTTAGTGAATAAAGACAAACAGTCTCCCAGAGAAGTTGGGTTAATAATTGTGCCTCAGCCATTACTATGTGTTTGTGGGGGGAAGGTACAGGATAGAGGGAGCGAGAAAAGAAAAAAAAATCTTGGACACATTAGGCGTTGATCCGAGTGACAGTATCTGTTTTTCCTAAAGACCTTGCTTGAACCAGTCCCTAGGGCCTCACACTTCTTCTGAAAGGGTCACAAGTGAGCCAGATGCCAGAGGGTGGGGCTGGGGGCTCCCCTGGGAGATCTGCTCAGAATGCCATGAATATGGCTTATTTCCTCTCATGATTGATTCCCTGCTGAGAAGAGACCAGCTTCCCAGGTGAATATTCACTTGGTCCTCAATCTTAGTCTCAATTTTATCATCAACCATATCTTTCATTTTACTGTAAGAGGACTGGAGGCCTGTCTGGACTATTTGCCATACTTGAAACACATCTACTATTAACTGCCATTCTGCTGTTTGTTTGGGGCTTACCGTGTACTTATGCTAAATACTTTACATAGATTGTTCCTAATCCTCACACTAACCCTAAAAGGAATATATTGCTCTTGTCCCATTTTGCTGATAAATAAATTGAGTTGCAGGCAAATCAGTGCCTTGCCCAGGGGCTGCTGCTGGTGAGTGATGGGACAGGAATTAGGACCTGGGCTGTCACCAGAGTCTGAGTCCGAGTGCTGTTCCTGGGGTGCCGCTTTCTCCCCGCCCAGCTCCACAGCTTCACCTGCTGAAATCTCACCCTGCTGGGTGCCTTCCTTGGTCACTCTTGACTAGAAAGGACCCTTTTCTCTGGGATGACTCACATGGCACTCACCTTGTACCACCTTAAGTACTAAATATGTGTCTTTCAGCCTTCCCTCATCTTCTAGACTTCGGTGGGAATGTTTTGAAGTTGTGTAGTGCCACACAAAGAACCCAGGCTTTGGGACGGGCCCTCAGTGGGAACCTTGTCAATGTCACCTCCTTGCCCTGTGGCCTTGCTCAGGTTACTCAGCTTCTCCTCCAAGCATGCTCTCCTGTGACGTAGAGATAGCAAGACCTACCTGGCTGGTTTATTGTGAATGTGTGTCAAGTGTTTGGCAAATCGTAAATGCTAAATACGTAGCTCTTGTTATAGGGGACCCTTCGGGTAGGAGCATGTCTAGAACAGTATTGTAGCCCTAAATGGTGGCTCTTGGGCGCCTGGGTGGCTCAGTTGGTTGAGCGACTGCCTTCGGCTCAGGTCATGATCCTGGAGTCCCGGGATCGAGTCCCACATCGGGCTCTCTGCTCAGCAGGGAGTCTGCTTTCGCTCTGACCCTCCCCCCTCTCATGTGCTCTCTCTCTCATTCCCTCTCTCAAAAAAATAAATAAAACCTTTAAAAAAAATAAATAAATGGTGGCTCTTGGTGAACATTATCGAATATAATGATGAATGCAGAAGTGTATGACCTGAACTACTGCAAATGATTTTTAACAAATAGTTTCTTAATTTGATCTTGACAATATATGTTATACAATACCACCAAGGTGATTTTAAAAAAACAAACACTATTATGCTAAGATTATAGCATAGAAGACTATTTATACCCATCACTTTGCTCTTACCCTGCTTAATTTTATACCATCACAAAGCTGAATTGCCCCTAGTTAGTTTCCTTACCATATTACATTATTTCATGCTTCTTGCTTTATCCATGCTGTGTCCTCTCTTTGGAATGGATCCTTTTCCTCAAACCTGGAAAGCTCAGTCATCCTTTAAAAGCCAGCCTAGATGCCAGCACCCCCAGGAAGTCTTCCCTGCTTGTCCCTTCTCTCTGCACAGTGCTCCTGTGCAGGATGCGGAGCGGGATTCCTCTACATCTCCCCTTGCTTTCTGCACAGGGTTAATTAACACACCCTGAGCATTTCCTCAGCAGTGTCCTGGTGCTTCTATTACTGCATTCATTCTGTTACATTGTAATCTCTTTGTTTACATCTTTTTATTTACAACTCACTGAGCACCTTGGGAACAGACCTTTTATTCACTGCCATGTGTCCAGCTTCTGGCACAAAGAAGCACTAAAAAATGCTTGTAAATGGAACCAAACGTTTTCTGAGTTGAGGTGGGATGTGACCCTGCCATGCTTCTGCCTTTCTCCCCCTACTCCAGTAAAAAGCCTTCTTATGTTACTGTTGTTTGAAATTCAGAGTGGATCAGAACATGGTGAAGACTGTCATTATGGAGGGGCAGGTACATATGGTGTAGCACGTGGAGGCTCCCCGGGGGTGGGGGTGTTTTTCCTTATTTACTCCCACCTCTACCCTCTTTAAAATCCCTGTCCTGGAGTTCTAATTGAGTTGATCAAATTTCATCAGTCGTGTTTCTTGCCTTGGAAACCAAGAAAAATATTAACTCTCAGATTGCAGAGTGTAAAACAAAAGTAGGGTTTTCTGTAATTGAAGCAAAACAAATTCTACATTTGTCCAGGATTTGTCATTTTAAACAGATATTTGAAGTCGAAAGCTGAGAAAGTTGAGGTCTATTTTAAAACAGAGTTGACTCAGCAAAGGGACTGTTGTGATACTTTTTTGAAGCATGGGTTTGGAGAGAGCTGTTGGCTGCTTCGAAGCAGCTGTATGATCTATGGAAGATGGGGAGGAAAGGTCCAAAGGGAGAAACAGGGAGACTCTGCCCTCTGATTTTCAAGTCATTTGGTATTCAGTAGCCTTGACCTTGTTTATACATTGTGAATGAATGGTTCTGAACTTGAAATTTATATTCGCGAGGAAGGAAAAACAGCTGGGGAGTGCTCCTCCTCCATTTCTGTGTGTGTATTTTAAGATGCCATCTGTTAGGGAGAAGGCAGTCTTTTAAAATAACCTTTTCTTCTAAAGATGCACTAATCAGTGGGCAGGTGACCTGAGAGACATTATGAAAGTTGGGACCTTGTCTTTGCTCTCTGATCCCAGATCCTGCATTTCAAATCACAGCTTGGTGGGCAGGGTCTGAGTGTTCTCCCTGTAGAGGATGACCTCACCAGCCCTGGGCGTCTGGGTAGCCAGGGCTCCACAGGAAGACAAGGCACAGAAAACAAAGGGATCCAAGATCATGAGCTGGCCAAGACATGACATGCCATGAGCTTTAAGAAATACATCCTGTTTCTAAAGAGTTGGCAACAGTTTCTCCAAACGTTGGGATCCTTTAGAGATCTCCCTTTTCCACTCGTCCTTCTCTTTGTGTTTTTGATTGATTGGGGTGGAGGGTATTGGGCCAGAACTTGTTGGATGAGTAAGCTGCTCTTTGGGGAGGCATCTTGACTGAGGTACCTATTTTGGAGCAACACTCCCTTTGGGTCATCACAAATTGAACTACAGGGTTCTGTGCAGGGAGAATGGTTCCAAGGGAAAGAGTGCCATTTGGAGGCAGAAAGTTTGGGTTTTAGTTTGGCTTTACCATTTACCACTGTGATTTGGAGGGTAACTCACCTCAGGTCTCAAAGCCCCTGGTGTCCTCATCTATAAAATGGAGACAGTCATTCTTGGCCCTAGCTAACAATTGACGAAGATGATGGTTGCTAGCATATATTGAGTGCTCCTTATGTTTAAGCTCTAAGTGCTTTACATATATTAACTCATGAATCTCCCAACAACCCTACGAGGTAGCTGCTTTTATGATCCCCATTTCACAGGTAAGGCACCGGGAGGCTACCTAAGTTACTCCAAAGCACACAGCTGCTAAATGATGGAGATGGAGAATGAACCCAAAGTGATTTAACACTGTTCTAGTCGATAGTTCTCATTTCCTAGGATCATGATGCATAAAGGAGTTCATGCCGTGTTCTAAAGTCTTTCTGGGACACACTGACTGACCCCCCTCCGCCTTGGTTTTCTCATCTAGGAAATTTGGGCTTGACTCAGAAAATTTCTAATGCCCTCCCAGCTTTCATGCTTATTCTTACTCTTGCTTACTTAAGATATTGAAGATGACAGTTTTGCCCCTCTTAAGCAGGCACACTTGTAAGAACAAAACCCGCTATATTCTCTGAACTTCGCTCTCCCCGGTCCCAGAGCTTGCTGTGTCTGCCTGGCTGATGCACACATACAGGGCAGAAAGAAAAAGGAAGTGGGGTGATTGTCTTTAGTTACAATTTAAGAAATAGGGAAATGGGAGGCTTTTAAATCCCTGACATCTGGGCTGGGACAAACTAGGGGGAGGCCATGTGGATGTGGAACCGGACTACGGTTCATACAGACATCTGGGCTATGGGGGAAGTGACTCCAGGCTCTCCGAGGATGTAGGATGGCGTCTTGCCATTTGTACCCCTCTCCATGGGGTAGGCCCTTTGTCAACTAAGGGATTTGTGTGGGGATTGTGATGAGGTATGCTGTAATGTGGAGTTGAAATGTTTTCGCGTTTGTGTTTGTTTTCTTTTCACCTAATGAATAGGCTAAGAAACAGTCTGTTGTTTTTAGTGAGTACTATTAATAATAATGACAGCTCATATTTTTATCATTACGGCACTTAAAAAAGATCATTCACAGGGAGGCAGGGACGGTTGTAGGATAATGGAGGACTAGCTGCATAATGTTGGACAAGTCCTTCCACCTTTGGTATTCCTACCTCAGCGGGAAAGTAGAAAGATGGATTACTAGTTCTTTGCTTCATCAGTTTTAGGACCCGGGACCAAAAACTGGTTATTATAAACATGAGTTTCCATGTAGCGTTTCCATGTTGATTATCGTCCCGAGGGAAGGATAGAAACCAGAGAATGGCTACCATAGATTCTTCCTGCTCATCTCTCCTACTCCTGGCTTCAAGTTTTATCTTTAAACGACATTAATAGGCTTTGTGTGTTAGTCGTTGTTGGAGTCAATTGTGCTGTATCTCTTGATCTCTCTTATTTATTCAGTGATTTGTGGTGATGTAACTTATCTCAACTCTTTGCTGTGAGCAATTTTCAGTGAAACATCGAAGCATTTTGGGTAGCTGGTGTCTGTTGCTTTGATTAATGAGGTTCTTGATCTGGATATTTTAAGGTGGGTAATGACACAATTTAAAAACACCTAGTATTCCTTAAGACTTCAGTAGCACTCCCACTGCCAAAGCCTGAAACCTATTTGTACCACTTCTTTCTTTCTTTTTCTTTTTTTTTAATGATTTTATTTATTTATTTGACAGAGAGAGACACAGTGAGAGAGGGAACACAAGCAGGGGGAGTGGGAGAGGGAGAAGCAGGCTTCCCGCTGAGCAGGGAGCCCGACGTGGGGCTCGATCCCAGGACCCTGGGATCATGACCTGAGCCGAAGGCAGTCACTTAACGATTGAGCCACCCAGGCGCCCCCATTTATTTCATTCTAAGAGTCAGATGTGTGCATGTGAGCTCTTATTTGCTCTTTTGACCGGGGAGCAGGACTGCTAGTCCAGAATGCCAGCTCTTCTGTATTCAGCCGTAAAAAGAGTTAATCATTATCTAGGTAGAAACAGAAACCTCCCAAGTTTTTAACCTGCTATGGCCCCACATCTCCTCCTGACTGCTCCTAGAAGACCAGGGGCTTATGGCCACAGCTGTGTGTACACACACACACACACACACACACACGTCTCTCTCTCTCACACACAACTTAATGTAAAACGATGTCATCTTTATGAGAGTTGGAATTACTTGGGAGGGATACTTGTGTTCTGTAGGCTCTGTGGACATGATGTGATAGCAGGCCTATCTGGCCTGTGGAGATTACAGATAAGAGCGTGATATGTAATTGAGTAAGAATTTGAAAAATTATCCGATAACATTGGGAGCAGCAAAGCACCCGCTTATGTGTGTTTCTTTCTTTCTTTCTTTTTTTTTTGTTTTCTTTTTCTTCTTTTTTTTCTTTTCTTTTCTTTTTTTTTTTGCTCAAGAACTGTTCGGAAGAGGAATAAGGAGCTAGCATTGTTTTCAGAGTTTGGGAGCCCCCCTCCCCACCCCGTGAACCAAATATGTTTGCCCAGGCAGAGAGTGTGAGGTCCCTGAGAGATTTTGACAGATGATTTAGTACATTCTTCTGCCCCCCGGGCAATTCTTCAGTCTAATCATTTCAGAAAAAGGGCTGTCAGCTAACCTTTAAAATCTTTTCCAGAAGAGTACACCACAGCCTACCTTCTCATCTTGTTCCAGTGACCCAAACTATAAATGGTCAGTTCCTTCATTTGCAGAGCTTGAAACAGGATAAAAAAGGAGGCCTGATGAATGGAACTCCTATTTTTAATGCTGCCACCACACCCTCTCTATGGTCCTTCGCTGCATTTGGGTTCTCGGGCTTGAGGAAGAAGAGGTCATTGATGAAACTCTCCAGGCGTTGGCTCAGGCTTCTGGGGTGTTCTTCCTGGTCCCCTCCCCTCATGACTTCTACCAGTCTTGGGATACTTTGTATTAAACATGGAAATCATGCAGTAGTTTCAACCAGCATCCATTTACCTGGCACCTACTCTATGCTTGGTTTTGTGCTAGGTTGTGAGCATATAATATAGAGATACGGAACAAGGTTTTGGCTTTCAAGGAGCTTCAGTGTATTAAAAGAGGTGGACAGACTGCACAAGTACAGTGAAGGGCCATGGTGGAGGGATATGAAAGCCTGGTGTTGAGAGCATGGTCTGACAGTGAGCGATGTGGCCGAGGCTGGTTGAGGTGGAAGATGGTGATTGTACCTAGTATTGACCGTGCACTTGGCAGTCTGTGAAGTGCCTTTCCATACTTCCATTTAGCTTCTGAATGGTGTGACAGCAGGGCAGGGTGATTTTAGGCCTTTTAAAAATTTATGGTCTTTTTTGAAATATTTTATTTTGAGATAATTACACATCCATATGCAGTTGGAAGAAACAACAGATTGCAAAACCCTTTACTTAGTTTCCCCCAATGGTTAAAATCTTTCAAAACTACAGTACAATGTCACAACGAGGACATTGACATTAACATTGATAGTCAAAATACAGAACAGCCTCATTACTCCTGGGTTCGCTCATGTTGATCTTTTGTAGTCCTGTCTCCCCCCATTATCCCCTCATCCCACCTCCCTTAATCCTTAGTCCTTAACTCCTGGAGCCGCCAGTCTGTTCTCATGACTATATTCTACAGTTCTCATGACTGTAGAATATCATACATGGAATCATAGAGTAGCCTTTTAGGATTGACTTTTTCTCACTCAGGGTAATTCTCTAGGTTGTTGCGTGTATTACTAGTTCCTTCCTTTTTGTTATTGGATAGAATCCCATGATAGGGATGCACATGGGTTTGCTAACCATTTACCCATTGAAGGACAGCTGGGTTATTTCCAGTTGGGGGTTATTATGAATAAAGCCGCCATGAACATTCATGTATAGATTTTTGTGTGAACATGTATTTTTTTTTAAAGTGGAGGCAGTTTTATGTTTTTTTAATGGAAAGATTATGGATTAGAAGGTGGAAAATCTAGGTTTTGCTTCTCACTAGGAAGTGCTGGATATGTGTCCCTGAATTTATCATTTGCCTTCTTGAGTCTTGATTTCCTTGTCGATAAAATGTTACACTATATGTTCTGCCTACATCCCAGGGTTGTGGTGTAGATAAATTGAGATAATAATATGATAACAAATTTATAAATGGTAATAAAATATAAACATATAGAAGTGGGATAAGATGCCATCTCACTGTGTTTCTGTCCTTTATGTTCTGGGAGAAGATGAGCTGGAACCTTCCCTAGAGTAGTTCTTGAACTGCAATCTAGAGATGGCTCTTTTAGGTTATTTTTCTTTTTCTAATTGCTGTGTGTGTGTACCTATCTATCTATCTATCTATATATCTATATATCTTATATATCTTGGTTATCCATCCTTTGTTGCTGATACGGGTTACATATACCTCTCCCAGAGTTGGCTTATCTTTTCACTTTTTACTGGATTCTCTGATGTATAAGAAGTTTTGTTGTAAGATATTCACATCTATCTATCTTTTTCTTTTGTTGTTTGGACTTTTTTTTTTTTTTTTTTTTTTAACACACGCATCCTTTCCTATCCTGGAATTATAAGGATATTCGCCTGTATTTCTTCTAACAGTTTTTAAGTTTTGTTTCTCACATATCTGCCTTGAATAAATGAGGAATTTATTTTTGTGAACGGTGAGGCAGGGACCTAACTATTTTAGATTCCATATGGCTAACCATTTGTTCTAGTTTCACTTATCTAAAGGGCCCATCTCTTTCCCCATTGATCTGTAATGTCACATTAGTGTGGATGTCGAGTTTGCACATATTTGTGGGCAAGATGAACCTTCTGTCATGCTGTAGTGGTATTAACACCATCCCACCTGGGATGAGAACTTCTTTCACTTAGAAAAAATTTCCTAAGGCTTAAAACTACAATTTTAGCAAACTATGTTTTGAAAAATTTTCAGAGATGCCCAGGGGTCTTCTCTCTCATCGTGGGTTGGACAGCCGCGATACCCCTGTAGAAGCCAGGACCTAGCGGTGAGGGGGGCAGGCATTTGTCATCGTTAAAAGAATATATATTTTGTGATTGTCAGTATTTCCAAATACATCACCTGTGCCACAAATAATTTTTATGTAGGTTCCATGAGAGATTTAGAGGTGTCTAGAGTCTAGTCTGTATCCTCTACAATCATATAAACCGTGGAGAAAACAGCCAACATATACAAAAAGAAATAAAAAAAGAATGAACCCACAGCAACACAAGAGATGACATCAGCCAGTGGATGACTGAAAATGAGTAATGTTGATAAGAACTTGAGGAATTCAGAGATGGAGAGGTGTGGGCCAGAATGAATAAGCCCTTGACTGATGGAGTAGGCTTTGGCTGACTCCAGGCTAGGAGGGAAGAACAGAGTTGGTGTGCGCCTCCCTCAGTGGCCTTCCCACAGCCCCCACCGTGCCGACCAGTCCTGCATCACTTCCTACACCAGAATACAAGGATGGTTTTGTCCGTCCTCACACCCACCTCTGGCCCCTTTCCCCAGAAACACGCTCCCTACCAGAAAGACGCTTTTGAGTTCCTGAGGGCGGACAGCCTTTCATTTCACGTTCCCAGCATCCAGCACCATGTTGGCTTGTGGTCGGCACCCGGTAAATGTTTGCTGAGTGAGTGAGTGGCCTCAGGTTGGAGCAGAGGAGGCAGAGAGACAGAGGAGGAGGATGGGGCTGGCTGGTTTGGGATGATCTTGAAGGTCGCCCGAGTCTGGCTCCGTGCTGAGGCCGTGGAGGACAATAGGGGCAGTCTGATGGAGGCGTGGGGTGATGCAGTTGTGTTGCAGAGAGGCTCCCCGCTTGCTCCAGGCTGGCAAGAGGGGCTTGCACCTGCCCACACGGTGGACGCTCGTCTGTGCTGGGCCCCTGCGGTGGGTGCTGCGAGCATGTTGCTAAATGTGACCAATTCATAGAGCCACCAGTGAGGGAAGCGCGATTCTCCATTAACTGAACTAGGAACTTGTGCTCAGGCCCCTGATCCGAGGGGACTGGTGACTCCAGCCCAGGTCTGTACTCCAAAGTCCGCTTGTTCCTTTACCCTTGGCCCGTGCTTGACCGCACTAGAGTCCAGGGGTACTACTAAGACGGGGAGCTGAGCTGCAGAGGTGGGTGTGGGAACCAGGGGCGAGGGGGGAGTCAGGTGGGCCTGAGGTTCCTAGCTCCGGGCACAGGGAGAAGGCTGGTGGCGAAGGCAGAAATAGTTGTGGGGAAGTCAGGAGAAGATGCTGCGCTTGGCAAGCGAGTGAGGGTTATTTTAGACTCCTGAGTTTGAGGTGACAGTTCCATTCAAGGAGGAATTTCATCAGGTAAGTGACAGTGCCAGTCCTTCCCCACACGCCCCCCCCCTTCATTAAATCTGTCATTTTCCTTTCTTCTAAATTGGGAATGTTGCAGAGAAACTGGGATAGATGGCACCTCGGTGTACATGCCAAATACCTGACCTTGCTTGCAGCTTTTTTACATTTCAGTTTGAGAAATGGTCCCCCCTTCAGGGGGACTCACTGTTTGAGAATTAATAGCATTTTCTTTCCCCACACCCTGTAGGGGATGAGCCCTGGCTAAACAGGGAAAGGAAAAATTTGAGTTCTGAGCCTCTCTGCTCTGCTGATGAGCATTTCTCCTGCTCTGAGAAATACAGAAAAGTCGATTCAAGCCCCCACCCCACCCCCTCCACCCCCCTAGCTCCCATGGTTGACAGAGAGCTGGCTAATGAACAAGTTATTTTAAAAAGCATCCCGGGGAGTGTGGGAGAAGCTGAGTTCAGCAAAACATGACTGGGTGGTGCTGGTGCTGTTTCATTTCGAGGTGTGGAGGCAGGAGTGGCTAATCGCCTTAATTTGAATAACTTTGGGATGGTGCGATGGCTCCTGGATAGAGAGTTTGATTGGAGATTGTGATGTGGGATTTGTTTCCAGAGGGGATCAAGCTAAAGCTATTTATAGGCAAATATATTTTAGATATTGGCAGGGGAACTGAATGTATTCCATCATCACCTCCAAAGGCTTTGAATTTTTGGTGTTATTTCTATTCTGAACAGAATGGCCTGTGATTTACTGTCATTCAGTGTGTTGGATCCAAGGAGACTGGAGGAATTATTGTCCTCCTTTTTATTTTTTCTTTCTAAGTAACAGAGATTACCGACGGTTGGCTTGGGAATTTTAAGCCCCAATTTGGTAGAACGAAACACCCAACTGGAGGTCTGAAGGCTTGAGTGCCAAACCCAGCTCTGACCCTTGCCATTAATTGCATGGCCCTGCATAATTCCTTAACCTCTCCTGGCCTCAGCTTCTTCAGATGAAAGATGACCATATAATACTTATAACTACGGGTTGCTGTGTTAAGTGAGGTAACCATTTCATAAATGCTTTGTAAATGACGCGGCCCAAACAAATATAAACTAAGATTTTATTTGCTGCGACAGAAGAAGGTGGACAGTCTCTTGGAGTTTGTTTTCATGGGACTTAACCTACATAACATTGACTCAAGGATGTTTGTTAAAGTGAATCACCTGTTGCTCTCTGGGCCGTACTTGAAAGGACATGCCATGCTATGGTGAACCCTGCTAGCACCACCCCAAGTTCAGGTTGCTCTTACACAATATGGGCGAGATTTATGCACACACATTCTTCCCCCTTGGAAACAAAACAGCGACTTGGGCAGGGAAGACATCAGGAAAGTGACTTAGCCAGCAAATATGTGACTAATAACATAGATTTGGCCTAAGTGTTAGTGTGAGCCTCTGTATACGGATGGGTAAATGATAAATAGCAAGTCTGCCAAGTAGAGCGTGTTGGGGAATCCACTGGGCTCTGTTTATGCTGGAAGCCTACTCTGCCAGGGCTGTAGTCGGTACCGAACTAAGGAAATTCATACCAGTCGACTGTTTTGCACTTACTGTTTTGTACATCTTTCTTGCCTGCTAAACTGTGAGCTCCTTGAAGGCAGGGACCGTCCCTGTGTACCTTTGCTTTCCTGGCATCTAGTGTGGTGCTTGGCACATACTAAATGTTTACTGGATTATTGGATGAAGGGATGAGACTCTGCGCTTTTCAGTTAGAGGGATTTTTGTGGAAGTCACAGATGTGTGGTTATTTGTGTGGTCATCTGATAACCTTGTAGATGTCTTCTCAACTGTCGGCCCTCACCGAGGGGGAGAGACCATATTTATGCATAGCTGGGTCATGCCTGCTGCCTCCCCCTCCTTCATCTGCCTTGGCCTGACGGTGCAGTGTTGAGGGCTAACTAAACACTCTTCCCCACCGACTCTTTTCTAGAACTGTGCCCTCCCTCAGCCCCCAGCTGCCTTTGCCTGTCTTCCTAGGCTGGCAACTCCGCTCATTCTCCATCAGGCGGTCTTTCTCATACACAAGTCCAACGTCTTTGTCACCTTCCTCCTTTCCAGCGCTTACCTAGCTCAAGAAACTCTTCTCAAACCCTTCTGGATGGCGTATTCTTGTTCATGAGTTAAAACCCACACGGAACACCCTCCTTCAATATGCCTTACGCATGGCAGATGAACTTGAAAAGGCAAAGACAACCTGAAAGGGGGAACAGCCCCTCTGTGAGGCTCACAGTGAAATGAAAGCAGTAAAGCCCTAGTGCTGTCATGGTCTAAAGCTTCTAAAAGTGCCCCTAAGCCTCCTTTTGAATCACCAGAAGTTTCCCTTTACCTCCTCATCTTTCTCAAATGAAGTATCCTCTTTCTCAGATACCTTAAACAACAAAGCAAAACAAAACACTCCACACCTATTTCTCATTCAGTTTGGCGCGAGTGGATAGAGAATGGGATTTGGAGTTGGAAGAACAGCCTGGGAGTTGTGTTGCCACTGTACCTTTGTGACTTTGAAGCAGTTTCTAGGCTTTCTGTGCCTCAGTTTCCTCAGCCATTGGCAACATTACCGTTGTTCTCCCAAATACCACCTATCCAGTGTCATGGTGACGTTTACGTATATGAGAAACTCGGTCGCTAACAAAGCACCACACACACGTTAGATATTTCTGGTGTTATCCCAGTTTTCTAGATCAGGTTTCATTTGCACACACTCACTATTTCAATTACATTACGGGCTGAGTGGGTTTTCTACCCACCTGAGAACTGAAACTGGTGAAATGTGTTTGAAATTACAAATAATCTTATGTAACATATTCTGTTGGTAAATTAATTGAGAGCTGTCTCTAGATTGTTAGGTGTGGATGACAGGAATTCTATTTTATACTTCTTTGGTACCCATCACTGGTGTTCAACACAGTGCCGGCATTTGCAGGGGATTGTGACGCACTGTTGTTGATTGTTTGAAAAGCCATCTTAATCATGACCTAGAATCATTCTTATTTATAGCAATCTAAGTGTCTTGACCTAATGTTAAATGAAATTTATTTTAGAGCTGAGAATGGAACATTGGAGGCCCCTATAGATCTGTTTTGGTATCGCAAAGTTCAAAATTGGATAAATTCGAGTAAAGAAAATCAAATCTGCTTGCAAAAATGTTGTACAAAAGAATGGCATGTGTCTGCCAGTACTTATCAGGGCTTTTTTTTTTCTTTTTATTTATTTTTTATTTTATTTGTTTTTTTCAAGTGGGCTCTGTGCCCAGCGTGGAGCCCAATGCGGGGCTTGAACTGAGGAACCTGAGATCAAGACCTGAGCTGAGATTAAGAGTTGGATGCTCAACTGACTGAGCACCAGGTGCCTCCCCCCCCTTTTTCTTTCTAAAGATGACATTCCTTCTCAATTAACCCAGGGAGTCATTTTCCCACCTCTTATCTTTCTGGGGTGTTTTAGAAAAAAGACTTACCAAGTGTGAGAACCTGGAAGCATGGAGTTTATTAATCAGCTTAAAACCAGTTTTCCTTCAAGTAGGTGATCTTAAAGGCGACCATTGTACTTTTGTCCACAGGAAACAACTCAGGTTTAGTCCTGCCCTTGTAAGTGGTTGAAAGGCAGGGTTGACATGAGGCAGAAGCCAGGTGTTTGCCGAACGATAGGATGAAGGTACGAAGGAAGGCTGTTGAATACGCTGTTCGGGAGAGTTAAGAGAAGAGAATGCTTTTTTAGGAAGGGCATGGGTGGGCTTCTGCAGGGAGGTAATGGAGGCATAGGATCTTCCAGCCCTCGTTCTTTTTTAGAAAAGCTTCCTAAATGTGTGCCAGGGTTGTATAATTGAATGTATTCTTGGTTAAGTTCCTTTTGTCTTATCTTGCAAGCATATCACTATGCGTACTTAAATCATTAACAACTCATTAAAACTCTTTTGGCCATTTTCCTTTTCTACCAAGCTGAAGCCTGGGTGTGGTGGAAACCTGCGCTGGCCTGCTTGGCCGGACGCGCCTGAGCACTGAGCGCCTGAGCAGCTCTCAGCAGCTCTCAGCATTTTGGCTGTCAGAAAGGCCACTGAATCAACAGCCTATTGCAGAGGGAGTCTGATCACTGCGGATCCTTGAAAAGAAGAGCTGGGTGGCCACGGGAAGGGGAGGGATAGTCAAGGATGGCTCTCTTCAGCCTGAAGCGCTCTTCAGTAATGAGCGCCTTGACTCTCTCTTTATGCAACATCCCCTCCCTGCACCCTTAGAGACTGTATTTGTACTTGTGTTGTTTTCCCCCCCCCCCCTTCTTTCAGGAATTCTATAGCTTGTTTCTTTCAGAGTCTCAAAGCGCTCTTAGTTCTGTTAACTCATTTGTTCTCTGTGGGGCCGGGATTGAAGGTGTTGGAGATGCCTTCCTGGCCTTGGGGTTAGTGTCCCGCAGACATTACAATAGGTATTGCGGTGCTGTTAATTCCTTGTTGTCTAATTTATAGATACATACATATGTAGGTATATATGTTGTGTATGAATACATATACACACGTGTATGCATCTTACCTTATTCCAAACAAAAGGGTGAAGGTGTCACAGTTTAGTGTCTCCTAAAAGAAAATTTTAAGTATTAGTAATTTTCTGTATTTTCAGTATCTTACTTAAGTCTTGTAAGTAAAGAAAGAAAGAAAAGACTTTCTGCTTCTGACTTGAGTTGTTGAGCTATTTGTCCCTTGGTAAGCTGATCAATTGCCACTTGGATTGTGAGAAAGATGTGCAATCAATGAAAATATTTCTGCTACATTGGCATGCTTTGTAATGGAAATGAAAATGACAGCATGTTTTTGTCAGCTTAAATGAATAGGTTTCCTTCAGATCGATGCCAGAGTTGGTGTTATAGATATCTCAGACTATGAATGTCGATGATTAATTAGGGAAATGCCTGATGGAGGCACATGATCTCACCTCCCATCCTATAGATATATTTCCCTGCTGGTAAAGTGTTTGCCAGTGTTGGCCTTTCTCTTGAGCATAGGCATGACCCAGGACACTGTCTCTGTGGGGCCTACCAGAGGGCTTTACCCGATCTTAAAAGACCTTCAGTTCAGTTTGTATAAAAAATATTCATTCATTCATTTTTTCATTCAGGTAGCCGGCATGTAGTGATGCAGGTCCACTGTGTGCCAGGCTCTGGCCTGGTGCTAGCGATAGAGTGATCAACAAGATGGAACAGCTCTGCTTTCGGGGAGCTGTCATCTTAGTGGGCGAAATAAATCCACGGTGAACAGATACATGGAGCAGTGAAATACAGGAAGTTGAGTGTAGTGAAGGAAATAAAAAAATAAGGTGGTGTGCTCAGAGTGGCTGGTGGGGGCAGGGCGTTGCTTACTTAACCCAGGTGTGGTCCTAGAAAGCCTGTTGGAGGTGACATCTGAGCTGCCCGGGGGATGGGAAGAAAGAGAAAAAGGCAGGTCTGGGGGCTGAGGGAGCAGCAGGTGCTAAGGTCTGAAGGTGCACAGAGCTGTGCATGTGTGAGGAACAGAAAGAAGGTCTGTGTGATCAGAAGGCAGAGAGCAGGCTGGAGAGGGTCTGGAGGAAGGTGGAACTGGGCAGGCAAGGTCAGGCCACACGGAGCCTAGAGAGCATGGCCCCGACTCTGCGTTTGATTCCCAGTGCAGTGGGAAGCCACTGGAGGGCAATAAGCTGGGGAGTAACACATCTGATTTGTTTTTTTTAAAGATCACACTGCTTGCTGTGGGGAAAATAGATGTTAGTGGGTAAAAAGTGGAAGGAAAGGTGCCAGTTACAAGACTCTTGGCAGGAATCAAGTGAGAGATGATGGTGGCCTTGACTAGACCAAGACACTTGTTTCCTGTCTTCACCAGGTGAAACCAGAGTGAGTGGTATTCTTAAGATAGGGATTTAAAAGGAGCATCTGCAAGGAAGAATGGCAGGGTGTGTATGGAGCTCTGATTTCCATTAGGCAAGGCCTGTAACGCACCTTTCCGTGGGACAGTGTTACTGCTCACAGCACAGGCTCTAGAGGATGATAAGGCAGGCTTGTGGATAAGACCTGAGCTCTGCAGGCCCACTTGAACTTCTTTGTTTGCCCACTTGAACTTATCTGGAAGAGTTCCAAGCTTTAGTTCTTTATTTGCCTGAGGCTGGGTAGAAAACCAGCTAGTGGGCTTCATCTGGGGGCTGTTGTCAGGGCCCCTGTGTGAGGATGGGCTGAAGACATCTCGTCCACTGTTAGCCTGACCTATTTAAAAATGGGCTCTTCCCTCATCTTACTCAAAAGTGCTATTTGCTTATTTATACTGTAGTGTGAGATCACTTTTGTTTCCCATAAGAGCTGTGGTTAAGGGTCTAAGGCTACTAGACGCCATTGTGGGAAGGAGAGGATCTTAAGGAAAGTGAGTATATATTGGGGGAGGGGGGCGGTTGTGGAGGGGTTGAAGCACCTGCATTGGAACCTACCTAACAGTTTTGCTTAGCCTTGAACTCTTGTCCTCTCAGAGAATTAATTTCCTAGTGTTTTTTTAAATGAAGGAGTTGGATTAGATCATCTCAGTCCCTTTAAGCTAACCCTTCCAGCTGGATAGAGTTGTACCTAACTGCCCAGGCTTCTGTGTTTTTTCCCCATTTTGTCCTTCTATGAGGAGCTCTCTGTGGCAATGTGGAAAATGCTAACTCACTAGTTTCCCCAGAAAGGGAAGAGTCCGCAGTTTCAGAATGGTATCAGCCCTGGTGTCTGCGTTCTGGTCAAGCAGCTGTGTTCAGAGGCTGTACTCCTCTGTCGGGGTACTTATCTATGGGGGCCAGAAGGGCCTGTGCACCCACAGTAAGTCACATTTACACAGTGAAGAGGTGGGCAAGCAGAGAGCCAGGAGCACGCAGAAAGAATTCTCAGGTCAAGGTTTTCCAGGGCAAAGATTTCTGAACCATCAGCAATTAAATAGATCAGAATTTCCCCTCCATGCCTTAAGATCAGCAGGAAATGTACAGCAAGGGATGTCCCAAGTGTTGTAGAACAAACATTAACTACAAGTACCTTATATTTGTTTAGCATCTTGTGCTTTGTGACGTAAATTCACATATATGATGTCATTTGACCTTAAAAATCCTGTGAAGTAAGCAAGGCAAAAATGATTAACCATGTTTAACAGATGGGAAAACTGAGGCATTAGGTAGACTAAGTGGCTTGTCCAAGGTCACACAGTTAACAAGGACAGAGTTAGAATTTAGAATGCAGATTTTTAAATTTTTAAAACTTTATTGAGGTGTAATTTATATAATGTAAAATGCACCTATTTTAAACTTACAGTCCAGTGAGTTCTGACCAGTGTATACACTTGTATAACCACAATCATAATCAGTATATTGAACATTTCTATACCCCAGAAGTTCCTTCGTGTTCTTTTGCATTAACAACCCCCCCCCCCCCCCACGCCAAGATCTTTTGATGTGTAGTTCAATGCTCTTTTGCTGTTCTACGCTCTGATTTGACAGCCGTTTCAGCTCTATCCTTTTAGGGAGAATACTGGCTGGCACGGAGCCAGCCAGCCTCATCATGTTGAGTTATGAGAATGAATGGGAAGCTGGTGGGTTGGTTGCTCCATTGTTAGTTCCTTCCTTCCCTTCTTTTACCAGCTCCAGGCTATAGAGAGAGAGTGTGGGTTCTCCTTGCCAGGAGAGCTTGACGAACCGGACGCTCGCTCACCTGTCTGTACTGGCTTCCCTGTAGTCTGCAAGGGGCAGGCGGGAGGTGCTGGGCTGCCGGAGGGGCGACCTCTAGAGGAGGCCCTACTCCTGCATCATCTGCTCGGTCTCCTCCTCGGAAACCAGTCCTCTGCTGCTTAGTTGCAATTCCCTAAGGCCTTAACCAGTCCGAACCCCATATCTGAGGAATAAATCCTGAAGGTGTTGAAGATCCCAGCTCTGAAAAATGAGCAAGCCCTGGATTTCGTAGCTATGTGTGTGTGTGGGGGGGGGTGGTCCTGGATAGAGCCACCCCTTTGCACCTGAGTTAGGTTCTGAGGAGAGACACTTCCCAATATGTTGTTCCCAAGTCCTGGATTTTGACCACAGTGTCCAGCACATTCCAGAGGGTTAAGGTTTCTGGCCAGGTGTTGCGTGGCATCTAGCAAAAAAAGGAAAGGAGCCTGATCTCAGGGTTGTGAGTTGAGCCCCACATTGGGCTCCACACTGAGCATGGAGCCTACTTAAGGTTCTCTCTCTCCCTCTCCCTGTGCCCCTGCCTTGTTCGTGCGTGCTCTCTCTCTCTCTAAAAAAAGGGGGAGGAGAATAAGCCTGATCCCTTTCATAGCTGGCTTTGCCCCCAGACCAGCAGAATAGAAGATGGTGCCCTAGCCAAGCCCCTAGAGTGGCCACGGGAGATGACTCAGAATGCGGTCTCTGCTTTTCTTGGTGACATTGCTCCCATTTAGGCCACTCGGTTTGGGGACAGCCCATGTGCTACTAGCACTGATAATAATCGGTTTCATTTCTTTTGGGCTATGTGAATTTACGGGGCCCTTTCATATCCATTATCTTCTCGTTCTTCCCAAGAAGTCTGGTACCTTCTATGAGGGTAAAAGCCTCATCTCATGTGACCTAGGACAGCTGCAAGGACAGAACAGACTCGGATTTCTCTCCTGCCAAAGCTCATCTTAAATCTGGGGCCCTGCCGTATTGATTTTCTTCTAGTTATCTTTGCAAATTTCACCGGCTTTGCTGAAGGCGGGGGAGAAAAATCACCAGGCTGCATGCTTGAGCTTTAGGTTTCTCCTTAGCTGGCAACCCCAGCCAGAGAAAATTCTTTTTTAAAGAATTGAGTCCCAGGCACTGGTTTGGCCCTGTACTCTCTTACGTCTGGCTCTCAACAGCTGGTGGCCACCCTCGCCTCCATCTTCACTGTGCTGCCTACCTCAGCTCAGTGAGTCCCCTGGTCACTGCCTTCTTTCCCCTTGCAGGGGCCTCTTGCGCCGTGTGGGCTCAGAAAACAGTGGGCTTCCTGTGTTTTGTCTACCAGCAAAGCTGGTTACCCAAAGGCCCATGTTGACAGCGCCACGTGTCTGGTTCCAGTGTGCTGTGGGAAGACACAATGTGAGGAACAAAGACCTAGTTGAAACCCCCAAGTGTGGACATTTGAGGTGGTTGCACAGAGATGAGGGTCAAAGGGCTGCTCGTGTCTGCGGGGAGAGGGACAGTTCCAATTTTGCAGAGGTTACAGGCCATAGCAATGCTGTCTCTTGCATTTCCCATTGGAGTTAGGTTTTTAAAGGTCCATGGAGGTTTTGTTTCTTTTCATGCCCCAAGAGAGCTTTCCATAGCAATGAAAGAAATGCAGGAAATGGGTAGGATTACGAACAGCCCAAGAAACAAAAGGACTGTATTTTAAAAGAAAACTTTGTGGAGATGTTCGGTGGGTGCTGCTGGTTCCCTGGGAAGATCTTGGATTTATTTGACGATTCCCAT
The DNA here is from genome assembly GCF_004348235.1 of Phoca vitulina. Taxonomy (NCBI): domain Eukaryota; kingdom Metazoa; phylum Chordata; class Mammalia; order Carnivora; family Phocidae; genus Phoca; species Phoca vitulina. Next base: position 18,366,650 of record NW_022589729.1, on the reverse strand, counting down.
CTTTCACTTTGGCTTCATGTATACACTCTTTTGGGAACTAGGCAGGGGAATAATACCCTCCCTAAGGATCTGTGGCTGAGCTCCCAGTCCCCAGGACCAAATGGAGCTGCCACAGCTAGAAGCAAATTGGCTCCGCTCTCCCCACAGAACTCTGAGCCTTGTGGTTATTTCCTGTCTTTTTCCCCCAGTATTTTCCTGCCACGGGAAGTCTCAGCTGCCTCCTCCCCAGCTTTACCTGGGCCCAGATGGACTTCTGCTTCCTTCCCTTTTTCCTTATCTACCTCGTCACTTCTCCGTCGGAGACTCCCTGGGAGGGAAGCAGCGTTTTGTTTTGTCACCCGCCTCCTGGAGGGGCTGCACCCTAGCAGGACAGATGGCTGCCTGGGCTATTTTTAACTGTCTCTAGGGAAGAAGATTCCACAACCTATTTTGGAACCTGTTCCCCTGATTGACAGCTCTCAAATTAGAGGAGTTTCTTGATGATACCTGACTTAAAATTCAACAGCTGTCATTGAAGCTCATTTTTTTTTTTTTTTAATTTTATTCCTTTGGAAGGAGAGAAATCCTGGAGGTCATCTAGGCTTACCCCTAATGAAGACAAGGCGACCCACAGATTTTCTGACTTCAAATTGAAATGGAAAATAGCTCCTCATCCTCTCCCATCAGTTTTGGGATCTGCCTTTGAAAGCACACATTTGGGGGCCATTCTGTGAGACTCAATTTAATTTTCTCGGGGGGAAAAACAAGTGATACTGGAGTTGGAAATTGGAGATGGAGAATGCAAGGCATTAACTGCCTTCCTCTGTTTTGTTTCTAGGGAGAAAGTTAAATGATGCTTATAGAATTACCTTGCCTCTGTTGGCAGAGAGAGTAAAAATAAACACAGCTCACAATATACAAAGGCTCCCCCAGTGCTTTTCCCTCTCCTCCTACCAATCTCTTGTCTTTAAAGTGCAAAAAAAAAAAAAAAAAAAAAAAAAAGTGGTATTTTTCTCTTTCCATCAATGGGATTCTCTATGTGTTAAATATCTCTTTAAGAATATCGTCAGGTGACTGAAACTCTGCTGAAGCCTTCCTTTTCCCTTGCTCTGTGGGGCTGCAGAGTGCACTTGACAGGAGGCCCCGCACAGCCCCCCTGACAGATTGCATCTCCATGGCATAAAGTTCCGGCGGGAAGCTAATGATGTTGCTTCAGTTTCAGTGCCTGGAATTGTCATGTGGCATAGAAATCCAGTGTTCTATGCAAATAAACAGAAACGTACTAGACTGGTGATCAAGGGGTCTTGGGACGGGATCTCACTCCTTGACGCTCCTTGGTACTTGGTACTGGTGCCTTTTCTCCATAAAGCATCAGCTGAGACATTGTCTCCTTGAGGAGCTGGCATCTCAGGCCGGGTTGGAACATCAGGTGTTGAATCAGCCGATGGGCTGTGTCCAGACCTGTGGCCAAAGCTGAGCTGGCCCTGGGGGGGCATCCCTCCTCTCTCGGCCCATGCTTCAGACTACGAGTAGTCTGTGTGGCTCATGCTTACGAGAATTAGCATCTCGGGCTCTGGAAATAAGGCTAACATTCAGTATTCTACCCACACGTTTTCTGTATGGGAGGTATTTAACAGGTCTGTTCTATAAAGTCCCAGGCCAACTTTCTCTGCTCCCTAGTTAGATTGGACCAAGGGAGCATAAGCTCATTTTGCTATCGACCTAAGAGAAACAAGCAGGTATAGAGGGAGCACCTTCTTAATCTGGGGCAATTGGACGTGTAGTTTGGTCAGTTGATCTCAAAAGTCAGTTAAATCAGAGAATCTTAAAAAGGAAATTGATACAATCCCTGAGCATTTTAACCTAAAAGTATATAAATGTACATACATTTCCAAATCTCTTGATGTGGGCGGGGGCTTTTTCTTGGAGTGTGGGTATTCTGAGTGGAGTTCTTTTGACTTTCATTCATAAAGTACATCCTTAACACATTACCTGTGACTTCCAGTTTTAGTTTCTTTAAGTAAAGTGAGTTCTTAAATACATTTGAGAAATAAAATGCATAGTATTTCCAGTTTTCTTTTTTTTTTAAAAGATTTTATTTATTTAACAGAGAGAGAGAGAGATAGGGAGAGCAGGAACACAAGCAGGGGCAGTGGGAGAGGGAGAAGCAGGCTTCCCACCAAGCAGGGAGCCCAATGCGGGGCTCGATCCAAGGACCCTGGGATCATGAACTGAGGTGAAGGCAGACGCTTAACGACTGAGCCACCCAAGCGCCCTTATTTCCAGTTTTCTTAAGCTCCACCACTCCAGTTTTTTACCATTGCCTTGCCCACACCTAATTAATCTATCAACAGTTTGTTTTCGGCAACTTGTCTTCATCAAGTCTTTCCAAAGCATTCAACTTGTTTTTCATAGAAACACTTTCTTGTACCTCTATTTAATAAGTTTATGTAATAACTTAATATGTAATTAAAATGATAAGTAATGTCTGTTATGAACAGACGACTGACCCTGGGGAAGCAGCCAGCCTGGCTGATGGGAGCAGGAGGGAGCAGATACACAGGGAAAGAGGCTGCTAGCAGCCCAGCCAGTGTAGTGCCTGGCTCCTAGGAGGTGCTCCAAAATGTTAAAAATGCATATATGTGTGTGTAGTGTATGCTTAGTGTAGTGTGTATACATAGTTGGTACCAGACAGCTCTTTCTTGATAAATGGATCTATGTGTGTATCACTGTACATATTGTACTCCAAATCCAAATAAGAATCTTTAGAATATCTATTGTTTAGGGTTTTCTTGTCATACTAGTTTTTTCTGTTTGCCTGAGAAACTGAAAATTGACCGTGGAATGTTTATACTTGGTTAGAATGACATGCCTTTTAGGAAGAGTTTTCTTTTCTCTTTCTTTCTTTTTTTTTTTTTTTTTTTTTTTTTTTAGGGAGATATTTTCTTAATAATAAGTATACCTCATTTTTGGAATAATAAAAATAATATCAATAATAACTACCTTATTGAGTTCTACCAATGTGCCAGGCACTGTGTTAAGTGTGTATGATCCCAGTTAATCTGCCCCACCCTGAAAGAAGATACAATGAAGCACGTTGTTATTATTCCTCCTGAGGGTCAAGGAGTGTCAAGGAGTGGGGGGCGGAGGGGGCTGGTGAGGATGTGGGAGAAAGCCTCATCTTTGAACAGTTGAGTAACCAGTAGTTTGTTTTCAGAGTGCTGCTTTTTATTTTAGGGATCGTTTAGGCAGGGTGAAAGGAGCCCTTGAATCTAAAGAGGCTGCCTGGAGGGAGAAACTGATACTTGCTTTTGGCTTTCTGGGAACCCGAGTTGTGCAGTGTTTGAGTAGCTTCTGGTAGGTGGTGAGGTGAAGCCAAAGTGGCAGTGAAAACAAGCTACTGCGGGATATTAGATCCTGCCTGTCCCTTTCCTCCCGGGTCCCTCACTTGTTGGAGGGCCCTTCTGAACTCTCTTGTTCTCGTCGTCTGGATGTGTGCGAACAAGCTGCTTGTGGGTGCCAATACAAACAGCAGTGTGGGTCCCCGGGGCCTGGGCTGGGAGCTGGGCAGAGGGGGGAGGGGCTCCGTTTTGGAGCAGTGATGACAGAAGTAATTTTCTGAGCTGTTGGCATGACATTGGCTCTGGGCTGAACTTGAGAGAGAGTTGTAGTCTTTTTGTCTTTCCACACGTAGGGGATCCAGAAGATACCGCAAACCTTGTCTTGACAAATTCACTCGGAGACAGAAATGATTCTGAAAAAGCACGAGTCTGTGGGCCCCTTGTTCCGGAGGGTGGAGACAGCAGCAAGGGCAACAAACAAACAAAGACACCCAGGGGCTGGCAAACAGAATTGCTCTGCAGGGCCAAGTCTGCGTGTCACACTCATCCCTTTTTTTTTAGGTTTGGAGGAAGAGAGCATTTAGAAGTCACCTTCTCTAATCCCCCTTCTCAAAAGAAAAGCAGTAGCTAATTTTGTGGTTAGCTTTAAATTAATCTAGACACCCTGGCCTAGACGTTAAATGAAAGAATTCTGGATGTACTCTTCAGCCAAAGGGATTTTCTGCTGCTGTGTGGCTGTTTTTCCTACTTGTCTGCAGCAGTTATAATTTTTGACAGATGTCTTGACAAGAGTGTAGATTTTGATTGAAGAGGGTGATTTTATTTAATAGCAAGGCTGATTTCATGTTAGAATAAATTCTCTGGATCCTTCTTGGATTCCTTTATGTTCTTTGAAAAGAAAGACATTGACTGGTCTTGGCAGTCTTTGGGTTTTATCCTGAGCTGGATAAAGTTGGCTAACTCAGGAATTCTAGAGTAGGGAGAGAATTTTGCAGTGGTGTGGATCACGTCTGTGGGAATGTGCTGTGTCCATCATGGTGGATGGCTTCACCAGTTTGGCTCCCTGAAATGCCAGCGTCCTAGCCACGCACACGGGCGGAAATTGTCCACGCCCGGGCCGTATCTGGACGTTGCTCTTCTTCAGTTTCATATTTGGTCAGAATGAAGTCATACAGCCCTCACAAAACCACTGGCCTTAGCAGCTCCCCCAAAACATAATCCTTACAAGAGCCTCGGAAGGTGGATATTGATGTTATTATCCTCATTTTACAGGGACGAACCGGAGGCTCAGAGAAATTAAGTCACATGCCCAAGGTCACATAGATCCTAGGAACTGTGAGATTCAGGATTCCGAAGCCTGACTTAAAGTCTGTGCTTTCCCCACAGGGCTTTTGAACTTGACCTCACCCTTTGCCATTTATGTTGCCTTTTGCATTCCTCGGAAGTAATGGACTGAAATGGGTTTGAGAGTGAAAAAGAGAGAGAGAAACCTCACTGTGAGCGTTCAGTTAGGTGCTTGTGGAGGACCCTCGTTGTCAACTGGGAGCAGCCAGCCCCGTCATTTTCATTGGTGCTAACAGACTCGTTCCTCCTCTGCTGGTGGCCAGTGGGTAGGAATCAGGATGCTGTGCAGGAGAGGGAAACTAAATGTGGCTTCCTGTGATTTACATAATAAAATAAGAATCTCCCCAGTGGCCTTTTCCTGTCTGCTGGTGGCTGTGGTGGAGTGGGCCACCCTGGGGACAGCCTCACTTAAGGGCCTCCCTGGGTTATCAGGCCCACAAAGGGTCTTGGGATCAAATGTGCAGTTAAATTGATGAGACCAATTCATTAGGATAAAGACTCCCTCTACGTCCAGAGCAGCATGGGGCTCGGGCCAGTCTCTCTCCTTTAGAAGTCAATCCAAGATTTCCTATCAGGAAGAGATCTATGCTGCCCTTTTCCACAGCTTTGATTATGTGACGGGAGGGAAAGATTTCTTCAGAGCACCTCAAAATATTCAACTGGGAAAGAAGAATGTTTTTGAGGCCAGTTTTCTACCTGCTGTTTCTTTTAGAAATGGTTGCTCTGTAGGTTTAAAAGGTGACACAAGTGACTTTTTTAGGTCTGGGAGGGGTTTTGCAGACATTGTATGTGTGTGTATTTGACCTCCTTCAACTGGTACCGCCCGACAGATGGCCTAATCTCTCCTCTGCTCTCGATCCTTTAATTCAACATTTAATTACCTATTTTGGTGCTCATATGAGGTGTTTTTTTTTTTTTTTTTTTTTTGGCTTTTTCTGAACTCATAAAAGGCACCCCAGCCCCCAGATGGAATAATATGACACTCCCCCTGGACCTCCAGTGGACGCTCCTTCCCAAAGACAAATGGAGAGTGGTTTGGGTTTGTCCTCTTTGCTTTAGTTCACAAAACACCTTTCATTTCCTTTGGTCTTGATGGTCTTATACTTGTAAAGTAAGGAAAATCAATTGAAATCAAAAGATGTTAAATTGAGAGAGAGAAAGATGTGGCCACACTCCCAGCTAGAGGCTGACTTTAGTCTATCATTTCAGACTTATTTTGATTGTAAAACCTAGTGCCCTCCCTCCCTTTATTCTGCTTTTCTTTCTAGTTCTATAATCAGAAGTCTGCTGTCCTCTTTCTAGTGCTATAATTAGTAGTCTGGTCTAAAATACAAGAACCTTGAAGTTCTTAACAGAAGCACTGCTTACTCCCCTCATTTTACAGAGCTCACTTAGCCTCTAAGGGTCATTCAGTCATTCAACAAATACCATTGAGCGCTGACTATATGCATAGACTCTGCTGGATGCTGGGGATTCAAAGACAAAGAGAATATGGTTCCTGCCCCCGAGTGTTTTATTGTCTGATTGTGAGGCCCACCTACGAACAATCAGGCATATTCAGTGTAGGCATTGTTGTAATACAGAATTCTGATTTTGCACGTGTCCATAGAGTAGCAGTTTCCATAGTGTGTTTTCTTTGCCTGTTCACTTACTTGTTCCTCTGTGAGCTCTTGAGGGCTGGGAATGGATATGGATATGCATATGCATATGGATATGGCCTGAATGAGTGAAAGGTTGTCTATTACCAATGCCAGTCCTGTCATACAAGGTGCTCCATAGGTTTTAACCTTCCTGCAAAATGTTATAGTTACTAAAGATGAAGAAGAAGTGGTCTTGGGGGTGGAGCCACCTGGGAGAGAATGGCTTTTGCATTCTTTCTTTAGCAGAATGTCTGATTTGCTTTTTAGGATCCTTTTTGGTTAAATCTTAGGGAATTGTCAGTTTGCAGGTAACGTCAGAGACCATTTTTACGGCCTTCTGGTCTTAAGTTTAGGACATGCACCAAGGTGAGGTTCTGGGCAGGGACGGGCATCCTAAACATGTTGCCGCCAGGTTAGTGTTTCTGAGTGTGAGTCTCTGTTTGGAGCTTTAGAGAGGAAGCCTGTGCACCAGCTCTTCCTGGGACGCTCAGCTCGGGAGTGGCATTCCTCCAGGCAGTGCCTTTTTGCAGACTGGACAGGGAATGAAACTTTTTCTCTGTGCCTATTTAAAAAATTATTTTCGTCGACCTTGGGGAACGTACAAGAACAGGGTTTCCTGCATATATGAGAGGACACAGCAAATGAAAAGGATGAGTAAGTGTACACAGCAGCATGGATGGGGTGCTCTTCTTGGCTGGGGCTCTAACTGAGAGAAGACCAGGACACAGGGTGCTTCTGGATGTGGATTCTGGCTGCTGCAGGGGAGAGCCGAGAGGCTTGAAGTCACAGGGAAACTCGTGACAGCTGCTGGTCTCCTCAGACTTTCCTCTTGTGGGAGAACACTTTCCATTCTCTTTGTCTCGGGCTGAGACAGAGGAGGGGTGCCTCTCTCTTCCAAGGGGATCTGGAGAGAAAGAGTAGATCAGGCTGGGGAAGCGGACTTCCCACCCGTTCTCCTTCTTTCGCAGGGATGATCTGGAGCTCCATGGTAGATTGCCTCATCCTGAGCGCTTTAGCTCCTAAGAAATCGGGGGGTCGAGTGGACTAAACCTTCTTTGGCAGTTTAAGAATTCTCTGATTTGTTGTTCAGTCTTTCATGTTGCGGTTGAACCTGATTTGCTTTTGGAAGGTTAAAGACCAAGAATAGAAATGCCTGACATCTGTTGTAGCCACAGTGGAGTGCTGGCCACTTGCTAGTTGCTCACTGGCCGCTGACTGATTTGAATCTATCAGTATCTGGAAGTTGGACCTATCTTCCAGCTTCCCTGTCTGATCCTGTGATTGATAGGGAGGAATGCTTCCAGGTAGGGTTTTTCCACAGCAGTGGGATGGTGATGGGATTAGCCAGGCTCTGTGTTGTCACTGTCACAATCACAGAATGATCTTTATCATGCACTTACTGAGGCTGTGTATAGTAAGGTGACATACATCCAGCCCCATCTTTCATGCTTGTTGTCAGCACTACAGTATTGTAGTATTGACAGCACTACAAGTCAGCATTTATGAAGGGCATGTCTTTACTTATTTATTTTTCTATTTATTTGTTTTTTTTTAAGTAAGTTCTCTGCCCAACATGATGCTTGAACTCACGACTTGGAGATCAAGAGTCGCATGCTCTGCTGACTGAGCCAGCCAGGCACCTCAAAGGGCTTGCCTTTAATTAGAGCCCGATACGAGCTGAGATTTCTTTAAGAAGGGCCTGAAATTGTGGTTATTACCTCCAAGCAGTCTCTCTGAAAGGGATGGGGGCTGTCTATAAACCATTCTACTTCCTCATTTCTCTAAATGGCAAAAAAAAATCTCATTTCCTTGCGTTCTTCTTACTCAGAACACCAAGTCCATTCAGCCACCTCAAAAGACGTTATAGCCAGGGCACTCCTCTTAGAAGCGAGAATTTTTCTTCCTAGAGAGTGATGCATAGGAGCCTCACATTCCCCTTTCACCTCTCTCCTGATCTGATTAAGATTTGAGTGAAATGAACGTTGGGAAAATATGGACTGCAGACAACTGTGAACCTGGTTAACAGCATGTTCCTGTTCGTGGTAACTATGTGCTCTGAGTACGTGAGGTCCCCGTATTTTCCAATGGTCACGCTATGTCACGGCTGCAATAATAGTCTCCGTAGATAAGACAAATGCTGGTTAGCTATCTTCATCTGATGGAGAGGCGGGCAGGAGAGAACAGTTATTGTCAGCTTCTCCACGGAAGTGGTAACCATGTCAGAGCCAGGCCTTGGAGACCTGGCTTGGAAAAGCACAGAAGTTCCTGCCAAGGGCCCCTGTAGATCAATAGACCCGACCCTCTCAGTGCTGAGTTTAATGAGTTGTACAGACTTCAGGTAAAGTCATTTCCCAGGGACTGGGAGAACCTGCCCAGTTTGGTTTGGACTGTGTCACATTTACTTTTTCTGGCTTGTATTTGCTACTGGATTTTTGCGTGAGACTTTTTTCCCCCGACTGCTGTCAATGATGTCAGTGACACCAAAGATTCCAGTGAAGATAATTTTCTGTAAGTGCCGCGGGAGCAAAAGGGCGAGAGAATTAATCTTGCCCCCAAGCCGACAAATGGGTGATCAGTTCTGTTGAACATGGGAAGGCCCAGAGTTGTCACTTTGGGTGTGTTCTGGGACATTTGAAGTTTGACATGAAGTGTGTAGCAGGGAGGCTGGGCAGGGAAATGGCTTTGCAGAATTAAATCTTCATATGGATGCAAGCCCAAAGAACTTGCCTTTTGACTTAGTGACGGCAAGGTGCTGGATCATTTTCTGTGTGGATCCGGAGTATATGAAGCCATCTGAAGTGAAGGGCTGTTGGGACAGAAGAAATGATGAGTCTTTATTGGAGGCTAAAGGTAGTAGAGGTTCCTCCGCTGTGGAATGTATTTTGTCTAGCTCATTGGAAGTATGATCTGGTTGCTGTCGCGAGACACGGCTGTTGGCCTTGGACTACTTAACTCTCTTTGCTCACCAAATTGATGACATCAGTAATAAGGCATGAGATCTAATGTTTAGAGGATGGTTTTGGATTATAGGTCCCTTGGGTTCTGCAGTCAGCGGAGAGACCCCGGGAGAAGCAGTACGGAGTGAGCACAAACAAACAAAACCCGGAACAACAAGCTGTAGCTGGGACCAGTTCCTGGCTGCATAAGGTGTATCACTTTGGGTAAATTGCATACTCTTTCTGAACCTTAGTGTTCTTATTGTAAAGTGTGAACAAAATGACTGGCTACCTTGGGGGAGGTTGTGAGGTTAGTGAAATGCCTAGTAAGGGCCTGACATGTGGGAGCACACATCAGCTTTAGCCGTTTCTGTTATTAGCAACAGACTTAGCCGTGTACACATCTGTCTCTCCAAGCCTCCCCCTCTTCCATTTGTAAAATGAACTTGACATTCCTTGTTCAGTGGTTGACAGGGAGGCAAGGGAGATATCTGAGCTGGTGAGGACAGATCCTGGGACCCAAATTGGGGCTCTCTACGTTGCAATGTATTTTTAAGTTGTAGGACTCTATTAAAAACACACCCTGCTTGTTTCCCCTTCTCGGCCTCCCATTCAGAGGCGGCTTGCTGGCCTTGTGCTTTAAATAGTCCTCAAATGGTAACTTGGAGAGTAGATGCACACAGTCCTTGCGAGTCCATTTGCCCTGCGCTTGGAAGCTCTATTCTTAGACCACAATCACCGGAATAGAAAGCCTATGACCTGACATCCCACTGGAGCCATGCGTGCCTGCTCATGGATTTTTTGGGAAGCAGGGACAGAGGACGGGGTCTGCTTCTGTCATTGAGTAGGCCAGGTCTGGGGCGGTCCCTTCAAAGCCAGACTCCTCCTAATTGGAGTTTATGAGCCTGGTTTACCTGGGACATCCCACATTATGACCCTCATTAAAGTTCAGCCTGTTTACCCTGCTCCAGCCAAGAGGTTATAGGAAAAGAAAGGCAGATAAGATGCTTACGGGTGAACCCTTTCCTGTTTCATGTTTCTCTGGATCTGTGATTAAAGGATTAACAGCGCTTGTATTTACTGAGCCGAGGTCCAGGAGGGAGCCCTGCTTTAGCACTTATTTGCTCTTTCTGTGAGCCCAGGGCTATGCCAGCCGTATTTCACATGGTCCTTCATTTAAGCCTCGGTGTCTTGAGCCCCATAATACAGAGGTAGTAATTGAGGGTCAGGACTCGCCCAGGGGTTCATGATCATGGGTCTTTACTACTTCATACCTTGCACGCCATCTCCTAATAGGCAACCATGTGGCCGTGTCAGGAAGATACTGGTGATTTAAAAGCATCACTGAATGTGTATGAGACATCCGAATGTAGCTATTATAAATGTGAGATTGGGTTCACACATAGGGCTCCTGATGTTATCTGCAAAGACGCTGGCCCTAACCCCGAGTTTGGCACTTTATGCAGTAGTTTGGTCACCCAACTCCGGAGGCATGGTGCTGGGGAGTCTCCGTACTGTGGGGCTGTTCCTAACAGCAGTCTGACCCCTTAATTATCTTACTAAAGACATTGTCCGCTGTTCGTGGAGTGTCTTTCTGCAGAAAACCCCTGGAGCTTCCAGAGACATGATCTCAGCTTCATAATATCCCTATTAAGACCGGAGGGGGCTGAAATCATTTGCTCTCCTTTACAGTGAGTGGGAGACTCAGGCACAGATGGGAGACAGAGGCACAGAAGTTAAATAATTAGTCTGAGGTCACATCAAATGATTTCCGACTCAACTGACAAACCCGTCCAGGACTTGGTCTCCCAAATGGCTCAGCTTCCCTTACAATATAATTTGGTCTCCACCACTTTACATGTCTTCTCTTTCTTCCTTCTTTTTCTAATTTGGTAAATAAGATGTTTTTCACACCTCCTGCCTGATTAATGTTGGGTTTTAATTTAGCCTTTCAAGATGATCAATGACTTCATCGAGAAAACTGCTGCCAGAATGTGGTTTATAAAACACCTTTGTCGTTATTTCTCCCTGATGCTGAATTTTCTGCTCCTTAATTTTGCACACTGTCAGGCTCTGTGGGTTAAGAACCTTGGGACTCTCAAGGACGCTTGCCTTGACAGAGAAGCTTCTGGAGCTGGGAATTGTCACCTTTTTCAGAGCATAGGTGTCGGGGGGCGGGGGGGGAGGGGGGTATGTAGGAATTCTTGAACTCAGGCTTCACAAAGGAAGGGGAACACAGTCAAAGGTAGCCTACTTGCTTGTCTTGTAGGAATAGTACAGATTTGGCTTGTGTTTGCCTTGCTTGTTGTAATAATATTACTATTCATAATTATACCTTTCTAGTTACCCTCATGACTCAGTATTCATAAAAAACATGAGATTACTCATGAACCGTTTCTCCCTGTATTTTAGATGGGAGTTGCTGAGGTGGTGCGAGGTTTGGGGAATACATATGGCCCCTTAGGGAAATGGCCAAGTTGTTCGGATGCTCAGCTACACTGTGTGAAGTTTTTAGTCGGCTTCACTCCTTACTACCGTGAAGTGAATTATAAAGGGGGACTTTTTACAAAAAGAGATTCACCCAAGGGAGGGGGATCCTTTGTTTGTAAAATATGTCTAGTTCCAAATGCTTTTTGTCTTCTCATGACCTATGAAACTGCAGATTTCTTGGCTTTATAATATATTTTATTCCGAATTCATTCATTCAACATTTTCTGCATACCCATTATGTGTGAGGTAGCCTATCAGACAATAGATGACAGAGGTGAGCAAACCCCTAAATCTTAGGATCTCACAGTGGATGTTAGAATTTAGTGTCATTTGACTTCGTTAGATTCTGCAGGAGTTCCAAGATTTTCCAAGATCCTGTCCCCCACTGTCCTGTTGACCCTATTTCAGAGTATGTCTCAGACTCTGACTGTCCTTCATCCCCCCCCCCCCCCCCCAGCTGCTACCCTGGCCTATCTGCCATCATCTCTTACCTGAATGGTCTCAGCAACCTCCTATCTGGTCTCCTGTGTTCACTCTTGTCTTCTTTGGGCTGTTCTCAACACAACAGCTAACAGCAGCCTTTTAAAAATGGAATTCAGATCATGTTTTACTCCTCTGTTCAAACCCACCAGTGGTTTTGCATTCCCTGAGTGATCAGGCCCTACTGCCTATCTGACCTTGCCTTGTACTACTCCCCCCGCTGACTGGCTTGGAAGGAATATGAGGGACCATTAGGCCCACTTCACTCTTACTGATGTGAGAATAAGAGTCTAGAGGAAATAGGGGAGTTACCCAGAGTCATAAAGCTGGTTAGGGGTCAGTCTGAAATTAGGCCTTTGACATCTGGTTCATTGTCTTCACTACGTCTAGTCTCTCCTGGCTGAGGAGAGTTCGCAGGCTTTCAGATTTGACAGTTTTCTCTCCAGGCTACAAAAAGGAGCTGAGATTTTATCTGGATATTCTGGGTTAGTGTTAGATGGATGGTGACCCTGTAATATGTGGAAAATTCCAAAGATTGACCAGCGTGAATGGGAACTCCCCGAGACGTGCCAGGAACACCCCAGGCACGGCTCACTCTTCCGTTGGCAGGAGAGTGTAGGGTGGAAAGGAAACCCAACATCAAGATCCTTCTCCGCTCTAGTTGTTTTATTACATGTCACAGTCAGAACGTGTCTTCCATTTAAATTCAGAGTTTTTGATGAATGGCCAGACCAGCTGCAAGCCCTTTAGGCCTTGATCTCGCCAACTGTTCATTTTCTTGATGGACTTCCTTATTTCGGGCGCTCGTGTCTAGCTAGTCTATTGTGGACTTGTCAGAGGGGTGTAGAGCCCTCTCTTTGGGACAGTCAATTCCCCCATGCAGCATGTGTCCTGAAGCTGGCATGCCTCCATCCCCTTCTTAAGTGCCTGTGGTCTTTTGTTAAGTAGGGTGAAGTGAGAGAGGACTCTTAAAGAGAGAAAAAACTCCCGCATTTGCTAGAACGTGTTTGTGAGCTGACAGAGCTGTAATTGGGATGGCAGAAAAAAGACTGAAATTTATTAATTTCTTGCCATCTGTTTTGTGATATAAGGTGCCCCGATTTGAGTTTAGGAAGCACTTTGATCAGACATGAGGTGTGTGTCATATTTAATTCTGCACTGTGCGGTCTCTTTGACAGTAGCAATCATGCAAAAAGCCCATGTTTTTGCTGCATCTAGTTTTGCTCAAACAAAGGCTCTAGACTTTCTTCATTTACTAAAGTGTTTTTCCAGTTTCGATATGAAATGTACTCTGGGGATGCTGATTTCCAGACAGCCATTTTGGTGTCAAAGGAAGTTTAGTATCCTGAGTTACAGTAGCCATACTACCTGGAGGGTTTCATTTTGGTTTGGTCACAGAATTTATTTTAGCTTAGTTTTCTTATGTTAGGTGGGCCAAATAATAAAGGCCAGAAAGTTTAGGGCTGTGCCCTAAGACACCCAGCAAAATAATAAAACCTAGAATTAGGAATCAGGAGTTACTCTATTTGTAGATTTTTTTCTTTTCAGGTTGGCTTCTGAGCACCACTGAATTCCCCTTTCACATCTTCAGATTTTGTAAGGTTACCTTTTAGCCCTCTGGGATTTGGGTGATGCTTAGGTCCCGATCACAATCACTCACGGGAGCCAGAGATGTGTACAAGGTGAGCCTTGAGTAGTTGATTTCACACAACTAGGGAGGTGAGCGAGGCTCTACTCTTGGTTTTGTACATTTTTTTTACCAAGGAGCTAGAGGAGCAATCTCAAGGTCAGGAGAACTCACCCTGAAGTTTTGGGTTGTTGGGGATTACACTGGATTCTGACTTGGGTTCTGTCAGCAGATGCAGAATGCCCTGATCCTCAGAGGCAGAGATAGCCTGTGGGGTCAGTAAGCAGGAAATGGAATTCTTACCAATTCTTGTTTTCTATGCTAAAAGTTCTACTTTGAAATTTGGGCCTGCTTCTTTCTCTCTTCCTTTTTTTGTGCAACAGTTTTAAATTGCCTGTTCGTTTAGACAAAAGCAAAAAGATATTAACCCAGCCTTGGATATAAATGTGAACCCATATAGTCTTTTCCTTTTTTTTTGCTATCTTGGTAGGAAGTTAATTGTGTTTCCTCTCTCAACTTTTTCTCCCCCCGTTTCTTTGGCAGACATTACTTGTCTTGGTAGAGCAGATGAAGAGCTGTTTTTAGGACTCTTCGTGAGGGTACACAGTACAGATAACAGTCTCGCTAATGGTAACCAGAGCCAGCGAGCTGGGTTTGGCCTTAGCAAAGCACTGACTCTCAGTGGTAGCAATGCAGGTGACCACAAAGTGTTAAACACATCTGGAAAGGGATTCTGACATCATCCCCAGCATCTGTGGGGAATACACACAGCCTGTAGACCCATTCCTCTTTGACCCTATAAGGATTCTTTAAAGAGTAATGCCCTGAGTGGTTTTCTGGCCAGCTTGCCTGCTCATTTATCTTTGAGGAGATGGAAGGAGACAACCTGCCTGTAGAATTTCATGGGCCCAGAGGTGAATGGATTCTGCATTTGAAAGTGCTGAAGCTAAGAGACTGGATCTTAGGGGACCCCAAGGGATCTGCTTTTCCTCTGCTCATTGTCCCTACAAAACTTTCCTGGCAGCCAGCATTGCTGTTTAGATGGGCTGTTCTCTGCTACTTAAGTTGTTTGGCAGTGGTGTGTCAGGATGCAGGTTTTCTGAATGCTTTCCCAGCTGGTTGCTTGAGCGGTGGTTAGGGTGGGGCGTTCGGAGCTGCCGAGCTGAGCTGCTGAGGCTGGCTCCTGTCTGGATGCTCACAGGGGAACCGATGGGGAGAACGCCTCTGTCTTCATTCAGCTGCCCTTGGTGGTGCTGGGGGTGGCTTTTGAGATGCGGAGAAGGGTGAGTCCGGGGAGTGATGAGGTCTATTTTTGTTTCTTCTGGTGAAGTAATCCAGACTGCAGGATCCAATGTGACTTTTACCCTTATTCTTGGCATTCTTCTGTGCCAGCCATTGCCGCCTCCCTCGTGCCTTTAATTTCCCCAGTTCCTCTTGGTTGAACTTGAATAAGGCCTTCATTTTCTTTTCCTTTTTTTTTGTTTAGATTTTATTTATTTATTAGAGAGGGAGAAAGCAGGAGAAGGGGGAGGGTCAGAGGGAGAAACAGACTCCCCTCTGAGCAGGGAGCCCGATGCGGGACTCAATCCCAGGACCCTGGGATCATGACCTGAGCCAAAGGCAGTTGCTTAACCAACTGAGCCACCCAGGCGCCCAGGGCCTCCATTTTCAAGACTTTGTAGTTCCTAAGCCATGTAGGACTGAAAAATAAGCTCTATAAAGCATCCTCAGATCCACTACCTGGTAAACCATGTTACCCACCAACCTGGGATCTGGGGTTCCAGGTCACGTGCTGGGCACCAACCATGATGCATGCCTCTGTGACTTGGCATCTCCGTATATCCTTCCAGTTGGCCCAGTCCATCGGGGCTAAAAGAGGTCCTGCCTAAACCTTAAGCCACTTGATTTATGTTCTCTATTGCTCTTGGTTGTGGTGGTTGACGGTGGTGGGCTTGTTACATATACAGAAAAGAAACATAAGGAACCTCCATTTACCCAGCACCCAGATCAAGCAGTTATCCCATTTTGCCAAATTTGTTTTATCTTTTCCCAACCCCCTGCACATTTACTTTTATACAGGAAAGACTGGATAAATAATTAATTTCCCGCCTTCCCCACCTTTTAAAATCATTTTTCAGAATAATGAATTAGTAACCTAATAACCTCCAATGGTGACTAATAATTTTTTTTTGTTTTTTTCTGAATACCATTAGGAACTCACAGATTTATTGTGTATTTGATGTGTTTCAACCCATTGCAGTCATTATTTATTAACTGTTCTGGATGCTCACCGTGTCTCATCTTAAGTCGGTGGCATCCCTTCAAGCTGACTTCCATGTTCTTTTGACAGGACCCTGTTTAACTTTGATAACTTTCTTGCTTTCTGGCACAACAGAATATTCCAGGCTCTATATTCTGCAGCAGATGTGCAATCAGCCATTTCTTTGGGGGCCTTGATTCCTTTTAGTAGAGAACTCAGTCTGGGCTCTCGGACTGAATTCCTTTTGTAAACCCCCACCCCGGCCTACAGCCTGCTCTGCTCATAGTCAATATGAGACTCTTGCTGGGAATGAATAGATCAAACATCAACCACTACGGAGTTCTGCCTCACTCTGGTAAAGATTCGTCTCTGAGAATCTTGTGCTCTACCCATGGTTCGGACACTTCTATTTCAATTCCCCCTGAATTTTGCTAGCCCTGTGTATGCTATGCCTTGCACCGCCAAGCTGCCCTCACTGGGGCCAGCTTCCCTGGCTAGAATAATAATCCCAGCCCATGCCTAATACCCGGGAGAAAGGTTCTGTCTGGGCTCAGCTTAACTTCTGCCCCTTTGGGCCCTGTGTTCTACCAGTTCCTAGCATTCCATTTATCTGAAAGTCTCCTTGTCCTCATCAAAATCGTATCTGGTCTTACCTACCGAGGATTAGGCAGGGTGGGGTGGAGGGATATAGTGTGCTATTGGCATGTACCTGGCTGACTTTTTTTTTTTTCTCTAATTAATATTTTATTCTTCCTTTCAACACTGTTTAAAATTTCCAACATGTTAAACAAAGAATCTCTGATAACAACCATATAATCCTTTAAAATTACATAAACGTGTATACGTACGAGACTGAGATTTCTATAGCCTATATATATATATATATATGCTGACTTCTTCCTAACGTTTTTTTCCTCTTGTAATCCGAGGGTTTTGGCATCTTCAGAGTGTGTTTCATAGGTTATCCTGTTGATTTTCTGCCATACAGTAGGATGCCCTTGCTCTGTACCCCTGGCCGAGGGCTTTAAGGGTAGGTAATGGGCTACCATTTCGTTAAATGGAACAATATGAGAAGATGACCTTGCGAACAGACTTGGCAGCTGGGCTCATTTGAATGGTTGGTTCTTGGCTCCCATGTTGGCACATCCTTGACAGGAATTTTGAATGGGCCCAAATCTGACAAATCGCTGCTACTTCCTTCAGAGGCAAGTCAATTAGTCACCCTCAAGGTTGATTGTGTAACTGTCTTGAATGCAGTTTTGTGGCTCTCTGGAGGTTTAATCATTTAATTATCTTAGTTTAGCCTGCTTAGCTTCTTTACGAGGAGCTGATAAACGTGGAAGAGAAGTAGGCATTCGGGTTGAAAAACCCAGAGCCTTGTTCCCCGTCCCCTGTTTGGGTTGTATGATTGGACCTCTCCGTAGGTGAGTAATGAAGAGTTAGGATCAAAATGAAGTCATCCCAGATCTAGGTCTGCTCTGTGCTTGCTCCAGTCCACCAGCCAGATTTACTTGGAGAAGCATGTAGAGCCATCACTCAGGACTGCACTAATTTGCACTTCATTATATCACATGAGAGACCCAGTAATTTATAGCCTATCATTTTTGGAGTCTGGAGATGGCTTAGCCGAGGCTTTGCTGAAACAGATTCTATTACATTAGGAGAGAACCTAGCTGGCCGCCCCCAAGATGCTAGGTAAGGAGGCCACGCAAAGGGAATAGAATGACCCTGGAAATCAATCCCCCACCCGAGAAAGAGAGTAATAACATTCTGGCTTGGCCTCTTTTCATTTCCCTTTGATTTTTGAGTAATAAATTTGCTCCCTACGTCCCAGCTGGACGATTTGGGAGTCTCTATTCCCTAGAAAGACTCTATTCTCGCACCCATCAGACTGAATTAGGTGCAAACTCCTTGGCCTTAATGAATGTTGAAGGATTTCAAAGGGCTAATGGAAATTCTTCTAGAAGTAACAATTTCCATTCTATTGGTAAGGCGGTTCTGTAGGAATTCCCTGAATGCCTTGGGTTATTTTAGACAGCAAAACAGCTAGCGTTCGGTGTTTTTTGCTAATAGATGCCAGAGAGAATGTGGACATTGGGAATTCATGGCGAATCCCTAAGTTGCATCTTAGCCTGAGCTATGTCTTTTTTCCTAACCCCTCACCAGAGAGCTGCTCACAGGAAAGGGCCTAGAGAGATTCACTTTACTTCTGTCCCTGCCTCCTCCCACTGTTCTTTTAGAAAGTGGTGAGTGGCTGCCTGCTGGTTAGAATCCGGGACAAAATCTGAAGCCAGATTCAGAATTACAAGCATAGCCCCTGCCCAGGTTGCTTACAAAGAAAGGAAAGGAAAGCAAAATCTTGCGTCGTTGGCTTTAAATTTGGTATTCATCGAGTTATCGATTCTAATTTAGCTTTGTGCTAGTTGCTGTACCCCTGTTGATTGATTAATTTCGCTCAACGTTTATGGAGCACCTACAGTCTTCCTGGCACTGTGCTGGGCACCTGAGGTGAAAAGATGAAAAAGACGTGGTCCTTGTTGCCTGGAGTCCACAGTCTGCTGCGAGAGCATCAGAGGTGGGTTAAGAGCTATCCTCGCCTGGTCATATCATTTGCATTTGTATCCTAAAGCCAGTGGGGAGCCATGGAATTATCCTAAGCAGGGGAGTGACATGATCCAATTTGTGATTTAGAATGAGGATGCCAGTGACTCTGGTAGTAGTTCAGACAACAGGTATTTATCGAGCCCCTTCTTAGTGCTGGGCACAGTTCTAGGTGCTGGGAACCTAGGGATGAACAAATCAGACAGTCTCTGCCCTCGGGGAGGTGACATTCTAGAGATGGTGTGAGGTTGTGTAGACAGACAATAGACATGCAACAAATGATTTTCAGATGGTGATAAGTAGTTTGAAGAAAATAAATAGAGCCTTGGGAGTTAGAATGGGCACTGGGGTGGGTGCTGACCTGTTGTGGTCGTTTTAGTGAGGGCCCTTCTGAGGAAGTGACATTCAAACTGAGGCAACTCTGGGGAGATGGGGGAGGAGTGGTCCTAATGGGGAGAACAGCAAATGCAGGGATCCTGAGATGGGAACATACTTGGCCTAGTGTTTGAGTGCCACAAAGAAGGTCGGGGTGGCTGGAGGATAGAGGGCAAGTGGTATTGAGATGAGGTTGGAGGGCCTGTGGGCCATGGGAAGGAATTCGGATTAATTCCAAAGGAGTGAGAAGCTGGAATTAATTAAATCAGGGGTTGGCAAACTACGGCCCCTGGGTCAAGTCTGGCATGCTGCCTGTTTTTGTAAATAAAGCATATTGGAACACAATCACGCCCATTGGTTTACGTGTTGCCTGTGGCTGTTTTTACATTAGAAGAGCAGAGTTAAGTAGTTGTGACAGAGAACATATGGCCTATAGAAGCCTTAAATATTTACTTGCCGGCCCTTTATAGAAAGAGTTTGCTGACCTCTGAATTAAATGATCTATTTAATTTTTGAGAAGATATCCGGGTGCTATATAGAGAATGGTAGGAGACAAGAGTGTATCTGAATAGTCCAGGTGAGAAATAACCAGATGCTCAACACCAGAAAGCTGGAATCATACTGCTTTTCTTCTGTTGAAAAGCACCTACCTATGATCTATAAACATTAAATATTGTTGAATGAATGATGAGATACTGAATAAGGCAGTGACAGTGAAAATGAAGAGAAAGCAAGGCTTTGAGAGATATTTAGGAGCCAAAAAGTCAGTACAGCTGATCATTGACTCGGTGGATAGAAGTGGGGGCAAACGGAAGGAGTGTCAGAATTCTGGTTTAGGTATTTTGATGCCTGGCAATGCCATTAACTGAGACAGGGAAGGTGGACCTAGAAAGAGCATATGTTGCCAGGGAGAAAGCTCTCTGGACGTGGGACACCCAGCACATCCAGGTAGTGAGGTCAAAGGGTAGTTGCACAGGTCTGGGGCTCAGTGGCGTGAGGCTGGACTACTGGGGGCAGGAGTTTTGAAGTGATCAGCTCATGCAGGCTCTCCCAGGAAGAGGGCAGGGATGGATCTCACAGGGCATTTATTTCTGATACAGATTTGAATCTAGGCAGGAGGCAAAGCTAAATTAGCTGTCTGGGCAGTTTGCGTCAGTTAGTCTGGTTGTCTCATGACTATAGAATATTTTTTCTGGAGGCTGGTAGGCTCCCGTGAGGGCTTGCTTCACCCACTCTTCTGGATGCCGTCTTCTTTCTCCCCCAGTGGGATAACTGGGGCAGCTCTGGGGACTCTTCCTTACCAGACTCCTTGCTAACACAGGCCTTTTAATTCTGCCCGATTCACACGTGCATTTATCTACTTGAGGATATGGATTGGTAGGAGAGTCTTCCTTGTCCTCGGAGTTCCGTTGGAACAAGAACTCTCTGTTACTAGGGTTAGGCAGTTGCCTTAATGTTATTCACTTAATGCTCATCATCTTAACTCACAAAGCTAGAAAAACCTCTGACGTGCCCCTGTTCTTCTCTCTTCTTTGTTTTTGTCTGGGGAAGGGGAACCATGTAAATGATTTATAAAAAAGCACTTGTGTTGAAAGTAGTCTTAAGATAGTTGTCATCCTAGGCATGGATGTAAATCTTCACTTTCACCAAAGTCCATTATGAAACCCCAAGAATAAAATCGAAATGGTAAAGGGAGAAGGAGGGCTGCTTCCTGCCTGTTCTCTGCCACCCGCATCACCAGCAGAGCGTCACAATTCTGCTGTTTGCACATTTTTAGAAGGCTCAGTTAACCCAGTCTTACATATAATGTTCAAGTTTTATGTGCCCTTAGGTGTGATCAGTTTCTCCTTCCCTAGGGAAACTGTCAGGTAATAGTATTGACACATTTCTGACCTAAAGTGTTACTGTCCTGTGGTTAGTGACTTCTAGCAGGCCAAGGTAAGAAGTCTGAAGCCTGAATCGCTTGGTCCCCAAAGTGAAGGTAATAAAGCCTCCCTAACCCCCACCACCAAATGAAGTAGGTTGTAAAGATAAATTAAAAACATGACAAAATTGGGGCACCTGGGTGGCTCAGATGGTTAAGCGTCTGCCTTCGGCTCAGGTCATGATCCCGGGATCCTGGGATTGAGTCCCGCATTGGGCTCCTTGCTTGGCTGGGAGCCTGCTTCTCCCTCTCTTGCTCCCCCTGCTTGTACTCTCTCTCTCTCTCTGTCAAATAAATAAATAAATCTTTAAAAAAAAAAACATGAAAAAGTTATTTTTGAAATGTACATATTGAGAAGTGTTGCTTCCATCTCAGTTCTGGTCTACCCCATAGACCTCCTACCCCTTATTATATGCCTCTCGGTAGTTTCTTATATAACTGTCTAGAGTTTCTTTATGTAAATACAAGCAAATAAGAATATGTGTTCTTATTCTTCCCACGACTCTTTTTTTTTTTTTAAGATTTTATTTATTTATTTGAGAGAGAGGGTGAGCAAGCATGAGAGGGGGGAAAGGGAGAGGGAGAAATGTGGGGCTCGATCCCAGGACCCTGGGATCATGACCTGAGCTGAAGGCAGACGCTTAACCGACTGAGCCACCCAGGCGCCCCCTCCCACTACTCTTTTATATGAAAAGCTGCACATTATATAACCCGTTCTGTCACTTGCTTTTTGTCCTTAACGGTAAGTTCTGGGGATTGTTCCGTGTGGTGCAGAGAGAGCATTCTCATTCTTTTATCAGAGCTGCATAGTATTCCATTGTGTGGATGACTGCCTCCTGGCTTATTGAACCGGTCCCTTCAAAGGACACTTGGCGTTGCTTCCAAGATTTGCTGTTACGAGCAACACCTCTGTGACAAAGGCAGCTTTGTAAAGGGTTATACAGCACTGCACATGCTACTTAAAGTGAAATTATTATTCTTCATTCTTAGGATGCTGGGTGGTTTTATTGGTTGATAAATTCCCAATTACTGGGATTCATGAGTGAAGCATTGATGATGGGACCGACATCCCTTCATAACGCAAGAATCATTAGTATGGCTGCCCCATGGAGGCACACTGCTCCATCTCAGGTTTATTTTAATAATAAAACCTTTGGAAATTTTAATAATGAAACCTACTTAGGGCCCTTTGCTCAAGAAGTCTGAATCACTGATCACTGCAATTACTACCATGGCAGCTGTAGAGCAATTTAACAGGATAATAGTGAAGAAGATAAATTACACTTCAGATTCTTAATGGATTGCTGTGCAGAAGTACGCGAGGGAAGGTGGGGGCGGGGAGGAGTGCCTTTCACATTGCAGCACATGGCTGTGTAAAGTAGGGAACTGGGCCACTGTAGCCATTACTACTTGGGATGAGTCATTCCGTGCCAGCCTCTGGGCTCTGTGGTGGGTAGAGCGTCCTGTTTATTACAGACAACAAATTGCGTTAATTCTCTTGCTTGTGTGCCTCCGTGGAGTGGGTGGAAATTCTAGGTGACTTGCTAATTGTCTTACTTAGAGGACTCCCCTTTCTACTAGAGAAATACTATCTTTGGTGTGAAAACAGGGAGACCGACTAGTTTTACAAACAGCTGCTGGCCCGGGGAATAACAGTTTCTGCCAGGTGAGTGGTTAAAAAAAGGCAGACTGGAAAAATAACTGTGGGATGGTAAGTGTTCTGCTCTTATTTACAAGGCTTGCATAGTCTGCCTGTGTGTTGGGCATGGGGGAAGGGTTAAGAAGTAAGTACAGTGCTTGCTTTGTATGTCCCTCGATTTGTGTTTAGGGGAGAATAGTAAGGATGTCGGTCACATGGCGGGGGAGGGGCTCTCAAAGGGGCCAAAGGAAGCAAATCCAGAAGACTTGGCTGCACTTCCCCCTGTACGGACATTCCTTGGCACCTCGTCACATTGTGGGTGCCTTAACATCTGCGGGGTATTGATCTTGTACCTTCATTCCGAGTACAAAACACTTAACACACATTATCTCGTTCTTCCCCACCAAAGCCCTAGGAACACAGGCGACAAGAGCAGAAAAATGAAGTCTTTTCTTTCTTAATGTTTAATCAGCATTAACACACCTTGAAGTGCTATTGGATTTGGAGTGGTATTGTGTTAATATTAAAGCAAACTAAATTGTCTTGAAATGTAGAAAGCCCTTTTGGAAAAAGGAGCAGGGATAAGCTGAGAGGACGAGACAGGTGAGGTGCTCCGTGCTCCTCTGAGCTGGAAAAGAGCTTTTGCCCAGGTAGGATGCCTCAAGACGGTACGGTCAAAGAACTTTGTGTTCAAATCCTAGTCCTGCTTCTTGTCAAGTTATATAACATCTGATTTGCAGTTATTTTAATCTGTAAAATAAGGAGAATGATAATTTATTGTGCAGAGTTTTAAAAATGATTAAATGAGATTAAGAGATACCAAGGAGGGTCTAATAGGTGGTAGCTGGTACTATTATTAGCAGAGAGTCTTCTAGAGGGGCTCATTTATAGATTTTGTGAGAAAGAAGGTACTTGCTCCTGCAAGAGGAGACTGGTACTTCTGGCAGTAGATCAAGAGGGCTGCCTTTAAGATTGGGAAACATATTGACAGTTTGGAGGAAGGTGTTAGTTACCATGGCAACTTGGGAATTCATTTGGAGGGAGAGTTGTAACTGGAGGTTATCTCACTGTAAGAGACTGACGATGGAGATGAGAAAAAAGGGCCGTCTAGCAGGAACGAAATCACATTTTATATCTGTAGGAAATACTAAGAGACATGCTCCAGAGAAAGTTCTGTATGTGGGTCAGGCCTTCCGTGGGAGTGGGGGATGTGTCATAGTGGGCCTAAATGCAGCTGTGGATTAATTGCTTTTGTTCACATATAGTGGGTAGAAAAAATAAATATATGAATGGGATTTCAATGAGGTTTTTTTTTGCCATCTGAAAACATGGCATCAAACTGTTGCACGTTTTCCTACAGTTGGTTACCAGTTCCTAAGAAGGTTTCAATTACAAAGAGCATGCACCTTCATCATTTAGTTTGTTCCTAAGGTAAATGACATAATGAATACTGGTGTTTCCTCTTGATTGGGCAATTAAGACATATTTTTTTTTTATAAAGGCTCTTTTAGTAATACTACTCGATTACTGATTTTGGAAAAGCTTTTTGGTATGATGTATATAATGTCCATCGTTAGTTTGATTCTTTAGTACATCTGCTGTTACCTGTTACCATTTTCTAATTGCAACCTTGCCCAGACATGGAGGAATGGACCAAATGAAAGCCCTTATAACAGCATGATTCTAGATTTGCTCTTTGATTCTCCATGGGCCTTCAGTGCACATCATATCCACTTCTCTCCTACCCTTTGAAGTTGGGTGTGGCCACATGACTTGCTTTGGCCAGCGAAATGTGGCCATATGTGGCACTTCTGGGCAGAAGCCATTGCCAGTATGAGACCGTGCAGTGTTCTCTTTTCGTGCCTTGGTAATGTGAAGGTTTGTGACTAGGTAGAGCCTCTGTCAACCTGGATCCTTAAACAGCAATGATGGACATGTTCTCCCCTCTTAAGTCCCAGTGGAGACATATAATAATGAAGAAATGAGATTTGGGAGATGTTTCTTACTACAGCAGAACCCAGCTCATCCTCACTACTTCAGCAGACATTTAACACATATTTATTGAGTATTTACTGCATGCTGGGCATTATTAGGTTGGGGTATAACAGTGAATAAGACAGACAAAACCTCTCTCCTTATAGAACATAAAGATTCTATGAGAGAAGACAGACAATAAATAAATAAATAAACAAATGAAAAAAGATGATTACAAATTGAGATAAGTGCTCTGAAAGAAAATAAACAAGTTCATGTAATAAGCAAATATCCAAAGAGCAAAGAGGTCATGAGAAGAAAATGGGAGTCCCCCAGAACCCTTGTTAATGTTCTTTAATAGTTCCTGATATGTCTTAAGACTCTGGGTGCTTCCGGAGTAGTTTCATTTGCCTTGGAAAAAAGAGAGCATCAAAGGTAAGAGAGAAATGTGTTGTATTACTTGGCAGCATTGTGACAAAATTAAGTAGCTGGTGTATTTCAAAATAAACTGACAGTCGAGAATGAGATCAGTTTGCTTTTTTATCTTTGAAAACTCATTAGCATCCCACTGGGTTTACTGGAGATGAAATCTGAGTTTTGTTTATGTGTTGTGTTAAGTCTCTCCTGGAGAGCGCCCATTTTCAGCAGCCAGCCTGTCCTGACATCTGCTTGCTTGGTGGACACTGGGCTGGTTTAGTAGTGTTAACCTGGCTCTGCAATTGAGGGGAAGTAGAACAGAAAGAGATACAAATCCTTTTATCTTACCTAATACGATTTTGGAAGCAAATAGAATGATTAAATATTTCCTTAAATTTTCCATAAATGTCCCCAGTGGAAGTCTTTGGACTGGCTATCCATTTTCTGAAAGAAGCGTAAGGATAGAGCTCAGGTCTGGTTGTTGAGAGGCACTGATTCCATTGCTCGCTGGCAATGATTTGCTTGTGGGACTGTAAGACCATAAGAGGTCTCTTGGTACTAGATTGGGCAATACCTATTCTGCTTTGCTGGGAAGAAGTGAGAAAAGTGGTGCTTGGAGTTGTCATGGGGAAGGGGGAGTTTTATCTGCTTTTCTCTTCTCTCTTTTCATTGGGGCAAACCAGAGGATTGAGAGTAGGAGAAGGTCCGGAGAGGAGGCATGTTTAAATGAGAGTTAAAAGGAGAACTGACTCATTCAAAGACTGGGCATTAGGAGAAAGAGTGTGGACTGCTGAATTCCGTGTGCAAATTCAGAAAAATGCTTTTGTGACCACACTGAAAAGGAAACCAGAGGCTTCTGCATGCTGAAGTTTGCCCTTCATCAGTCAAACCAGTCTTTTGATCATCATCCTCGGAGGTAGATTAAGAATCTGTAAGCTGGAGCCCAGACATTTTTTTTTTTCCTGTCTTGAATATTTTAGTCATCTCATGTTGGCACATGCTCTGAAAATCCCATCTGGGTGAAACTTTGGGGAAGTAGGAAAATGGATAAAAGTAAGAACTATCCAGCATCGAAGATATATATGGTCTTGCAAATACATGGCTATGTTGATGTAGTGTAAATTTTCGTGCCAGGCCACATGCCAATAATTTAATGATGTGTATAGCAAAGTTCCTTGTTAGCCCCATTCAGAAACCCAAAAATGAGTTGCAATACTGAAAGTATTGAAGCTGAAGGCCAAAAACAACGATCATGTTACCTAGGGTCTCATGAATAATTCAGCTGACTTTAATGCTTTTTCCATGGTGAAAATAAAGCTGAAATATTTGGCATAATGCAGGCAAATCATAACCTCTTTGGGGGGGGATGGTTGGTTATGAGGAATGTGAGGAAGGGTGGAGAAAAATAAGGAATCTTTTCTTATTTCTTTTAACCAAGTATATGGAATCTCTAAACATTCCACGTCTAAAGAAGTAAATATATAAAAATTCAAGTTGAGAGTTTAAAGGTGTTTCTTTGAATGCTCATTAATAGCAAAAGATTTTGTTTGGGCTTAAGAAATACTCAGAAAGGGGTGCCTGGGTGGCTCAGTCGTTAAGCGTCTGCCTTCGGCTCAGGTCATGATCCCAGGGTCCCGGGATTGAGTCCCGCGTTGGGCTCCCTGCTCGGCAGGAAGCCTGCTTCTCCCTCTCCCACTCCCCCTGCTTGTGTTCCTGCTCTCGCTATCTCTCTCTCTGTCAAATAAATAAATAAAATCTTTAAAAAAAAATATTAAAAAAAGAAATACTCAGAAAATTGCTCCTAAAGTCATAGACGGGTGGTCAGAGACATACCAAGAGAGAAGGAGTGTCTGATATACTTGGTGATATGCAAGCCAAGGAGTGTTGGTCTATTTCAGGAAAATAAGAATAATAAAATAATAATAAAGTAATAGTCCTTGGACAGGAACAAAAAGAGCTTACAGATATTCTTGAAAGTGTGTGCAAATTGGATTACTATAAATTGAATCATAATTTAATGAGTCTTTTTAGGAAAACATTATAACAAGACATGCCAGAAGATTAGAATTATTTTTTGTAAAGTGAACATGTTTTCTTCTGTCCAACTTTAAATCTTCAAGATTTCTCTCCAGACTTTTAAATCTAGGTTTTGACTTAAATTGAGACTTTTGCTATCCAGGGGATAAAAGCTCTAGACATTCTGTATCTTCTTAAATAAATACATGAATTCTCCAATTCCTTTCTACTTTTCTCCTAAAAATAATGAGAAGACAAGTGAGTTAATAGACTCTAAGAATGTTCTGGCTGAAAGGAGCTTAGTGGTTAACTAGTGCAAGTCACTCATTTGACAGAAACCGAGGCCTAGAGACGTTATGTGATTTGTCCAGAATCTCCTATTACCATAGAGATTGTGACTTCTTATGAATAGGGCAAAAGAATCCAAAGAAAAAAATACTCTAATGTATTAAAAAAACATATGGGAAAGGAAACAGACCTGGTTGACATGGTCCATTTGTTTCACCCTCCATGCTTTTTATTGCTTGAATATGATGTGATGCCTGGAAGTTCAGTTGCCATTTTGTGATATAAAGTGCTATGCTAATTCTCTAAAGGAGAACAGATGGTGCCCTGAATCCCTGATGACACCATCAAGGTGCTTTACCAGCTTTACACTTCTTGCCTCCAGGCTTCTCATTGAAGTTCTTCTTTGAATATCATGGACAAGGTAATTCCACACAGAAAACCAACAAATAGGACACAGTTTTTAAAAATCTGTTTGAAGTCATTGGAGAGCTAACAAAGCAATAAAACATGATGGGGCCAAGATTCTAGAGAACAAGGAAATGTAGAGTGGCACTGGGGCAACTTCTCCCCCCAAGGGCATCTGCTGATTCTGGAAGAGGAAGCTGAGGCAGCTGAGAAGCTAGAAACCTAGTAGAACTTTCAAACACTCATGGGCTGAGGGGTAAAAAATTATATTCAGAACCTGCCAAGAAGAGTGGGCTACAGTAAATATCCTGAGCTTTGGGTTGATAACTCTGCAGGGCTGAACTTTAGGATTAAGCATAACTGGAAATGGGCTAGTCTTCCCAAGGACTGAAGCTTGGGTTCATCTCTTCTCATTCCTTGATTAGATCAAGGATTTTGAGTGGATGATCAGTTTCCTTGAATCCTGTTTGGAGAAAAAAAAATGTCATCCTACCTCTTATATTATTATATAATCTTTTCGTGTAAAATGGTCAGTATACAATGAAAAATAACCAGACATATGAGATGATATGATGACATGATTTGAAACCAAGAGGAAAAACAGGCAATAGAAACAGATCCACAAAGGATCCAGGTAATGGAGCTGTCAGACCTGGACTAAAAAATAGCTTTGCAAAATAGGCTTAAGAGTAAGAAAAAACCAAAATTGGTAATTCTGGCAGAGATCTGAAAACTAAAAAACTGATATGACAATTATAAAACTAAAAAAATATAATAAATGAAAGTAAGAAGGTATTGGATGGATCTCATGCAGTTGAAAATAAAAAGAATTAGAAAGCTAATGATAGTAGAAAGAAGAACAGATACCAAAATTATTTTTTTTTTAAATAGAAAAAGGATACTAGAGATACAAGAAATCTCCCATAGAAAAAATCTAACACACTTAGTAATCTGAGGCCCAGAAGGAGAGGACAGAGAGACCAGGATAAAAACAATATTTAAACACGTAATGCTGTGTTGTTTTCCCAAACTACAAAATATATCAAACTAAAGATTCAAGAAGTATTTTGAATCATGCAGAATCAATCAAGAAAACCACACCAGAGGCAATCATAGTAAAACTAAGAAACAAAGACAAAAAGAAAATCTTAAGAGCAACCAAAGGGAAAACAAAGATCTGTTATTATCCTCAATGGAGAATCGATAAGATGGACAGCCAAATTTTCAACAGAGGTGTGTGGGGGAAGGAAGCAAAAATGAATTGGTATCTTCAAAGTGTTCATGGACTATTTTAAGATAGACTTAAGACAAAAGCAAAGGTAGGGATAAGAGCAGAAGAGTAATGTATATAAATTGTCTATGTTATGACAAATAGAAATAAAAGTGAGAGTAGAAGAGGGGGAGGGCACATAGAATAGAGTCAGATTGCCACAAAATTAATGCACAGGTGTCAAAAGAGTCATTGAAAGCTGACAAGCCAAATAGTAGGAGACTAAGTAAGGAAAAAAGGGGGGCTATGGATATTATAAAAGTATTAGTGTAAAGATAACCCCTAGAACAAAGTATATAAGCTCCCAAATAGAAAAGAAAAAAAAAAAAGAGGACTATAGAATGAATATAGCATAATAAAAACAGTAAAAATAACATAAAATGATGGGGTTGAGACTGAATCTGTCAGTCATATACAAGTATAAATGAGCCAAAATTCGCCTAAATAAAAGAAAAATATTTTCAGGTGGTTCTCAAGCAAAATATACCTCTACTGCACACAAGAGACATACCTAAGACAAAAGGATTCAGAAAGGCTAAAATTATCAGTAGACTTTGAAAAACATATACAAGGATGTTCTTAGTTACCAAAATGCACATGAGAAGGATGTTCTTAGTTACCAAAATGCACATGAGAAGAGTAGATAACAGGGATTGTAGTAATAGTCACACAGTGGAATACTCCGTCTATATCAGTAAGCATATATGAAGTAGAAGTACATAGAACAACATGGATGAATCTTATGATCATAATTTTGAGCAAAAGAGACACAAGAGTACATGGTATATGATTTCATTTAAAAAGTTTTCTATTTTATTTATGTGTGTTTCCTCTTTATTGAGGTATAATTGACATAAAATTGTAAGATATTTAAAGTGTACACCATGGTGATTTGATATTTGTATACATTGTGGAAGGTTTTCCTCCATCTAGTTACTTAACGCATTCATCACGTCACATAATTTGTCTTTTTGGGGGGAGAGGGTGAGAACATTTAAGTTCTTTTTTCCTAGTGAATTATAATTATATAATAACAGTGTTATATATGATTATTAAGACCATAGATTCCTTCTGCCTGTTTTAAAACTTTGTATTATGATTCCATTTATATGAAGTTTATAAACAGGCAGACAGAAGGAATCTGTGGTGAGAGTAATCAGGATTGTGGTCCCCTTGGGGGAGGGTGACGGGAAAGGGGCCACAAAGGGACTTCTAGAGCACCAGAGCACCTGAGCACCCTTTCTTGATCTAGGTGCCGGTTGCGTGATTTTTTTTTTTACTTTGTTGAAAAAAATTTTAAGCTGGATACTTAAGAGTTGTGTCTCTTCTTATATGTATATTCCATTTTAATAAAAGGCTTCCATTTAAAAATATGAACTGTTTACAAGCAAAAAAAAAAAGCAGTGGGTAAAGTCCCATGGAATATTGCATTTAGAGTCATTGGAGAGAATGATTTTTAATTCCAATTTATACGAATACTGTCTCTAGGCTCTTGAAGGCCATTTCCTTTTCCTTATGATATTGCAGGATTGCTCCCTCGATTTGTTTTCATCACCTCCACGTTAAAAATAGAGTCCAGAAAAATAAGATAGAGAATTCAGAAGTCGATCTAAATCCACGCAGGAATTTAGCATCGAGTAAGAAGAGCATGTTGTTTCAAATCGGTGGGATAGGAGGGAAGGATGGAGTTTTGAGACAACTGGGTAGCCATTTAGAAAATTTTAAATTGGATCCTTATCTTCCTCTTTAAATGAAAGTAAATTTTAGATGGGTTAAAATATACATGTAATTTAACCATAAAAACAGTAAAAGAAAACATGGGAGAATATTTTTTATAAGACCAGTGTTCTAACTCCTGAGCTATGGAGCCGCCCCATGTGAGAATACTTTTTTAAAACCGTAGAATATAATCTAAACATGAAAGAAAATTTAGAAGCTATATGAGTAAAGATCGATAACTTTTACAAGTTCCAAATGATTAAAAAATATGAAGTCAAAAGATGAAGTGAGAAATATATTTGTAGCACATGGCAGAGTGCTCCATTTCTTTTATGGATAAAGTACTCATACAGTCAACAAAAAGTAAAAAAAAAAAAAAGGTCACTAATCCAAAAGAAACTATGAGCAAAGAGCATGAACTGTTGATTCAAAGAAACAAACAAAACACCACAGGCTTATTGCAACATACAAGCAAACCAGTGTAGGAAAGGATGCCTGGATCTCACTCATCAGTGAAAAATACAAATTTAATTATAACTATAGTACTGAATCATTTTGCACGTATTAGGTAACAGTATCTGCTAATACAGTGTGTTCTCAGGGTACAGGGCAGTGGGCAGTAGTAGTCTTTTTCATCGTTGGTTGGGCAACATCTGAAAGAATTTGGAATGTGTATACCCTTTGACCTAGCAGTTTCCTTCCAAGACTTTATTCTGTGGATATACTCGTGTGTGCATTCAAAACAGTGTTGTTTATGGTAGCAAAAAATGGGGAACAATGGCAGGGACCATCAAAAGGGGACTGGTTGTATACACGAGAAAGTGCAGCTATCCAGTGGAATGCTGTGCAGCCAATGGAAAGAAGGAGCAGATCAATGTGTACTAATACGAAACATTCTCCAGGATACGCTATGAAATGAAAAGAAACATGGTGGAGAGCCACATTTTAAAGAGGGGGGAGGATGCATGTACGCAGATGTTTGTGTGCACACAGAATATATCTGGAAAGATACATAAGGAAATAGTACCAGTGTTTCCTCAGAGGTATGGAACTTTGAGGCAGGGTCTGGGATAGGAGAAAAACCTACTTGTCATTGTTTACTCTTCGAAAATGGCCTGTGTGTGTCCCTGTCCCTCCCTCCACCCTGTGCATGTTATACCCATTTAGGGAAACATAAGACAAAATCACTTCTGTCCATAGTGATTCTTAGCAGAGATGCTGTTGCCCTTTGGGGTTGTATTGTGTCCCTGTCCTTTTGGACTAAATGCCAGTAGCACTTCCCCCATCATTGTGGCAACTCCACAAGGCCTCTGTCGGTTCTTGAGCACCCCAGGCTATGGGGTGGGGTGGTGGTGCTGTTTGAGTTAAGAATCTAACTTCTCTTCAGGGTTTCTCAGTTCCTGGGTTCCGTTGGCCTACCAGGACCTCCACGTGGGCAGCTGTGGACCTTTACCTGGAGGAGAACCTAAGTAAATGTCCTTTCTGTAACTCAGGGTTTTTGGCCAGTAGCAGTGGAGTTGACTGGGGCCATGACTGGTTAGGGAGCTCTAACTAGGCAGAATTACACCTTCACTGGGCAGAGGTGTAGCGCTCAGGCTTTGATAATAGTGGGCAGGAGTTTAGGAAGCAGAATTTTGGTTCCCTACTCTTAAAAGGCATGGAGGATTGGTTGTATCCTAATAGGATTGGTTCATTTTTTTCTGTGGTGTGCTTTGTAGCTTTCTTGTAACAACAACAACAAAATCCTCCCACGCTATTCTGTGCCAACAGTTTTCTGAGCTGGAAGGGACAGATGTTTCAGTTGGGAAATTGGCATCTGTCTCGCCCCTCACTGTGGTGTGTGCTTCCTCCAAGCCCAGACCCATGTAACACTGAATTAACATTACGTTTCTCATGAGACTCATGGTGAAGAACCAGTCAGACTCTGGTCTTCATGGAGTCCATTAGAAGAGCAAAGATGGAGGGTGAGCAGCGATCTCCCTGGACAAGGAGGAATGATGCTCCTGCCTTGTCTGCTTCACAGTGGACAAGGAATGGTTCTGGTCCTCCTGAAACAGGAGGCAAGCTTTTGAGACACCAGAGAAACCCTAAGCCTTTGGGCTTCTGTTGTTTATCAGGGTCTTACAGCCCAGACACATCCAGGGGTACAACCTTAACCATGTCTTCTCAGAACATACCCAGAAATTCTTTATTTTGAGCACTTTTTGTGCAGTGCATCGATCAGGTGCCTTCTGTTAGGATATTTTTTCTAAGTGGCACACTAAATCATAGGAAATTCCCAGCTTTTCCCAGCCCTCCCGATTTTCTCCTGTTTTAAAAAACTGGATTTTCTTTCATTCTTTTTCTTCCAGCTTCCCATCCCCTCCCTCCCCTCATCGCCACCACCCCTCACTCCTGCTCAGGGGTGGGGCGCCCCCAGAGTCCTGCCTCAGAGCATTGTGGGCATAGTGCTTATGCTGATTTTTAAAAACATTTTAAGTCACATGTATTGCTTTTTTTCCTAATTGGAAAAGCAACATGTTTATCATAGACAGTTTGGAAAATACAGGAAAGCAAAATGAAGAAAATAATTATCAAGGAAGTCAATACCATTTTCTTTTAAAGCATCATTTTCTCTCCCTCTTTGCAGCCCAAACACCTTCACTTCTCATTTTACATCTTTGAGAATCTGGGGACTGGCGCAGATAGTTGGAGGTCCCTGGAAGTCTGTGTTATAATTGTACTAAAGTATCGCAGGTGGCCCTTGGCTGTGCTTTGAAGCCTTGCAGAATGGGAGAGGGCATTGCATCTCTGGAGGACATTTGGCTCTGGTCACCTTCCAAGGAGAGTGGCTTCTGGGAGGTAGGAACGAGCAGAAGTAGTGGGTGTACTAGACCGTGCTGCGGTTTTCCTTCCTAATACCTGGTCAGCTTTTGCTATTGGACAGGGGAAGAGGATGTCTGGGGATTTGTGTTTTCTACTAGAATTCAAAACTCTGTCACCCTGGCTCTTCCTCAGTGTCCTTGCATTTTTTAGGGTGGAACCTCTTCGTTGTGAAATACTGATTATTCATGCTGTTGAGTTTTTCAGAGAAGAATTGGGATCCAGAGTGAGAACCTTTCTGCTAGAAAGCTCTGGACTGTTGCTCTTGGCTCATTCGCGGCACATAGTGACTGTAGGACTAAGTGACAGAGAGGTCTGATGTCCCTTGGTTTCAGACTGCCTCAGGCCCCGGAGCCCCTCTTGAGGACAGCAGTGTGAACGGTCAAAAGAGATTGCCCCTCAGAGTTAAGGCTTCTGGGAGAACTTTTCATTTTCTCAAAATCCCTTCTGTGGGTAGTCAGTCATTATGTTGAGAGGTGACAATTTACAAGCTTTTCCAGCTGATGCCATTGTTGTGATATCAGTTACGTGTTCCCACAATTAGGTGTTGGGCTTAGGAGTGTAGGTCATTGTGGCGCAGGCAGCCTTGCAGAGTTCCTTTGCTCCCAAATGCTTTATTTTTTCCCACTCTTTCACCCAGTCGATTCTGATACCTTAGCATCTTTTCCTATACCAAAATCAGGAGGTATTTTTACTCCTTATTCTCTCTCGGAAAATTCTGTATCTTTCAGAACAGGGGGAAAGGGAAGCAAGCAGGCTTATTAATAACTATGGTGGTTTAAAAAAAATCTTGCAGATTATAATTTTTCAGAGAAGAATGTGATGTAAAGATTCTTTCTGCCACCCTTCCTGCCAGACGGCTCACGAAGAAGCATATATTCCTGAGCATCGCTGGCAGCCATCTGATTTCTCTCTCCACTTCTGCCTTAACGTTCTTTAACTTTCTTCTTTGTCCATTCTGGGATGGGGGTGGCAGATGAATCCAGAGAAGTTGTTAAGAGTGACCTTTAGTTGGGCATAGCTTCTTTATTATGTATCTCTAAGCAAGAGCCTTTACTACGTTTTCCCAAAAGTCCCCTCTTGGTGCTTGGCTAGGAGCCCGCTGTCGTTTTCCCCACAAGGCCGAGTAGTAGGTGCTCAATAAAGATGTATTGGATTGAAGTGGTTAGAATTAAATCTGATTTGTATGTAATTTTATATTCGAATAAAGTCTGCTCCCAGTCTAAGTTACCTTTATATACTTTTATATACTGCTGCTCTGAAGATTGTCATTTCCCAAATTTTCCTTTCTTGGTTCCTTTTCACCCATTTGCTTCCACTGTTCCAAATTTGGGCATATTGGAAGTGAGACTAGGTGGGTGTGGAAATAACTTTGTCGAATTAAATTGTTCAGTCAGGGGAAAATAGGGGAAATGGCTCAAACCATCAGAATCTTTTGTCTGGGTCTTAGGGTCAGAAAGTGGAAATCCTGGTGGAGCAGAAGTGACAGGAATACCTTGTTTTGCTTTAAATCCCAATTTGCCTTAGAGCATCCATCTGCCATGTGGTGACCGCAGGCCTTCCAAAGTTCTTGGGTTTAACTCCCACAGGCAACAACAGCTCCTGTGGGATAGGTGGGGAGTACTCATCCCCTTCCCCGGGGCCTTCCAGAGCCTTCTAGGCCTACCCTAGCCCCTTTTTCCTCCCCTTGAGCTCTTGGCCCTTGGCTTCCCACGTCCATTCCCCACACACCTACCCCATGAGAGTGAGGTAAAAAAGCCTTTAGCTTTCTGTCTGCCCTGCTTTCAGTCCCAAGGCAGCAGGAAGTACAATTCCAGCCCCTTTCAGCCCCTTCTATGTGGGTGTTAGACTGAGCATTTAACTTCTCCTTCTTCATGAAAATGCACATTAGCTATTCAGAGACTTAATCTCCTAATGATTTGTGTACGTTGGTAAAGAGCAAAAGCCATCATCCCTGCCTGGTATATTCAGATGTTCCCGTTGGTACACTGATGGCAGGATTTCAAAAGCGAAGGACCGTTTAATTTAATTTTGCAGATGGCAGAACGTACTGCAGGAAGCTTGGTCACAATATGCCCCCTCCCAGGAGAGTAGCTTCAGTAAATTCAGGTTGCCTGAGGGGCTTGGATGTAAGGAATTGAACCCTCTGACTTCTTTTCTCCTCCACTCCATTATAAAATATATTTTTGGGGGAAAAAAGGGGGAGGAGAGAAAATTGCCTGGGTTGAAAAGCCAGTGACTGATGTGGGATTGCTGTTTGTAACGATGCTGCTCTGGACATATGGATTATGACCAGCTACAGATTAACTCGTTCCCTCTTTAATTGTTTTATGGCCTCATCCTTCTAAAATTGCCCCCTTGTGGCCTGAAATCCTTCCTGGGGTTTTCCTTAGTCTGGGGACTGTGCTGGCCATTGAGAAATAAATCTCCCCGTTTCCTGGGGCCTAGGTCCTCATTGACACTGAGGAGAGGACCAATGGGGAATGTTCTTTTAACTTTTAATTTTATTTTTAGGGTGCTGTCTTCCCGTAGAGAAGCAGGCTCAGGCCTCTGAACTGGTACTGCAAGCAGTGGATATTTGCTGCCCAGTCCTCTTACGGTCTCAGGAGTGGAAGTCCCAAGCTGTTGGCTTTTAGGCCAGCCCCCAAAATGTGTGCCTATGTCATCCTTGGGGCCAATAGGCACACCCAAGATCTTGGTGGTTTTCACAGTCTGGCCATTGGATAAATTTGATTTCAAATCTTGGCCGGGTGAGAAGTTGTTTCTCTTCATGTTTCAGAGCCATGCTGCCCTATGAAGAAGTCTGTGTTGGATAGGCACAAACCTCTTTCTTCATTAATCATTCTAGATGTAGCTATATGCATTCAGAGACTTGAACAAAATGATCTTCCTAAAACTTCTGTTTGTTTCTCCGTAGGTGAAGGTAAACATAAATAGCTCATGGATAAGTTGTGAGCTGTTAAAAGTTTCTGGTTTTTTGGAAACATCTTTCCTTTCTTTGTTCTTTTCTCTTTCTTTGTAGTGGCTGCCGTTCCCACCTGCAGGAAACTATGTGTGAACAGAGGAGGATCTGATAGTATAAATTTCTACTTTTGGCTTAACCATTACGGCTGAGTGTAACTGAACATTTGTACTTCAATCATTGATCTCCATCTGTGACTAGGAGGCCCTGTTCTTGTTTTAGCCATCACCAAGTAGGTGATGAGAGAGTTGTAATCTGTGCTATAGGTTTAGTCATTTATTTATTCACCACTCATCTGTCCATTCAACAGATATTTATTGATCATCTATCATACCAGACACTACTTAGATGCATTGTTTAATAAAACCCAAATCTCTGAGAGTTAATATTCCTGCAGGAAAAGTGGGAGATAAACAATACACATGATGAATATGTAAATTACTTAGTATTTAGAAGGTAATAAGTACAATAAGGAGGCTCAGGATTGCTGGGTAGTGGGGTCAGGTTGCATTTTAAAATGCCGAGTGGGGAGCTTTTAGGGGAGGCCTTATACAGTAGGTCACATTTGTGCTAAGATTTGTGCAGAGATTTGAAGGAGGTGAGAGGGTGTAAGTGGATATTGGGGAGAGATTTCCAGGCAGGGGCAACAGCCAGTGCAAAGGACCTGGGGTAGGGCCCTAAGGCTCAAGTGTGCTTGCTGTATTTGAGAAATAGCAAGGAAATCACTGTGGCTGAAGCAGAGTGGTCTGGTGGGGGAGTGGAGGGGTAGCAGGAGATGATGTCAGACAGGAGGGGGGGGTATATAGGGGAAGGACATGTTTGATCATGTTATGCCATGTAGGCCATTGGCTTTTACTCTGTAAAGATCTTGTGTATATCTATATCTATATCTCTCCATCAACATTTATATCTGTATCCGTATCATACTTGGTATCATTAGATCTTACAGCTTTCCATCTCTTACATGTTTTTAACTCCATGCCATAACGTCTCCGTTTAGGAGTTGGGGGTGGAGGGGAGGTTGATTATGAAGGATGGTATAGGAAGACTTGCATTAAGACTTGCTGGAGACCTGGAACCTGTGCTTTTCTGAGACTCGGCAAACTGCTGAGATTCCTCCCCTCCCCTTCCCTGTCGCATGGAGCGGGAGGACTGCATGGCTCTCTCTTAATCCAGCCTCTCCCCTTCTTCTGTTTCAGGAATCTCAACTATGATTTCTGGCATATGTGGCATGATTTTAGTCGCTTTCTCAAGATGTTTCCATACTGTTAGCTCTTTTACCCCAGAGAGCATCCCGAAACACTTTTCTTTCTATACCACCTACATGATACTTTCTCATTCTCTGTTCCGACAGCGATTAAGCGAGGAAGTGGAAGCGAAAGCACCCCGAAACTCCCAACTCCGGGAAGCGAGGGGCTGGCTGCATCACTCTTCCTTATGCACGCACACACCTACACCCACAGAAGCTTAGTCAGAGGCTTACTCGGGAGGCGTTTCTTTAGGGGAATGGGTTCTCTCTTGGCCTCATTGGATGGATAGCGGACATATCTGGGTCCAGTTTAGCTCCAGCCTTTTGACCAAGTCCCTGTATTTCTTTGTGCTAAGAAGGCCAGTGGTGGTGTGGTTTTCCACGGGAGGATGCGGAATGGTTTATTCTGGATGAGAATTTCATCTTGTGTACCTGATTTTCTGTTTGTTTTCTTTTTAAGAGCTGTTGTATTACTGCCTGATGTCTCCAAATTGATCTTGAAAAAACACTGACCAGAGCCCTGTCCACAGAGCGTTTTTCCGACTACAGATCGTGACCCCTTTGCTGAGTGGGTCGTGAAACCAATTTAATCGACCACTCACCAGCTTTTTTGAAAACGTAAATAGAATAGGATAAAAAAAGGATAGAAAATATCAAAGTGAATTGGATGTAGAAAAGATAAATATAGTTGCATCAGACTTTTCTTAGGGATGTGTTTTTGTGTGTGTGTGAGTGTGTGTGTGAGCGCACATGCATGCACATACTGGAATCACAATGTAACGTGAGTTGCTTGTTAGGGGCCCTAGTCAGCAAAAGTTAAACACCGTCTTAGGCTATCCAGAAGTTGCGTTTGCTTAGTATGTGACAGATGAGGATAGATGAGCAGTGAGTTCTTCAGAAGGTTGTATCTCCATGAGATAAAAGTAGAAGTTCAAATGACAGCTTTTAGTTAGAAAAACAACCCAGATTAGGTTCGTTACTCCTCTATGAAGGTAGAATGTGCCAGAACATTATGCTCTTCAGGTCAACAGGAACTAAGCTTGTTGTTTCTCTCTGCACAAAGAACTGGGCAATTTCCAGTGGGAACTCCCCTCTGGAGTTGGAGAGAGAAGGGGAAGGAAGAGTGGAGAAAGGAGGCAGTTAGGCAGAAATCTTCATTGTGAGTCAGGTTGACCCAGGATCTGCACATAGTTAACTCGAAGACTTTGTTGGAATCTGCCAGAGATTCATTGTTGAAGACAGGGAAAGCACAACTCATTTCCATTTATTTCAATTCAGTATTTATGCCAGCTCTGTGCTAGGTGCTGGGATGTAACAGTGAATAAGGCATGGTCTTGGACTTGTGGCGCTCCTAGCCTGGCAGGGAAGACAGATGTAAATTGCTAATTACTGTACATTGTGCTGAGTGTCATAATTGAGAGTGTGTATAAAATGCTCTGGGATAGAGTTTATGAACTAGAGGAACTATGCTTTCAGGCTTTCATTCTGAGAAATGTGCCATTTAATAATAAAGAACTGGAATAGGGGTTTCTTATCAGAAAGTTGGAGAAGACACTGTACTAGAAAGGAAAATGAAATTTCTGAGAGAATCCGGTTCATCTAGTCAGGCTACTATGTTATTTTGTGTCTTTTACTCTAAACGTATTTTGATATTTTTAAAAAATTATTCTATAATATATTTAGACATAATCCCTGCCTGGAAAGTCTGGAGACACATAAAACAATTAAAACAATTTTCTATAATGTCCTTAAAAAACACTGACAAACATAACAAATAGGAACTTGAGTGCTTCCTCTGATGGAACCCGCAGCACTTTCTCATTGATCTTTAAAATCAGTAGTAACTTTTCGGGACATGTAACATCATGACTAATTCTACATGAGAAATAGGAAGTCACAGAGTGTGTTCAAGGTCTAGAACACGGGTCTCCCCAATCCAGGCTAATTTACTTCTGTCAACTGCGTGTGGCCCATGACCGTGGAACCAGACTGAATCAAGAGCTGACTTTTAAGGTCTTTTATTTAGTTTTTATTTTGTGAAGTACAGTGGTGTTTGTTTTTATTTATTTTTTTAAAAAGATTTATTTTAGGGAGGGGGGTGCAGAAGGAGAGAGAGAATCCCAAGCAGACTCTGCGCCCAGCTATGAACCCGACGTGGGGCTCAATCTCAGAACCCTGAGATCACAACCTGAGCCCAAACCAAGCGTTGGATGACTAACCGACTGGGCCACCCAGGCACCCCTCCCTTTTTTTTTCTTAATTGTCAGCTGACTTCCCCGTGAAGTTTGTTCCTGCTGACAAATTCTGAATATACCCATCTATGGATTTGAACAGCAGAGTGTTTTTTTCAGAGGTGTGAAATGATCAGGCAGCCTCATAACTGTAGACATATTGTATATTATGAAGCATTTTCTTCTTCTTGTCTCTTTCTGGGAGTGAGTAAAAGCAGCTGGTAAAATCTTTTCCACTTACATCGTTTGAGACATGGCCTTCCAGTGGTGTGAGGTGGGTGGGCAGAAGATAAAGACTTACCACAGTTTTTGGATGAAGAAAGTGAAACCCAGAGACCCAAATCTTCTGACTCATGCAGATATCCTGCCGCTGCCTCTACATGTCTAAATGATGGCACTGATCTACCCGCAAGATCAGAGCTTGTGTTGTTTTTGCTTTTGTTGCTGTTGTTTAGTTTTGTTTTGTGTTAATGTTTGGAAGCACTAGACTTTTTGTGTCTTGGAAGGTCTTTGCGTTTTACTTTATTTGGAAAATTCAGGTTGAGGGAATCATAAGAAGAGTTTTGGAAACCTTGAACTCTCCGAAATAAAAAGTCTCACATTTCCCCTCTGCTTTGGTTCTCTGTTGGAGAAGAGCATTTATGTCATTAAAAACACTGTAGTTTGCTTATCTCATTTCTACACTGTGTTCATATTAATGGATTCCCATTGCTCTTAGCAAGAAATGCCATTCTTCTTCACACTATTTGCAGTACTCTCCAGGCTTGACCCCTGCCTCTCTCTTTAATCAGTCTTGTCTTTTTTCATTCTCCCACTTAAACTTTATGTTCCAGCTACTTTGAATTTCGTAGATTATTTCAATTCTTTGCGGGTATGTGGCTTCTTTTCTATTGCCTCAGGGCCTTTGAACATGCTGTGCCCTCTGGGCTGGAACACTTTTCCTGCCCTCTTCCTCTGGCTCACTCCAATCCTCCAGGTCTTCTGGGAGCCTGTCACTGAACCCTAGACTGTCCATTCCCATTAGCATCCGCTTTTCCTGTGCTAATGGGCTCATCACATTGCAGTTACTTTTTATAGTCTGTCTTTTCTGGTAGACTAGCTTCCTTGGGAAGGCAGGCCTAGAGTCAAGAGAAAGGAAACTAGCTAAAATTACTGGAGTCTGATTAAAAAGACTTTTATATTAGACTGGCATTTCACTAAATTTTAAAATTTATGAAGTCCTTTCAGAGTAATACAATTTCGTGAACCCCCTCGGAGTTTAAAAAACAATGGTCCATTGTCATTTTTATAAACTATAATAAAGAAGTGAATTTAGGTAAAACATTTTCTTTTATATCAACATTATTAAAATTATACAGCTTATTTTAATATAGATTTAAATTTTTAATAGCCTCCATTATATAGAAGATAATTTTTTTCTTTCCTCATTGAACAAGTGATGTGCACTATTTAATTTTTTAAAATAAGTGATGTAACAAAGAGTGTGATTTGTCAAAAATAAATTTAAAAATAAAATATTGTGCTTAATTTGGAACCAAATATGCATGAATATGTAGTTGGAAATTTAAGGACCTATGAATACTTTTTTTTTTTTTAATAAGAAAAACTTTTTTTTTGGACCTAATGTTTAGAACTTTTGTATTTCGCACTCTATAAAAAAATGACTTCTTAAATATAATTTTTAAGTTTTGTTTCTAAATGGTGAGATACCACAGATGGTTCCGACTGCGTATCTGCAAGGCAATAACACATTATAGGTATGGAATGCCTTTCTTCCAGCAACTGAAAAGCCAATTTAGGTATGGTTATCCCTGTGTCTTACATTTTTCGCATTGGATCTGTAAGATTGAATCAGATGAACGCTAACACAGTGAGTGGTCTGGTGGAGATCGTCTTGATGGGAACTGGATGACTTGATGCTGTATTTATGCTTCTAACTGACAGTTGCATTTCATCATTAGTGTTGTTAGGCTTCTTGTTTTTTTTTTTTTTTTTTATTTGACAGAGAGAGAGAGAGCACAAGTAGGCAGAGAGGCAGGCAGAGGGAGAGGGAGAAGCAGGCTCCCTGCCGAGCAGGGAGCCTGATGCGGGGCTCGATCCCAGGACCCTGGGACCACGACCCGAGCCGAAGGCAGCCGCTTAACCAGCTGAGCCACCCAGGTGCCCCTAGGCTTCTTGTTTTTAACCCATGGTCCACTGTGGTTATAAATTTTATGATATGTGACTAAGAATTAAAACAATGAAAAACTGTAGCATGCTCAAAACCACCTTGGCCTGAATGGAGGTTGCTAAGTGTTGGGGGAGGGGAAAATAGGGAGTTGGTATTTAATGGGGACAGAGTTTCAGTTGAAGA
Source organism: Phoca vitulina (assembly GCF_004348235.1). Taxonomy (NCBI): domain Eukaryota; kingdom Metazoa; phylum Chordata; class Mammalia; order Carnivora; family Phocidae; genus Phoca; species Phoca vitulina. Next base: position 18,324,268 of record NW_022589729.1, on the reverse strand, counting down.
AGAGGAAGACATTCTGGAGATGGATGGTGGTGATGGCTGCACAGCAAATGTGAACATAATTAATGCCACAGAACTGCACACTTAAAAAAATGGTTAAAATGGTAAAATTTATACTGTGTATATTTTACTACAATAAAAAACCGCCTTGGCCTAGTTAGTGTTGTTTGACTCATCACTACTAACTGTTGTGTGCACTCATGTGATATGCAGAGGCTCTAAACTGTCCAATTTTAAAAGGAAGATTGGGAAAACATTTCTGTTGTTGATGTTTATTTATTTATTTATTTATTAAAAGATTTTATTTATTTATTTGACAGAGAGAGACACAGCAAGAGAGGGAACACAAGCAGGGAGAGTGGGAGAGGGAGAAGCAGGCTTCCCACTGAGCAGGGAGCCCGATGTGGGGCTCAATCCCAGGACCCTGGGATTGTGACCTGAGCTGAAGGCAGACGCTTAACGACTGAGCCACCCAGACGCCCTTATTGTTGATTTTTAAAAAAGACAATGAAGCAGCTGCCCTTGGCTGTGTGAAGGCTTTAGAAGACGTGTATCAACGGCTGGGGATTCACCATCTACTGCTTGGTCAATAGCCTTAGCAAATATAGGTGGAAGTATCAGGAGACCAGGTTTTGAGTTCTACCCAGGGATGGATGACCTCTGTAGTAAGCCCTATGATGCCAGGTTACTAGACCACATTTCCAGAGAGGACAAGCTATTGCTGCTTCCTTCCTAATCATGAAAAGAGCAGAAGATACAGGTAACAGTGACAGAATATAAAGGAGAGACATTGAAACCATGGCCTAGCTTTGTGGGCCACTCATGCCTCAGTATTTGCCATTGGGCTTCACTCATCAGTGACTGGGGATGGTCCTGGGATCCTGCCACTTGCTGACTGACACTGGTGGGTGTTGCTATGGGTTGGTTGAAGGGACAGGGACATGGACGTTGCCTGGTGGTTGTGTGTGTCACTAGGGCTCACAGGGGCCCTCTGTAATCTTCTCACGAGCCTATGTGATCTCTGTAATTCTGTAACCCTGGTTATTGCACGTTCAGAGAGTGTGAGCTTACTGGGAGGTGATAGTCTTATTTTCTGTGTATTACCAAAGACCATCACACGTTTTCATTTGTAGTATGCCAAGAGATTCTGGCATCTGGATTATGGAAGCAATATTGAAAAAAATATTGCAGTGGGAAGTGATATTTAGGAAAACCTTGCCAATTTACATTCTCACTGGGGAGCCTTGTCTTCACACTCTTTGGTCAGCCTTGGGCAATTAAAACTTTTGTTCCAGTAAAGTTTCCTCCTAAAAAGGTTTCATTAATTATGAAAAATGCCCTGTGGGCATTACATTGTGAACTCTTTTGTGGCTATCATAAATAATGGGGCAAAAACACTTGTCAATATGGTAGAGCTGATTAGATAATGCATCTCTCCTTTGATTTTTGGTTGGTTTTCTGTTTTAATTTTTAAAGGAATAGCTATTGCTTTCTTACAAAATGAGAAGTGCTCATTATAAAAAATCCAGGCGAAACTGAGAGGTACAAAGAAGTGAGCAGTGAATTGTTCCAACTCCCATTATACCAAAAGAGTTCTTCATTCTTTCATTTAATGAGTATTCCTTGAGTGAGTGCTTACTATGTGTTAGGCACCAGGGATCAGCAAGGATTAAAGCAAAGCCATTACTGTCATGGGGCTTATGTTCCAGTGGAAGGATGAGATGATAAATAAATACCTAAATAGATTTATAAATGTCATGAAGAAAAATAAAATGGGGTAAGGACATAGAGGAGCTCTTTTAAGGTGGAATGACCACAAAGGCTACTCTAAGAAGGTGACATCTGGGCAGAGAACTGAGTGAAGTAAGGGAGTTAACCATGTGAATGTTGGGGAAGCATGCTTCAAACCAAGGAAAGCATATGCAAAGGCCCTGAGGTGGGATTGTACTTGGCATGTTCTATGAACAGAGAGGTCAGTGTGGCTGGAGACCAGTGAGCAAGAGTGAACATAATGGAGAGACTGGTGAGATAGTCAGGGACTAGACCAGGGACTGAAGGCTTTAGAAATCCTTCAGCTTCTTTTTTCTCCAATGGGAAGCTGTTGGAGGCTGTTGAGCAGGGGATAGACTATAGACTGTATAGCAGCAGGACCCTTAGGAAGGTCCCACAGTAATTCAGAATAAAATGATGCTGATTTAGATGAAGTTGGCAATGGTGGGAATGGTGGAGGGGATAAGAAATGGTTGGATGCTGGACACATTTTGAAGGTAGAGCTAATTAAGGATTTGCTCATGAATTGGATTGGGAGTTTGAGAGAGAGAAAAGAGTCAGTACTAACTCTTAAGGTTTTTGGTCTGGCAGGTGAATGGGGGTGCTTTTAGTGAGATAGGGAACAGGGTGAGTATCAAGAACTGAGTTTGGGCATATTTAGTTCTAAGTACCTGTTAGCCATCCAAGAGGAAATATTAAGTCATTTATAGGAGGCAGGAGTTCAGGAAGCAGTCTAGACTGGAGATTCAAATTTGGGAAACACCAGACACAGAACTGGAAGAGATCTACTGAGAAGCAATTAGAGATGGAAACGAGGTCCTAGAACTGAGCCCAGGGAGCAATTAGAGGTTGGGAGGGAGGAGGAAGGTCCAGCGAAGGAGAATGAGAATGTGTGTCCAGGGGCATATCAGGAGAGGATGGTGTCTCAGGGCCAGGGAGTGAGCCCCTCTGTCCAGCTTGGTGGCGTGGAGTAAGCCACGTCCTGAGAACTGGTCGTGTTTGGCATTGTGGCGGTCATTCCTGCCACCGCGAGAGTGGACAAACACTGGCTACAAGAGAAAAAAGGGAAGAGAGAAAGTGGAAGAAGGGAGTATGGACAAACCTTTTGAGTTTTCTTGTAAGGAGAAGGCAAGGTGGAAAGAGCTCGGAAGGAGGGGGGAGATCAAGGGAAATGTGTGTGTGCGTGTGTGTTTAGTAAGATGGGGGAAAAATATAGCCTGCTTGTTTGCTTATGGGAATGATCCAGTAGAGGGGAAAATGATAATACAAAACATAAGCATACGATTTTAGTGAGCAAGAACTAATTTTATAAGAATGGCATTAGGCCATATGTGCTTTAAAAATAAAAACAATTGAATTTAATTTTGCTTGAATTTAGCAGAAGAAAAAGAAATTGAAGTGAAGGTGAAGGAATTGCTGAATGCCTCATAAGTGTTTCTTTGCCACAAAAGATCATAGCTCTTATAAGCTCTCCCAAAGGCTAAGAAAACGATTAGGAAGATCTTGAGGAGGCTGAAGTCATTATTAATATTTTAAACTATATTTTTAGCTCAGTCTTCACTTTGAGACAGATTGGCTGATCCCTTGCCTGGCAGGATTAGGTGATTCATATTCTTATACTTTCTTGTACCTCTCTTCCCCATCTCCTAATTTTTGTAGTTTATCTGGTTTTTTGTTTTTTTTTTTTCCGTTGGCAGCATTACTAACACTTACATTCTGACCTGCACGCTCTCCTGTGTTTGTTCTTGGCACTGTATCTACCGCCTGTTCTTTTACCGCGGCATCTCTGTTCCTGTGGTTTTGTTTTGATTTATCTACTGGGTGCAGGATTTCTGTTTCTCAGGAGGGGTTCATGGGTCTTTATAGGCTGAGATCTTTCAAATCTGCAAACGTTGGAGACTTTTTTACACTTGGACAGTGACTCAGCTTGCTGTACTATTCTTGAATCACAGTTATTCTTCCTGAGAATTTTTTTTAGAACATGGCTTCATCATCTTCAGGCCTCAGTTGTTGCTGTGGAGAAATCTGACCCCTATTTTGTTAGAAGTGCTACTTTTCCTCCATTGATTCTTAAATGATTCTTTCTTTATCCTTGAAGTTCAAAAATGTAAACATCATATGTGTTGATATTGACTGTTTGTGTACATTTCCTGGTATACAGTATACTTCTTCTACCTGCAGATTTAGTTCTTTCATTTTAAGGAAATAGATCTGTATTCTGTATTTGGTTACTTTTTCTGTCCTATTTATCTTCTTTTGTGTTTATTGTGAGTATCTTAAGCCTTTTTAAAAAAAATATGCCATTAATTAGCTTTAAAAAAACCTTTAATTATGAAAAATTTCAAACACACAGGAAAGTAGATAGAATAGTGTTATTGACTCCCATGTACCCATCACCCTGCTCAGCTCACAGCCAGGCTTGTTTTGTCTATATCCCCCCACCCCTCCCACTCCCCTCCATCACTTTGAAGCAAATACCAGACATTATTCATCCTTGAATATTTCAGTACTTACCTCTAAGAGATAAGAACTTTTTTTAACTTAACCACTAATAAAGTTCATCTATTCTGTTTATAACCCATTTATTATATATATAATGACATTGCTTTGTTGTATTGGATCAGCAGTTGTTTTGTTTTGTTTTGTTTTTGCTCCAAAGGTACGATGGGTGACTGTAGTTGCTGGGCCTCAAAATTAGGAAGGCGAAACCAAGGGGACAAGCCAGGGAACTCTCTCTGGTGCAGATGGTGGCACACTGGATTGGGCAGTCAAAGAAGTTGCATAGACGGGAAGTGCCCACTGGTTCCTTGGTGTTCTCTGAATTTCTAGTGTTCACGTGAACTGTGGAGGGAATGGGAGGAGGACCCAGAATGTACAGTTTCTTTTCCAGCAGGAAGTGAAACTTAGGCCTTTTCTGACTTAATAATAACCGTGAAGAAGGAGCTGAGTGGTGTGAAGGCTGTTCTAGTTCTGTTTTTGGTGGTCATGTGGTTTATTCTAGAGCTTTTTAATCTGCAGGTCGAGAAATCAGTAGGTCATAAAATGAAATTAGTGGGCCCTAACTAGCATTTAAAAAGACATTGAAGGGGCACCTGGGTGGCTCATTGGTTAAGCATCTACCTTCGGCCAGGTCATGGTGCTGGGGTCCTGGGAAGAGCCCCGCATCGGGCTCCCTGCTCAGCAGGGAGCCTGCTTCTCCCTCTCCCACTCCCCCTGCTTGTGTTCCCTGTCTCTCATCAAATAAATAAATAAAATGTTTAAAAAAATAAAAAGACATGGAAAATATGAGTTTATGGCATGTACTAAGGATACGTAGTTCATGAAACTTCTGGTGTGTATGTATGTGTATGTTGGCTTATAAAAGTTTGGAAGCCACTAATTTATTCTATTTGATTCCTATGACTTTCTATACTTTCTTGTCCAGAAAGTTATAGGATTGAAGAGCCCATGAGACAGATTTGATTTATATGTTTAACAGAAATATATATAGTACAGTGTACTTGGAACTGTTCTAATTAGTTTACGAATAGTAACTCATTAAATCTCTAAGAGGGTATCATTATTGTGGAACCTTTACACATGGAGACTTTTGGCACAGAGCAGTTAAGTGACTTGCCCAGGATCACACAGCTAGTAAGTGGTGGAGCTGGTGTTTTGAGCCCAGCCAGACTGGTTTCCAAGCAGATTTTGCTCTGCTGCCTCTGCAGTTGAAAGCGTCTCTAGGTGGGGGCATGGACTTTTTCCTGCTATCGCCTTCAAGAAGAAATGAAAAAAGTTTTCCTACTCTACCCTCTGCACATATACTTAAACACTCAGAGCTAAGATAGCGCGAATGAGGACTTTTATTTGTTAAATTGAAGAAATTTAGGAATCCCTTTTATTAACCAATCAACATTGCCAACCTAGAACTGTAGGATTCCGGGGTGAAAGACAACCAGATGAGTCCCTAGCTCAGCCTAATACAAAGATGCAGGGGAGTGGTTAAGAGCACTGATTTTATAATTAAACACATCTGGTTCAAATCCTGTCGTGATCTGTAACTATCTGGGTGACCTCAGGCAATCAATTAATCTCTGAACCTCAGTGGTCCTTCATTTGTAAAGTGGGAGGAGTCAACGTTGACTTTTAATGGGAGAGTCATCGGGCACCAGGCACACAGTAAGCCCTTACAAGCTCCATTTTATAGAGAGTGAAACAGACTGACAGAGACTAAGTATCTTATCCAGGGATACACCACTAGCTTGTGGCAGAGCTAGAGTTGAAGCTCTGGTCTTTCTGAATACAGAGTGCACTGTTAACCACTCTGCTTTCCTGCAAGCTTACCCCATTGGGATGTTTTGAGGATTAAATGAGATCATGTACCTTTACACTTGAATGGTGACTTGACTTTCTATGAGCTTGTTTGGCTCATAGTAAGTACTTAAGAAATGGTTTCTGTGATCCCTACTGAATGTATAGGACGTGCCTGTCTGTAACTTTTGTGGAGGCAGTTAACCTTTCGAGAGAAAAGAAGCTGTAGTCAACTACATCAGTTCTTAATACCAACCAATCACTTCATGTATATGTTGAGTTCTTGAAAAATAATTGGTTAGCTATTCTCAAGGATCTGCTAAGCAGAGACTTCCACTGGAATAAGTTTCATCAAGGCAGAGACTGTCTATGCAGCATCTAGAACAGTGCCTGGTACATGGTAGTGTCTTAGTTTGGGTTTCTTAGAAAATAGAGCCAGAGGCACAGGCTTCCACTTTATTTGGGAGAGCCATTCCAGGGAAGCAGGAATGGGGAGAAAAGGGAAGTGAGAAATGGCAGGGAGAGAGAGCAAATATAAGGGACTGCTTGTAAAACTGGCGACAGCTTCATGAGAGGCTGATGGTTTGTCTCGTGGGACATCTTCAGAGAAACTAGGTGAAGCTGCTGCATCTCTGAGCAGTTCCCTGGGGAAAGGAGAGAGAAGATTCCATTTGCCCACTCCCATCTATTGGTTGAGGGTTGACTTCCTGGATTTCACCTCTCCTATGCTTCTTGGTCGCGTGGCTGGTGGCTGAGGAAGTCCTTCCCAACCTCAGGCCTCAGTGGCAACAAGGAGACCCTGGGGCGGGACGTGAGAGGCATGCTGCATGGGTGCAGGGCCGGGCGCTGTCGGGCTTGAAGGCCAAGGTACAGCCGCGGTAGCTGGAGCAGCATGAGCGGTTCCAGCAGTTGTGTTCATCTTGGGTGACATATAAACTGGGTCTGACGTAGTGGGACCTTGATAACGAGTGACTCCTAACTGCCGAAGTGAACAAACTCTGCCCTGCTCTATTTAAGTGCTTTGCAGTTACTGACACTTGTAGATCTCTCTTTCACTCTCAGTCTATTTTCCCCATCTCCTCTTCCTTTGCTTTCCACCTAAATGGGGGTCCCCAGGCCTAGGCTTACTCCTCATTCATTCTGCATGCTTTCTATGGGCAACTGTGTTCACTTTTCTAGTTAACTTCATACTTCTGTCTACCTGCTGCTGGCTCCTAAATGTCTGTTTCCAGACTTGACCTCTCCTGGGAGCTCCAGACTGGAAAATAAAACTGCCTTTTCCAACAGGAAGTTCCACAGGCACTTCAAAGGCCAAGTGAATGTCTGGGTCCTTTGTAATCATCTTTGTTCCTCTTTCCAGCAACAAGTAGGTACGTGGTCCATGCTTGTTGAACTACACCTGGAATAACGTGCCGATACTGCATGCCAAGCTGGATCCTGCACAGAATGAAATAAACCTTCCAGAGCCAGCTCTCTAGGAATTTAGGATCTGGATTTTAATATTCATCTGGTTTGTTCTCAGTTCGACCGACTGTGCTAGAGCTGGAACAGCATACAGTTGACCGTTGTCCATTACTGTAGTGGACATGTTTAAATTGACATTTGTTCTTTTGAGGTGTTGATTGGTAGGAGGTTGCTTGGGTTTTGACTCTGCTTGTGCTGTCCTTTTGCTTTTTAAGACCCTTACCTTGCTTTTTTCCCAGTTTACGGAGCCTTTTTGAACTGTGTTTGTATCTGATATGCATCTTGCTTTTCTACTCCCCTCCCTGCCCTCACCCCCCCCACCCCATACACTTCTGACTAAGAAGTGCTGCTCAAAGCCTCCTGAGCCAGATCTGCCCAATTCTGCCTCCTCACCTTTGCTGTAGTAGCCGCAGCCCTCCTTCCTCTGGTACCTTTCTGTCTCCGTAAATCCTCCCCAGCTCAAGGCCCCAAGACTAACCCAGGTCCACACTGGTTTATACTGATCTCCTCCTCTCTGAGCATCTCAAACATTATTTTGGCGCTTAGCACGCACAGGCTTATACTGTTGAATACTTTTGCATTTAGTCCCCTCCCTTTTTTCCCCAATTGGATTGTAAACTCCTTGAGAGTAAGATAGTACGTTATATTTTCTTGTGTGGTCCAGTGATTCATTACTCAGACCTTTGCACAGAGACAGTGCAAGATAAATATTTGCTGGATTTGTTGGTTGATTACTGTGGTCCTTGGGAACCGACTTCCAGTTTGCCTCCAGCAACGAATCAGGGCCATCAGGTGACATTTCCCAGAGGAGCTAGCTGTTGGTCATCTCATTGCAAATCTTTAGTTTGTAATACACCTTAATTCTAGACTTTGGACTTGAGGAATTTTGTTTCTTAAACATCTAAGGCAAGGCCTAGGAGCTAAAATTACTCCTTTGGCATTTGATGTGGCAGCTTGTTCATTTGGGAACCTTTTGTCTTTGACTTTCTATTGAGTCACTTGAAAGACCCAAGGCGGCTTGCCAGAGCAATCGTGATGATTCAAGTTCATTGAGACATTCCCCTTTACACCCTCCTCCCCATAGGCTTTACGAGGTTGCTTTCTGTGTTCACTTGGGGGCTTGAAAGTTAATGGATGACTGAGTGTCCTTTGGAAACTCCTAGGACCATTTTTTCTTCTCTTCCTTCCCTGGTTTGTCTTGGTCTCCAGAGCTGTATGCGTTGTTTTTAGGTAGTGTGAAGTTAATGCAAGGGGAGGAGAGGTCCTTTCTTTTGTAACTTTGGGATAATCCACTGCTCAGGGCAGACAGTTATGAAGATGGCCAAACTTAAAAGTACAACAGAAAGAACCGTAGTCAAAAGGAAAGCCAGGGAGACCAGAACTTCACTCCTGCCTTCTTCCTGCCAAGATAACTGCCTTACCTTTAAACCCAAAGATCTCTCTGACCTGTCCTCTTTGCTCACCATTGCCTAGGGAGGGATAGTTTAGAATCACTGGCTTCAGGACCACTGGCTCTAAAGCGTGTATTATTACTAATGGTTAGAATTGGTATGGGCAGGGATTTTCCACTCATGGAATTCTCCTGCTCATGGTGACTTCTGTACCGTTCAGCCTGGATTGCTCATTAATGCTCACTCCATCTCTTAATTTAGAAGGCCTAGGAATCTATCCAGCAGACCTCCTCTGATCTTCCTTCAACTCTGTTTTCATCATGACACACACTTTTACCAGCTCCATTTCTGGCTGCATGAAATCCAAACTCCTCTGTTAGCTTTTGGAGCTGCTCCTCCCTATGCACCCTTATCTCTGACCAGGCCTCAGGGTACCCTTTGTTCTAGCTCATCCATCCTCCTCACTACCTCACAGAGAGGCCATGTTCGAACATCCCCATTTCTTGGCTTACATCTTATCTTCCTCTGGAATATGGTCTCCTCACCCTTCCATTTACTGAAATTCTACCCATCCTAGGAATACTAGTTCAGTCTTCTATATCCTCCCTTCTTCTCTCCCTCTTTCTCTCCCCTCCTTTCTTCCCTCCACGAATTTGAAGGCCTGCCAGATATTGTTCTGGGTCCCAGGAGTATGTTGGTGAACTGAAGAGACAAATTCTTCCTCTCGTGGAGTTTAGTTTTCATCAAGAAGCCTTGCTTTAGTCATGTTAGTCCTCGCTACACTTTCAGAGTCCTCAAAACTTTTGCTAGTAGTATTTATTCTTAAATTCAAGTGTACAGGGGCGCCTGGGTGGCTCAGTCGGTAAGCGTCTGCCTTCAGCTCAGGTCATGATCCCAGGATCCTGGGATCGAGCCCCACATCGGGCTCCTTGCTCCACGGGAAGCCTGCTTCTCCCTCTGCCACTCCCCCTGCTTGCGTTCCCTCTCTTGCGGTGTATCTCTCTGTCAAATAAATAAAATCTTTAAAAAAAAAAAAAATTCGGGCGCCTGGGTGGCTCAGTTGGTTGGGCGACTGCCTTCGGCTCAGGTCATGATCCTGGAGTCCCTGGATCGAGTTCCGCATCGGCCTCCCTGCTCGGCAGGGAGTCTGCTTCTCCCTCTGACCCTCCCCCTTCTCATGTACTCGCTCTCTCTCATTCTCTCTCTCTCAAATAAATAAATAAAATCTTTAAAAAAAAAAAAAAAAAATTCAAGTGTACAGTATGCAGTACACACCGTATAATGTACAATAACATAAACATTTATGTAATACAGATATCTAGCACAAATATCTATTAAATAAATATCTAGCATAATTTATGTAGTCTATTAATACATAATTTTCGAGAAATGTATATTTTGATCCTATATTCACAATTAGATTGTAAGTTCCTTGAGTGTAGGGATCTTCATGCTTCTGAGCACTTCAGAATCCTTCACTTTATTCACGAGGACTCCTTTGTTTCTAAGGAACCAAAAATCCAATGCAAACTATTTTAAGCAAAAAAGTGAATGAGTTGGCTTATGAGGCCAAAAGGGCCAGGGAGGGGGCTGGCCATGGCATCTGGCCATGACTCGATTCAAAGGCTCGAGTTTCCTTTTCCCATCTCTCAGCTCTGTTTTCTCCGGGTCAGCTCCATTCTCAAACAGGCTTTCCAGTCATGGTGGCAAGATGGCGGCAGCAGTCTCAGATTCGCATTGTCTTCAGGTCTTGGCCTGCAGGTAAATCCACCATCTTTGGAGAGGGCAGAGGTGGAATCAGCTTTACCAAAAGCACATGGACTAAGAGTCAGGGAGGATATAGATGCAGAGAAGGAGAAACGATAAGTATCTATCACATCTACATATTCTGGAAGCTTAGTAGCTATTGTTGGTTTGTTGTTTGGATTGACTCATGTCTAGTTCTATGTTGTATTTAATGGGGTAAAGTAACGATGAAAAAGGCCATCGGTCACTCTTCAAGGAAGAATATTTGCTGTTTTCTACTTTACCAAAAGTAGCTTGACAATGACCTTTTCTTGGAACAGTGACTACTCAGATGTAAGTGATAGTATCAGTCATTGAAAGAAGGGGTATAGCAGATGGATTGAAGCTGATATGTGTCTCCTTTTCCTCTCCTCTCGTATCACTATGTGCATACCTCGTTTATTTCTGCTATTATTTCACCTTGTTTGGTATAGGTTTTTTCACTGGTTTCTTCCCTACTACTGAGCTAATTTTGAGGGAGGACTGCTGTCTTTCTATTCTCAGAGCACCTGCCAGGTGCACAAATAAATTTTTCTGATAAGAATAAGTAAGAAAGGACATTGGCTTGGGAACCCAGTGACCTGGGTTTCAGTCCTACATCCGCAGCCAAATAGCTATGTGATCTCTGGCAATTCCTTTCCCTTCTCTGGGCTTTGGTTCTGTCATCCTTCCAACAAGGATTTTTAAGGGCCCACCCATTACTGAATTTGTAGAAAAGCAAACCAGTAGGGTGAAGAGCAGGACTTGGCAGGGCATCCCAGCATTTTGTTTCCTGGGGAACAGTTTTGATAGGGGCTGATTACCCTTGAGATAAGAGGTCTTGGTAAGAGATACGGAGTACCGAGCCTGATGAAAGCTTCAGTTGTCTTCTTATATAACACTTGCTGGCAAGGTACTAGGAATTAATATTCCTGAGGTGGCTGAGGTGACATCATGTGTTTGTGAAAGGGCTAAAAGCAGGTGAGGCAGATTTTGTGGAAAAAGACTGGCAGTCAGTCCCAGTTCCAGTGGGGAACATGGGCTGATCTCATGCCCTGTGTTCTGAACAGAACCTGTGGGAGTCGCAGCTCCTATCCCTTAGGTGCTAGATCATCAAAGAGAAGGGAAGGGCGTGCCTGTGTTACTCTCCTGTAGGATTACATTTTTCTGAGGCCTGCCCTCCCACTCTCATTTTCTCCTCAGAAATGTGGGACTTATAGGAGGGAGCCTTAATCAGAAAATTCCTGAAGAAGGAATTTTGAAAGAAGGGAAGAAAGGGACTAATATCTCTGGATTGAAAGCAACAGAATGAACAAAATCCTCCTATACTCTGCTGACTTGTGCATTCCCTGGGTGTCCTCTGAAGTGAGGACAGTTTTCAGAAGACTGTGTTGCCTGTCTTGGGAGATGTTATATAATTTAGAGTCTACATGATTGTAAGTGTGGCAGGGCCCTGTTTTTGTTAAATAATCAGTATCCTATCAGGGCTAGTTTTTCTTCTAATTTCATCCTTCTTGTGATCCTTCGCCGTCTTTCCAAAATGGAAATGAGCCTCCTTCTAATAATTCCCAGGACAGGTGTAGTTAGGATCTCAGCTGTAGCCAAGCCTGGACAAGGCGTCAGCACTTCCCGAGGGAAGCTTTGATGGATATGTCTGCCGATCCTATATTTGAACTCATGCACACAAGTGTTCCTTGCTGGTTTTGATCTGACACCCTTCGGAAATGATGGAACGATGATCTGCCAGTGGAGTTCAATGTCATGGCCAAGCTTGCCATCCAGAGGGCCAGCTTCTGGTACATGCTTTAAGAATATTCAATGCAGAACTGAGATTCAGCCCATGCAAATGGAGAAATGGAAACCAATAATTCCTTCCTCTTTTTGGTGCCAGTTTGTTGGGCCATTTTCCCCTTAGCTGGCCGGATGGTGCTCAAAAGAACATGATTTTTGGTGGTGTTAAATTTTTTAAATGAGATGTAATTCACATACCGCAAAATTCACCCTTTTAAAAGTACACGAATTCAGTGGGGTTGTTTTTCAGTATGTGCACAGGTTGTGCAACTATCACCACTATCTAATTCCACAGCAGTGGGATTAAATTTTGACTTGAGTCTTTGAATGAAGTATCAACCAAAGGTCAATTCTGATTTTCAGAAAACTAGTTCTAAAACTTTGGTTCTTTTTGCAAAGGAAGCTACAGAAATGTCATTTAAAAAAAAAAAAAAGTAATAGAAAAAAGAGCCAGGGGATGTTGAATTTTTCTTAGGCTTGTTATTTGGTTTCTTTTGTCCGCCACAGATGATTTTTTTAGTCGTTGGTCTTTGGGTTGGAACTTACTCTCGTGGCTATGTTATAATAAAGAGTATTCAAAGCAAGAGCAATAAGACTGCCTTTGCTTTCTTTTCCTGTCTCTGTTTTTGTCAAGCCAGGCTTCATTAGGGCAGGGCATGGACCTGTTTTGTTCATCCCCACCATCACCTAGTTCAGGCTCTGCCATACAGTAGGAGCTCAGTAAAGATTTGGTGAATTAATGGGCTGTGGTAGGTGCCCAGGGGAGGTCATTTTGGCATGTATCACTCAAAGGTCATGGTGACCTTTGTACTTTGGCTTTGTGGATGGCCATGGCATTCATTTGCACCCCTGAGGTACAGCCGCTTCTAGAAAATGAGAGCTTGACTTCTTCCTGTGTAGCTCTAGGGACCGAACCTCCAAGGACCCCATCCTCTCCAGTTCCCAGGGATACTCATCCAACTGCAAACTGGATCTCTAAAGCCTTCTTGAATTGATATGGTGAAGCACAGCGTGGGTGGGGTGAGTGTGTCTGGGTGTACACCCGCGTGCATGTGCATACGATGGAATTGTGAGGAATTCCTTCATGTTTTTATAAATTGCCCCTTTCTTCTTTCTGCCCCTGTAGTTTATTGGTAGGCCAGGGTGCAGAAGGGCCTCCAGCCTGGGCACATGGCCCACGAGAGCTGGAGTTCAGTGGCCTATTGTTTCCTGCCCCTTCTGTGCATGGACAGAGGACTGGGGCTGGCACAGCTGCCTTCTTGGGGACCATTGTTTGTCTTTGCAGCAGCAACAGCAAAAGTCTGAAGCAGCACATTTTGTGCCGGACAGAACAGCCATTCTGTCTTGGAGCTGCAAGCCTAGAGATGGGGGTGGTTGGAGTCTCCCTTACATGTCTGCGTGGATGCCCTGAGGATAGAAGCCAGGGAGGCTTCTCCTTCTAGGCAGGTTGCCAGGGAGGGGAGATGCTCAGTGGAGGGGATGACAAATCAACCACAGTAGCAGGTGGTATCTATTAGCAGAGACTCTTCTTTTCCTGGATCAGGTAGGGGTATCATTGCTTTTTCACTTTCTCTGCCCTCTGGGCATACTGGCAGACCTCAGGGTGTGCTCCTGGGACAAGAAAAAACACTTCCTCCAAAGCTGCCCTGTAGAGTAGAGTAGATTGAGGAAGCAGGGAAGGGACCCAGCCCAGTTGTGAGCTAGTTGAAACATGGGCTAGTTATCGAGTCAGTGGGCTAGTCCAAACTTGATTCAGAATCACTTCTCAGCTAGAAGGTGGAGAAGGGGATGTTCCATGGGTGGGAGCCATAGAAACTGTAATTTACCCAGAAATACTTTCAGAGACTCCAGACTTATGTTCTGTTTCTCTTGTTTCCCTGGCCAACAGTCAACCTCTTTGGCAAGTTAGACTAACCTTCATCTAGCTTCAGCCTCACTTGCACCTAGTTGTATGACCCTTTGGTAAATGACTTAACAGGTCTTATTTCATTTTTCTTACCTGTGCCATCAGGATAATTGGGGATAGCTGATGGACTAGCTGTGGAGATGAGATGAGATGATGCATATAAAGCCCCATGAAGGGTGTTCAGTAACCCTTTCCCTCAGGGTCCCTCAGGGGATGCCTGAGAGTGGGGTGCACTTTGTATTACCCACTGGAGGCACCTGGGAAAGTCAGGGTGCGGGTCTGTGTTGGCTTTAAGTTCCTGACTAAGTGGAAGGGGTAAATGAGGTAAATGTGGGTATGTATGTGCTTGGGGGCTTCTTAGATTAGTTCACATATTTCAGAGGCTACCTAGGAAGTGCTAATTCCTTGGCCAGGGCAACCCTGGAGTGGCCTACCTCTGATCATGGGAATTTGCCCAGACCCCTCTTTTTTTGCTGGAGGGTGGGCATAATGCATTCTGCCGTGTTCCCTTCTGCTCTCCTGGTTAGTGAGATTATTGAGGCAAAGTCTTACGTGAGTTATAGGTGACTCCGAGGGGGCGGACAGCCCCATTACCCACCCACATCCTCTTGCAAATCTGGAACTGACTGGAGAGCCTTTTTGCCCTAAGATGCCCTGATTCTTCCTTAATGGGCAAGTTGTAAGTAATATCACTGAATGCGCTCTCCACCCACAGTCCGCCCACCCAGTGGCTACTACTGCCGACTTCTACTTCTATCTACCAATAGGTGGAAGGGGATAGATGCCTCTAGGAATAGTCTTGACAAGGGCTGTTGCCTTTAAGAGGCCCAGAAATCTCTGGCAAGAGCTAGATGCCTGACATTGCCCTCAGCACATCTTCCCCCAACACCCTTGTAATCAGACTCCCAAAAAACACAGAACAAGGGAGCTTTGATGAGTGATGAGGTAGGCGGCTTTTCTGCTCAGCCTTCTGTCTGCTTGAAACAATCCTCCGGGGCTCAGTTTCAGTTCAGGTGAGGTTACTGTAGGCCTGATTGGCATTGATGGTTGGCAAGGGGGAGGCATGGGGACGAAGAGGGTGAGAACTGTACTTACAGATCCCTCGAGATCACCCATAAAGGACCAGATACTTGTGCTACATTCTGATATGGGTGAAAACAGAGGCAAAAATGAAGATAAGGGTAGATTATGGACGCCTAGCTACTTCAAGGCAAAGCTAAATGCACCATTTGCCCATCGTCATTGCTTCATAAGAGTGGTCGGCAAAACTTTCAACATCATAGCTCTGATCCTGGATTTGCCCCTGACTTATCCACAGCTCAGATGAAACGTCTAGATCTCCCTACCACCCCCAACCCCCATGCATTACATAGCATAGACAGAGAGCATCGTTATGACTCTGTGATTTGGGAATGAATTTGGAGCACACATAAGGAAAGGCATAATAACATAGGTGCTCTTTCCCCCGGGTTTGGAAATGATCCAGCAGATTCTTGGTTCCAGTTTCTTAGTAGGCCCAAAAGAGTTGGTGGAATTTTTGGAGATGCCTCATATCATATGGCCATTTTAAGCTTGAGCCTTTTTTTTTTTTTTTAAATTAAAGGCTTTAAGTTCCTGACTAAGTGGAAGGGGTAAATGTGGGTACGTATGTTTTTGTTTTATTCCGTTTTGTTTTTAGGGACCTCCATCTGACGGTCTGACTTTGTTTCTTTTGCAGAAATCCGTGCCCAGCTCACAGAGCAGATGAAATGCCTGGACCAGCAGTGTGAGCTCCGGGTGCAGCTGCTGCAGGACCTGCAGGACTTCTTCCGGAAGAAGGCGGAGATCGAGATGGACTACTCCCGCAACCTGGAGAAGCTGGCCGAGCGCTTCCTGGCCAAGACGCGCAGCACCAAGGACCAGCAGTTCAAGTAGGGACTCTGTGGCTGTTTCTTGCAGGGACCTTGGGAATGGGGCTGGGGAGGGTGGTGAGGCGGGGTGTGCTACCTAGATCTGTGCGCATTCATGAAAAGTGCCCCGGGACTTCAAATTGGCTGAGGGTTGAGAGCCCTCAAGGACTTCTCCTTTTCCAGATGGGTCCTATATGCAGGTCAGGATCCTGGAGGGGTCCCAAGAGATGGTGGACCGTGCTAATAATAACAGCAAACACTTTCAGAGCACTTCCTGTGTGCTAAACATGGTTCTAAGGGTTTTACATATATGAGAACTCATTTAATCTCCACAAGTTTGTATGTTGGTCATTGTTGTATCCTCAATTTACAGATGAGGAAACTGCATCCTAAAGAAGTTAAGGAAATTGGGGGCGCCTGGGTGGCTCAGTCGTTAAGCGTCTGCCTTCAGCTCAGGTCATGATCACAGGGTCCTGGGATCGAGCCCCACATCAGGCTCCCTGCTCAGCCAGGAGCCTGCTTCTCCCTCTCCCATTCCCCTTGCTTGTGTTCCCTCTCTCACTGTGTGTCTCTCTGTCAAATAAATAAATAAAATCTTAAAAAAAAAAAAAAAAGTTAAGGAAATTGCCTAAGATCTCTCTCTCACACACACACACACACACACACACCTCTAGTAAATCAATAGCAGAGCTGGGAATCAAACCCAGGCAGTGTGGCTCCAGAGTCTGTGTTCTTTTTTTTTTTTTTAAAGATTTTATTTACTTGACAGAGACATAGCGAGAGAGGGAACACAAGCAGGGGGAATGGGAGAGGGAGAAGCAGGCTTCCCGTGGAGCAGGGAGCCCGATGTGGGGCTTGATCCCAGGACCCTGGGACCATAACCTGAGCCGAAGGCAGACGCTTAACGACTGAGCCACCCAGGCGCCCTCCAGAGTCTGTGTTCTTAACCAATTGACCAAACTGTCTTTAACTGGAAGAAATGAATGATGCTGTCACCATACATCTGACTCACTGCTCACACGGTCTGTTCCTTGTGTAGCATTTTATGCAAGTGGCCCTTTCAGTCTGTCCTCACTGCCATTGCCCTAGTTTAGATCATCATCCTTGTGTGAATGGTCACATTACTCACTGTATCATCCACAGCAGAGGTTCTCAACTCTGGCTTCACATTAGAATTCTCTGGAGAACTTTTTTAAAATGCTGAAATCTGGGCCCCATTCCAGAGCAATTAAGTCAGAATCTCTGGGAGTGGGGCCTGGGTAACAGTATGGTGTAAAAGCTTTCCAGATGATTCTAACGAACAACCAGTGTTGGGGTCCAGAAATGGCTTCTCCCCATTCCAGTCTGCCCGATCCACTCTTACCAGATATAGCCTTCCTGGAACACATTGGAGATCAGGTGGGTTCTCTGTGCAATGGCTTCCCACTGTCTATGTTCTTGATGCTCAAGGTGTGGTCTCCCAATATTGGCACTACTTAGGATGTTGGAAATGCAGAATCTCCGGTCTCATCCCCAGATCCACCCTGACAAGAGACTCAGGTGATTGGTATGCACTTTAAAGTTTGAGAAGTTCTGCTCTATTCACAAAGGTATACATGCCTTGGCTTGTTCTTCAAGCCCCTCTACATTTGGCCGTGACTAATTTTCTAACCTTATTTCCTGTTTTGTTGTTTTTTACTTCGCTCTACTGTACCTTAGCCAAATAGAAGATTAACTCCAATGGGCCTTTGCCCATCCTGTTATTTGAACTTAGGTTCCCATTCTTCATATCTCTGCATGTCAAAGACATACCTATGTTTTGAGGCCCATCTCAGATGCATCATGTTCCAAGAAAATTTCTTGATTCTCCCAGAGGAAAGAATGTTCTCTCTTTTCTGAATTCTTACAGTATTTTATTTGTTCTTTTATTAGGGCATTCAGTACTGTCTGCCTTTCATTTTCTTCCCTTAGTGGACAGTGTAAGCTTTTCTGATTCATTTTACAGCCTCCCACAGTGCCTAGTCTAATATGTGGCATATAATAGATGCTCACTAAACATTATTGGATGAGTAAATGAATGAATGAATGTAGGAACTGATGCCAAGTATATCTTGTTTTCCCCCATTTTCTATTTTTGTTTATCACTCTAATAATTTGGGACACAAATTATCCTTTACAAACAGCTTTGAGCAGTGAATATGGAGGCTAAGTTTGAGGAGAATAGATGACACTCTCAGTATGAGCCAGAATGAGAATTTCCTCCAGATGTTTTGTCCTCAGAGCTCCTTATCTTTCCCAAATCCTATTCTCTTTATAATAAGCAATCCTGAGAGAATAAAATGTTATTTTAGTATATGATAAATGAAGATTTGGGAGAGAAATCATTTGCCTTAGAAAAATGACTCAAAGTTGGATTTATTCTGTTGGTAAGCTGCTCCTAAGTTTAAAATAGCATTTGATTTTTAGTACTATCATATTTTCAGCTTAAAGACATATTTACTATAAATTAAAGTACAGATGTGCTCATCTCTAAGTCAGCTGAATTGCTCTGATGAAGATCACATACAAGGAATAGGGTGTTTTGGAAGAATTGATTTCCCTTCTCATAAAGCTGGTACCTGGCTTCATCTTCCCCCAAACAACCAGTGAGTATTTATTAAGAGCCATCTGTGTACTCTGTATTGTACAGGCATTGGATGATACAAGGGAAGTTAATCGTGTGTCTCTACAGGGGGCCATATCTGGCTGGGGAGAAGAGATTTTTAATACCAGAAGCAACTAGAGAGCAAAGCAATAATGATCTCATTAAGAAATCATTGGTTTTGTGTAGAATATAGATGTGATGGGAGGTCAGAGATAAATCATCAGAGATAGATAAAGGATCTGGAACAGTCAGGAGAGTTTTCATGAAGCAAGTGGGACTTTAAAGGTAGGCGAGGCTTTGAAGGTAGGTTTGTGTAGCAGAGGACAGTGCGTGCCGGCAAGAGGGAAGCAGGAGTGTTGGCTGCTGAGGGGGTACAGGGATGAGGGAGGGGTCCAGCTTCGTTAAAAGGACGTTTCTTTTCCATTCCTTCAACAAATGTCCAGGGCACATTCCTTGAACTCCTTCAGGCCAGACATGGTGCCTTGGGCTATAGCCAGGATCAAGCGCTGCCTCTGGCGCAGGGTACTTACACAGGATGAGGACACGGACGTTAAACAGATCACACAATTAGATGAGTTGAGCTAAGTGTTGTGGAACAGAAGTACAAGGAGCTCTAAGAGCGTGTAAGAGGGGGACTTCACTCCTTTTGCTGTCACTTGATGGCTAGTTTGCTTTAATAGCTTCCTGTCTGATCTTATCCTCAGTGACAGTCTGCTTACCCACCAAACCCGTTTTAAGTACCTACTGGGTGCTGTGCTCTGTGCTGATTCCTCTGGGGGCTAAGGTACACTCTGGAATCCTGGCTAACAGGGAAGAGAGACGTGGGAACAATGTAACGTGAAACCTTCAGTGGAGGTCTGAGCAAAATATCATGAGAATACAGATCGTTTCAAAAGCAGTGGAAAATAAGGTTAGATAAGGGGGGTAGACCCCAAATAATGGCTCTTGGGCAGGCAGGCCGAGGAGTTCAGGTTTGATGTGATAGCATGGTAGTGAGTCCTCTGGGTTCTTGTGTGGGGAGACCAGAAGGTACAGTTTCTGTTCATATAGGAGAAGAGGAAACATAGTGGGGGGACTATTTGCAGCCTTGCCATATCGTCTATGAAAGACCATGTCCACCCATCCATACAAAGTGCTACAGTGCATAGAGAATAGACATCTCTTCAGGTTGCAGACTGGGCGGGGCTTCACAAAGGTGAAGTTCAGTGGTTGGGAAATGGGAAAATACAAGTGCAAGTGCTAGGTGCTGGTCCTATGAGCTGAATTCAATTGAGACAACGCAGAAGTTATAGAAGGAAGATAGAAAGATGGAGGAAGGAAGCATATTAGGTAGAAGGAACAGTTGAAAAAACAAGGCTGGTGGGTAACTCATCTGTTTTGCTGAAGAACAGGAATAATAAATGCAATCGTGAAATAAGCCTGGAAAAGTTGGTAGGGGCCTGATCATAGTGGTCTGGGAGTGCCAGGCGACAGGGTTTATTCTGTAAGCGTGGGGAGCCATTGATAGTTTTTGAGCAAGGAACCTAATTATGGCCCTGCTTTGGGAAGGTAACTATGGCAACACCACAGATCAATCGGAGGAGAGAGACGGGGAAGCCGGAGGCCTGTTAAGAAGGTATGGCAGTGAGCCTAAGGTTAACATGGGCTTGACCCGAAGTCATGCCCTCCGAAATAGAAACGTGAGGGCAAGAAGCACTCCGAGTGAGAGAAGCTGGGACCGAAGAAGGGCTGTGGGTTTCCTGGGTCTCTGGAGTGGCAGTTGTACTGTATTTTCATTCCGCCGGTGGAGTGTAGCCTCGATTTTGCTGACTCTCGGACTGATCCCTAGAATAGTTCATTCTCTGCCCAGAGCGTCTCAGCGGGCACTCGTCACCTCCCCCGGAGCTGTAGCAGCTGTTGGCCCAGCCATGCCATGGATTTGTCTCCCTGTGCTGCCAGGAGAGCAGCTGCCGAGGCAGCCCTGGACAGACGCGCCCAGGGCCGTGGAAACTCTTCAAGTCGGCCTGGGGTAGGGTGGCCAGGGCCGAAGTCCGTCTACATGGACCCACCCCGCCCTTTTCCAGGCCAGTTTCTCAGCCTGGCTCGATTTCAGCCTCTCACACTCGGGTCGGTTGGGTATTCGGTTACAGTTTTAAGTGACTGCATTTAGGGACAAACATTGCTGAGCTGCTTTTTTCTTCTTCCTTTGGACAACTTCTTACCCTGGAAGCCATTAGCCTGTCACTCTTGGGCTTTGCTTCCTCTTCTGCTTTGCTCCTGCTCACCTTTTGTCCTCTCCCGCACTGTGCTCTGTGCAAACACCCTCATTAAAGCCCTCACAGCTCTCACTCCTTTGCAAAGTCTGACCCTGTGGTCCCATCACACTCCTTCTCTTCCCCTTCCCCCACAGAAAGAGCGAGACATGCTGCAGATACAGCTACCTAGCGTTGATTTGATTCTACCATATTCTGCTTTGTTTAAGATAGGGAACATGGCTTCCGCCATCCCTTTGAATTGTGGGTGAACCCTGCTCATGTCTGAAATTCTATCCGCCTGGTTTGATTAAGAGCAGAGATAAAATACTATGTGAGGGTAGGAAGTCTTCCTAGGGAAGATGTTCTTGCATTTTCTTTGGCTCCTTGAAGAGTATAAATGTATTCCTGTTTGTTGCTGAGCCTTTGATTGTCTCTTTTAAGTGGAATCTGTGTTAATATTGCCCAGCAGGACTCTAATTGATAATGCGTTGGCTGTGGTTTTTTTTTCTTCTTATATAGACTTGCTGTAAATTACCTTTCAGTCATAGCTCACTTGGTTTTGATCTCCTACTTTTAATAGCTCAGTTCTTTCTTTTATTTTTTTTTTCCTGTCGGATCTTTAGAGGAATACTCCTACATTGCTGCTATCCTGCTGTGTTCTTTCCAGAGACCTTATGCTACTTTAAAACCCACAGCCAACATCTTTTCTTTCTTCCAGCTTTTCCTTTTCCTCAACAACAAATATTTGTTGAATATTTTTAAGGTATTGTTCTAGACTCTTAGAGGGGGAAGATCCAAAGAAGTAGAAGTAGTGGTTCATTTCCCAGATGAGTTTATAGTCTGGTCAGGGATAACTTGTCCCCGAATACAGTAACACATCTTCAGTATAAGGCAACATGTGGTAAGGACCAAGTATGTGCTAACAGAAGGGATGCGGCACAGTTGGTATGGTCAGGAAACTTCCAGAAAGGAAATGGCATTTGAACCAGACATTGAAGAAAATGGACAGGATTTTGATGGATGGAGAGGGAAAGAGGGAGGGAGAGGATGTTGTAGGCAGGGAGGGGCACAGCGGGAGGAAAGTACAAAGTGCTTTTCGGGGTGCAGCAAGTGGACTGGTTAACAATTGTGTACAGAGGAATTGGACAACAGTAGATAGGACCGTATAGTAGAGGGTCTTGACTTTCGATGAAGATTTGGCGCTATGCAATAGACACTGGAAACCACTGAATGTTTGAACAGCTAGTGTCCAAGCTGAGATATGAGCTCTTCTTACAGAAGCTTAACCTTAACCTTAATGGTGGTGAATTGCTAAAGGACTGGAAACTTGAGACAGTGAAACCCGTTGCCACAGTAGATAATAAGGATCTAAATTAGGGTGGGATGGTAGGAATGAAAAGAACAGAAATTGATCCTTCGGACCATTTAACAAGTATGTATCCCATGTGACAGACACATGCCAGGCAAGACGGATACTGCCCCCCTACACTCCTGGAGTATAGTCTAGAGACAGATGGAGAACACCTGGTGCAGGAAGAAGCTACAGGAATTGCTGACAGATGGGATTCAGGTTTCAAGTGAGCTTGGAGGCACAAAAAAAAGAGGGTTGTGAAGTTTCTTTTGGACTTGGGTGACTGGTAGATTAATGGTGCCTTTAATAGAAATACCAAAGTTAGGAAGAGTTGTTTTTGAAGGGCTACAACGTGAGAAATTTGGTTTTCGGATGTTAAGTTTAAGATAGTGGAAGGATATTGAAGCTGAAACTTGCAGACATTGACAGAAAATGAATGGCTGTGTTCAGGGCTAAAGATCTGGGCTGTGTTCAGGGCTGAAGTCTGGGTTGTGTGGGTAGATACTTGGGCATGTTCATAGAGAGGTGATGGTCTGATTTCCAACATTAAGGGTTTAGGAGGAAAAGCAGGGAAACATCCTTTGTATTGTCGGTGGTACTCAGATTGCAGAGAATGAAAAGTGATTTAAAAGATATATTTATTTGTGCATTCATTCAGTACACATTTTGAGGACAAGGCATTGAGCTAGGTTGGGGATAGGAGCAAGACAGTATCCTATTCTCACTAACATGAAATTAGCAGGACATTAAAGAGATACACTTGGAAAGTAAACCCGCTTATTTGGCTGATCATGAGTTGTGCAACCATGGGAAGGGAGGTGAGGGAGCAGGACCCAGGTATCTCAGGAATCTGGTAGACATTCAACCTGCAATATGCCTTTCAGTGGGAGGTTAGGTACACAATTAATTAGAGAGAAATTCTTGTAGAGTCCATGTTCTTGGCCTTGGGCCCAGTATTTGTGCACAGTATTTCTGCAGTTACGTCACCTCCCGTCGATGCATTTTTCCTCTGGAGTTAACTTCAGAGTTGTTCATCAGCCTCACAGAATAGCATTGGGTTGAAAAGCAGAGTCAGTTGGCCATGGAGATTGTTATAGCTGTGATTGCAAATCAGAAAAGGGTGGTGGACCAGAAAGTTCCTCCTTGAGTACTGGCTGACTCTGAGGAGGGAGGGAGGAGGAAGCATGAAGCTGCCAGAAGGGACAACCCCTCACTTCCTGGGACCAGGACATATTTGGGAGCTGTTTGTTCCCTCGGGGAAGATTTTGCCCAGATGTAGCATCTGGTATTGAGCTTCCCTTTGCCATGGCTCAGGCCGCCTTTATTTAGAAACCAACACAAGGTCCCCTGGTGAATGTCTTGCTGGCCTAGTCCGTACAGAACTTAGGTGGTGGTTGGATCCTTTTCGGAAGACTTGGGAAGTCTCCTCACACATGGACAAAGCAGGATAGAAGAGACACAAGAAGGCAATTTGGGGGGGCAGGGTGGAGGTCAGCAAGACAGGGTGCTGGATAGTCTTTGGAACAGAGAAAGAATTCATTTGAAAGCTCTTTGGGAGGCGTTATGACTTAGTAGTAAAAGCTAAGAGCTTTATTATTTTTTATTTGTTTATTTTTAAAGTTGAGAGCTTAAGCCAGACACATTTGGGTCTGAATCCTGTCTCTTCCACTTATAGCCCTGTGACCTTGAGCAAGTCACTTAACCCCTTTTAGCTTCAGTTCACTCATCTATGAAATGTAGAGAGTAATATTCACCTTGAAGAGTTGTTTAAGGATTAGATATAATATATGTGAAGCACTAGCCTAGTGCCTATAACTTACTAGATGCTCAAAAAAATGGTAACTCATGTAATTATCATGACCACAGAAGGAGGGTAACATGGAGGTCAAGATCCCTGGTTCTGGAACCACATTTCCTGGGTTTGCAATCCTGGATTTCCCACTTACCAGCTGGATGGTTCTAGATGAAGGTTCTTGGTTGCCTCAGTTTCCTTGTCTGTAAATTCAGGGTAATAACAGTGCCTGCCTCATGGAGTTGTTCTGCTGAGTAGGGGAATTAAGGTAGAGCCCTTGGGACAGCACTTAGCACATGTAAATAGCAATGGCTGCTCTTGTCCTCAGGAGATGGGACTGAACATAGTTATCCCAGGTAAAACCTTGGTGGATGAGATTCACTGTGTAGTCCCTGTGCAGAGTGAAGCATTCTTAAGCCTGGCCCTAGGTAGTATCCTGTCTGTCTCCCTTTTCCTCAGAGGCTCCTGTGTGTGGGTCCTTGGGAATGACAGAACTCATCCTCCCTCCTGATTTTTATGATATGGCTGCATTGGGCAGGAACTATGCAGTTACGTGACTCTACATAATTGTACGTCCAGTTCCTATAAAAACTCAAGCAATTGCACGTTTTGTCTTATAAGCTGTCATATTCACAAGGTGTCATGCGCTATGTTGAACCAGGTAGTTAACCCTGGCATGTTCCTTTTATATCCAGGCTCATAATCATCAAGAGGAGGAAATTTATCTCCCCTCTGATGTCTAATTGGCAAATCGTTGGGTTTCCATAAAGGTATGTGCTGAGGTCCCGATTGCAAGCCGGGTGGATGAAAACGTGCCAGTCCTGGTCAGCTCGTGCCGTGGCTGCCCTCTGTACCAGCCGACCAGCGCAGTACAAGCCTCAGTCGTGAGCATAACAGATTGTGGTTTACTGGGTTATCTCATGAGGCCAAACAGAAGCTCCTACACTTCTGCATACATGGCTTTGTATCATCCTTTCAGGGTAGGGAATGATAGAGGGCAGTTGGGAGCAAAACATGCTTTAATGAGCAGTTGGGAAGATGCTAGAGACTCCCGAGGGCTTCCTGTGTCTCCCAGGCTCTGCCATTGGAATGCTAGCAGGGCACACCTCAGGCTTTCAGCTTGCTGGAGCCAGACACCGCTGATCATGTCCCTTAACAACAGTGCTGGGGTGCAGGGAACTTTCAGTATTTGTTTTCTTGGCTCTCGTAAGTCCCATAATAATTCCGTGGTAGACACAGGAAGCAATGTGTGTCTGGTTCGAAGGATCTTTAATTTTCAGGAATTCACAGCCAATTAAATGAATTGACTTTGATCCCGGTCCCTTTTAAAGGCAAAAGGCATGTCATCTTTATTGGGAGCTGACTGCGTTAAGTGGGAGGGTTTACAAGATAAGAAGAAAAGACAGACTCTGCCGTAAGGACTTTTCATAATTGAAATGGGGAACATCAGACAGGCTGACAGAGAATAATAAGAACACATATGCACATGGGCACATGAATCTAAAAATAGGACCCCGTCTACGGCAGGCTCTAATAGTCACCGGGAAGGGAGGGAAGGTGGATTACTCGGGAGGGACTCATGCTTGGCTTAGGCAGGGAAAGGTAAAAGATAGCAGTTATGTTCTCAATTAGATTTGGTCCCAAGTTAATTGAAGTAAAGACTTTAATATCTAATTCCTTCGCTGTGCTGAAGTATCATGCTGGGAAGAGACACAGAGTCATATGGGAAGAGCTCAGTGTTAATGAAGGATTTAGGGAGAATGAGAAAAAAGGAGGGTTTGGATTTTTCAGAGTTGAAAAAGGATCATCGTTTCTGCTACCTCCTGTCCTTTTACATCGCCACCAATCACTGGATCATTGCCCCCTCGGGTTTTTGACTCAGGGAAGATCAATGAGCACAGCTCTGCTTCTTAACATATTTTGGGTACAGCTGGTTAAAGAACCAGGATTAGAAAATGAATCGAACAAAGTAGGATTATCTTCAACGGTAGGATGCTGAGCTGTGTTTGCTGATTTCTACTTAAGCGGTCAAGACAGGGCATCCTTGCATGAAGTTCAGACATCCCTCCCTAGCAGCCTCTGTGTTGAAGGAGAGGTTGTGGAACAAGTCTGGCAGCTCTCAGCCTGCACCCTTGTAAACAACAGATGTTCAGAACTACTGTGTTCTGGGGGTAGGGGTGGGGGTTTCTGTTGGTGCTTGAAATTCTTTGAATTTATACGCAGCATCTCGAGGATTTAGCAAAAGGAGGAAGTCGGATGGATTTGATTCTATGGCATACAGGTGGAAATGATGCCCGAGACAGTTCCTTTGCAAGACAGAGCCCACGCTCCTTAGTGGACTCTGACAGAGAACCAGGGAAGCCAGGCCGGCAGGCCTAGTAAAGAAGGATCCAGCTTCCTAGGTGTATTGACTTTCTGCCCTCCTCCCGGCCCCTCTTCTTATACATGGGCTCGATTGGTCCGCCACCTCCTTGCTTCTGTTTTATCTGGTCGTGGGTGGAAACGTGTGCCCTTCCCAGCCACAGAGTCCCACGTACACACGCACACCGACATTCAGGTGGGCGTGCCACAGAGACTTTTCCATTAGCACCTCCTGAAGCCGTTCGGGTTCTTATAACGTACGGATTACATGGTATTGTTAGGGGCTTTGTCTTGGCTGCTAACCTTATTCGTGTACATTTTCAGTGTTGGGTTTGCCAGGTCTCTGTTACGTTATTCACTGGAAGTAAATGAAGATAATGTTCCTTGTAGAGAGTTCAGTTAGGCGTCTTTTCTCCCCACCCCACTCCCAGCCCTGAAACACACATGCTGAGTTTCTGGCTAGATGGTAAGTGCTTAGAACACCTACTTTACAGCCTAGTTTAGGGAAACCACATGGAAAAAAGATACATAATGCATCGTTTCTTTCTTTCTTTCTTTTTCTTTCTTTCTTTCTTTCTTTCTTTCTTTCTTTCTTTCTTTCTTTCTTTCTTTCTTTCTTTCTTTTCTTTCTTTCTTTCTTTCTTTCTTTCTTTCTTTTCTTCTTTCTTTCTTTCTTTTTCTTTCTTTCCTTTCTTTCTTTCTTTTCTTTCTCTCTTAAGTAAGCTCTATGTGGGGGGCTTGAACTCACGACCCCGAGATCAAAAGTTGCACCCTCCACTGGCTGAGCCAGCCAGGTACCCCTATAATACATCTTTAGTAGGCTTTCTTGTTTCCAAATTAGAGAAGACTTTAGAAAAGTTCGCACCTTTAATCAAACGAAAAAAGCAATTTATCAGGTCTGGGCCAGTTTTCAAGCCACTCTAGTCAGAAATATTGGCTTGAAAATCTTTGATAAGCTCACTTATTATTTTGGGGGCTTAAGAACATCCTTGTGCTTTTCTTTCTTCTGGAAAACAAATGCACTCCTGGCCCTTTTGTTCATTAACATAGAAAGTTTTGGTGAACACCAATCCTGTTACGTGAGGTTCACCTGCATATTTCAGCAATTTATACGTTTATTCAGCACTTAGTCTACACCAAGGGCTATGCTAGGAATTAAATACACACAGAAGAATAAGCCACTGTTCTCATGGAGGTTCTCATTTAATGTGAAATATTTTAAGGTTGTGCGTGTGTGTGTGTGTGCACGTTTGTGCACATGTGTGTTCTGAGAAGGTGAAGAGTTCAAGGTTGAGGAGCCAGAATTGTTGAGTGACCCTTTAAGTCACCCATATTATATGTGATTTGGTCATAAACACTTGGCTTCATCTTCATAATCAGTAATGACTGACGGGTTGTGGCAGGTGCCGGGGTCACAGAGTGGTATAGAACCCAGCTTCTGCCCTCAGGAGGCTCACTGTGTCATGTGGAAGACAGGAGGTTTATATGAAAAAAAGATAGCACAAAGTAGCATATATTTAGTGCCAAAGGAGAGATGGGAGAAAGGATTTCTTTTCACTTTTCTCCAGAATGGGATTTTTAAACATTGCTTTTGGTATCATTTTAGACTTACAGAAAAGTTGCAAGAATGGTCGGAGAATTTCTGTCATTTATCCAGTTTGTCCGAAAGTGTTAACATATTACTACATTTGCTTTCTACTTCTTTTTCTCTCCATACACAACTCACGCACATACATATTTTTTTTCCGAAACACTTGAGCATAATTTGCAGACATGATGCCCCTCTACCTCCACATACTCCAATGTGTATTCACTTAAAATAAGGTTGTTCTATGACATAATGACCAGTACAGTGATCAAAATCAGGGTATAAATATTGACAGAATAATATTATATAATCCACAGACATTTAGATTTATCATTTGTTCCCCAAATTTTCTTTTTGGCCAAAGAAAGGCCGGGATTATGCATTTCATTCAGTTGCCTTGACTCTTTAGTTTCCTTTGATGTGGAATGGTTTCCAGTTCTTTCATTGTAGTCCATGTGGGGAGCATTCAGCTCAGTTATTTTGTAGAATGTCTCCTAATTTGGTGTCTCTGATAATGTCCGGTATTTCTTTATGATTACATTTAGGTCATGTGCTTTGGACGGGAATACCATTGGAGTGATGTTATATTCTCAGCGCATTATATCAGGAGTCACTGGCTGATGATTTCCCACTATTGGTGATGTTAACTTTGATCATTTGCTTAGGGTGGTGTCTGCCAGATTTCTCTACCATAAAGTTATTCTAGTTTATGCTTTGTAATTAATGCATGATTTTGGAGAGATGCTTTGAGACCATGTAAATATCATGTTGTTCTTCAAAACTTCCACCTATCAGTTGTAACATGTGGTGATGATTCTCGCTTGAATCAGTTATTATGATGATGGTTACCAAATGGTAATTTTCCTATTCTCCATCATTTTTTTCTACATTTATCTGTCGGGATTCTGCTGTAAGGAAGAACTTCTCCATCTCCCCCAGGTATTTGTCTAGTTATTTGTGTATATCAATTTGGACTCATGGATTCTGCTTTTATTCAACAGATTATAATCCCCCCCCCTTTTTTTTTTAAAGATTTTTATTTATTTATTTGACAGAGGGAGACACAGTGAGAGAGGGAACACAAGCAGGGGGAGTGGGAGAGGGAGAAGCAGGCTTCCTGCCGAGCAGGGAACCCGATGCGGGGCTCGATCCCAGGACCCTGGGATCATGACCTGAGCCAAAGGCAGGCGCTTAACGACTGAGCCACCCAGGCGCCCCTCCCCCCCCTTTTTAAGGAGTTTATTTATTTATTTGAGAGAGTGAGTGAGAGAGCAGGAGCAGGGGCTGGGGAGGGGAGGCAGAAGCAGACTCCCCGCTGAGCAGGGAGCCCGACACCGGCCTCCATCCAGGGACTCCAGGATCATGACCTGAGCCGAAGGCAAACACTTATCCGACTGAGCCACCCAGTTGCCCCTAATAGGTTATAATCCTTCTACCTTTATTTATTTTGATGTTCATTCCAGGCTTGGCTAGTGGAGTCCCTTCAAGCTGGTTCCTGTGTCCTTTTGACACGTCCCCACCATTCAACTTTCTGGCACAAAAAGTTGTTCTAGCCTCATCTTGTACTTTCCTTGCTTCACTTTAGAAGCCCTTTCTTCCGAGAGCCCTGGATCCTGTTAATGGTGAATGGTATTTAGAAACCACGGATACTAGGTGTGCTCTTTGTTACTAGACTACCACTGTTTATAGTCCCTGTCAGCAGACAGAGGCAGTAAACAGGTGTGTGTGCATGCATGCGTATACCCACATACTTCTCTGTCTATCTATATGCTTATCTCTAGTAAAGCCTACAAGGCACATCAATATCTTCAGTTCCAGTCCATCACCACATGTTTTATTCTGTTTTCTCCCTTTTCCACATCTATAACCCTGTTCTCTGAACAGTGAGAAATCTGGCACCCATTATCTGTCATATATGTATTTAATTGCTCAGTCCTAGGATATACACAAGATAGTTTCAGAACGGCTAACCCATGCCTCTGAAGAAGACGACTACTAACTAGACTTTAATATAGGTTTAGAGGGTATTGCCTGTCTGTTTGTTTGTTTCCAGCCTTAAGGACCAAAACACAGGGTTCAAAAAGTTGGCTGTCAGTTCCTTCTCTTCCAACCTTCAGACCTTCAGTGTGGTTATATTACTGGTTTGAAATACCATTTGGTTTATTTATTTCTGTTTGTATTGTATTTTTTCCCCTTCAGAATGAGGTCTTGATGGACATTTCTCACCGACAAATCTTTTCTCTTGAGTAGAGTTTGAGCAGCCTTGGGAGAAGTGAGAGACCTGCTTATCCATAGATGTACTTAGGGCATTATCAGAAGTCAGTGCTGGGGCCATAGGCCAGACACAGGGTGGACACTGAGGACCATCTTCAGGCCATTTCCCCCTCATTGCTGGGCCCACCGTGACTGTGGGAAAGCCACTGGATGGGTTATGACCCTCGCCACTTTCTCTCATGTTCTCCCTGCTGTTCTCCATGAACACCTCTCTTGCATTTAGGGAATCAAGAGTCCCCCTCTCATCTCAGTTCTAGGCTGATTACCAGCAACTCATGTAATATGCTTGATGTTGTACCTTGGACGATCTGGATCTGGTCCTTCGGAGGTGAAGCTGCAGGATACTGCTCACTGATAGCCAGACTTACAGAATTTTTGGCCCTGTTGCTGGCCTGTTTGCTGGCTCCCTGTTCTGACGCCCCCACTGTTTCTTCTCCTCGGCTTTCTGTGCTCAGATGCTCTGGCCTCTCTAAAAGTTGTTTTGCACCAATGTTGACCTGGCCATTGTCTCCTCTCTGCCTGGGGATGGGTTCCATATTCCCCTTCCTTTGCCCCATGTAACTCTTCCTCCATCTCCCACACACTTATTCTATTTCTCTCTTTCCTCCAGACACATATAACATGGTCAGTGCTGCTGAATCCAGCTGTTCTGAATCTTGCCTTCAGCTTAAGTTCAAAAACAGATGGACCCAAAGCATCCTAGATGTTGTGCCAGTTTCCACCACATGAAAACAAGTTACTGAAAAGCATCAGAAAATTTTAGAATAGTTTTGAGGTTTGATTCTCTGTCTTCTTAATAGTCCTCCCTGCCCGACTTCTCCATCTCTCCTGACCCCTCTCCACGTTATATGTGCCTTATTGGACAGGGGCTGGTTTCTAAAACCTTTGCCCCCAATTTCCCTCTCTCTTTTGCAGGTAGGTTTAGCCATTGGGAGGAGACCACGTTGAGGATCAAGCTGGGTTGTTGCTCTTTTTCTCATTGTCTGTGCCTTTTTTGAATCTCCTATCAAGGGCTGAGGAATTTCTGTCCTTTTGGCCATAGAGAGAAGATGAAGCTGGGGTCTCTGTGTTTATAAATATGTGTGCATTTACTGGTCAAAGAAGTCACTAACTTGGGAATAAAGTTTATGTTCCTCTGCTGACGTTATCGGTAGGGGTGCAGAAAGGCGCCAGTCCCACAGCCTACCCTTGCACTGCTATAGACAGGGAGCATGTTCCTTGGGAAACCCTGATGTTGTGCTCAGTACTGCTCTCCTCATTCTTCCCATTTGCTAACAGCTTTCTCCCAATGTTCTGAGGAACACTGTTGAACTTCAACATTTCTGTTCGCCCTGAATCTGAGAGAGAATCAACATGGTGGGCCAGTTATCTTACACGTGCATTAGGCAGATACTAGTAGTCATTTACAGAGCTTCAGGAGAAAGTTGTTGGCGCAGTCCAGTAATTGTCAGGTGCCCACTCTGACCAGAGTACTAAGCTGCTGTCAGGAGTATCCTCAAGAGAAGTCGTCAGGGCTTGAGCTTCTCAAAGTTCAGGGACCCATGATTCATATGTTACGGTGTGTATGTACATAACACTTCCCTCCCTCCCTCCCTCCTTCGCTCCTTTCTTTGGAGAATACTTGGAAGAGAATTCTTAGTTTCTCAAAAAGGATCTGGGATATGTAATCACCCCTAAAAAAGATCTTATAAAAATATTTTGTAGTACAAGCTGGAATACACACATGTATAGACATTTCACGGTGTATTTTTAAATAACTGAGAACAGCATTTTTGTAAAACAATCCCTGTAGGTCTTTGCTCTCTGTGTTGTACTCTGATATTTTCTACTTTGTTCTGTGTTGCTATGTCCCACTATTTTTGCTTTCATTTTTTGCGGAATTCTGGGTGGTAACCTGGTAAATTGATTTATTAACCCTACTAATAGGTTGTATCCCGGTTTGAAAAACATTGCTTTAAGAGCATTGGTTCTTAAAATTTTGGTGTGCATGATATTACCTGGGATGTGTATTTAAAATGCAGATTCCTGGGGTACCTGGCTGGCTCCGTCAGAGGAGGGTGCAACTCTTGATCTTAGGGTTGTGAGTTCAAGCCCCACATTGGGTGTAGAGATTACTTAAATAAATAAAACGTTCAAAAAATAAAAAAAATAAAATGCAGATTCCTGAGCATCACTGTACCCCTAGGGAAGCAGAATCTCTGGCAGAGGAGCACCAGAATCCATATTTTAAAAAAGCACCACAGGTGACTCTGATGCACAGTGATGTGGGGGTCCTGGAGACTCACACTTCTAAGCTACCCTCAGACTTAGGGGCCTGGCTGCTCAAGGCTTCAGGCCACACACTCCCTTGGAGATGGCAGATATTAGTGGCTATCATCTGAATCCACACCGAGAATCTCCCCATGGATTTTTCTCTCTTGGATCTTGATTTCCCTTGATAGTCCTCCGGTTCTAAGAAGTGCTTTGGCTCTGCTGGAAGCAGAGAAGGAGTTAACTGAGGCCACAGAGCAGAGAGGGAAGGAACTCCAGGGTCATTTTACAGAGCGGCTGGGGTGTGGCCCAGGGCTTCAGTAGGTGCCCAGAGCCAGTCCCAAATTAGAATGGGGTGGGATTCAAAACTGCTTTTCCTAGTCACTTGCCTTTCATGTGTAACCACATGCAGTGTGTCAACATGCTTTCCGGCGCCGTTAAGCACCAGCAGTTTTGTTCCCTCTGGGTTCACGGACCCTTGGTATTCCGGTTATGTGTTGTCTTGGAATAGCTCTGTGCTCCGGGGCTCGGGCAGCTGAGCATTGTCCATTAACTCTTTCAGCACCAGGGCCCTACAGATGCTAAGGGCTTTTTAGTTGAAATAGAGCAACAACCACTGTGAAATGAGAAAATGATGGCTACTCAGGAGACCTAGGTTCTTGCCCTGCTCTACCACCTGAGCCTCAGTTTCCTCATTTAGAAAATGATGTTAGGTCTAGACTCTAGACCACCTAGAAAGTCTCTTCTAGATCTGACGTTCCATGGTGCTACTTTTTGTACCCTCTGGCTTTCTCTCTGCACTTGAACAAGTCTTTCTTCTAAATTCTCTTCTAGGTTGGGCATAGGAGAGTCACCGAGTTGGGAAGTTTCCAGAGAACCCAGCTGATAAGTTAATAACAACAAAATATATTCCTCTTTAGTGCACCGATGAAGTATAAAATTGATAAAGCCAAGTTCATTGCAAACTTGGGTAGTAAGGCCTGGGAATTTTGAGACCTGTTTGTCTTTTCAGACATGACTCTAGCCACTTTGTTTTGTGGGTGTGAACCCATTGCGTGGACTGTCAAGTGATAATAATAGTTATAACAATAATAACAAATGATGACAATACTGATGTGTAGATGTAGAGCACTTCAGTGTTTATGAACTTTTTTTTATGGGCATCACCTTGTTTGACTTGATCTTCACAATAGCCTTGTGAGTTAGGCGGGGCGGTTCTGCTGTCCCCATTTATTTCTTTAAGTGGCTAAAGAAATGTTGAGGCCCAGAGTGCCTCTGTGGCTGATGCAAGATTACCTGGCTGTAGCAAGTGGCAGAGCTAAGACTAGACTCTAGGTCAGAGGCATGGTTCAGGGTGCTTTGCAGAGTACCACCTCACTGGGACGGGGTACCATCGTTCATCCGGATTCCTTACAGACCTGTAGAACTCAATCACCTGCTAACCTGGAAATTGACCAGGGCATCTCTTACTCCACCCAAACCTTTAAAATTTTGCCAGCAAAGTATCGGCATGGTTAATAATATGCTGTCATTTAGAGCACACAGCCAGTGGGTGTACAAACTCAGTCACTCAGTAACCACCCAGATACATGCTACCACAGTTGTTTGGCAGGATTGATGGAGGCTGAAGATACTAAACTATTCATTAAATGAATTGTTTTACTGTGCTCAACATTTACAAGATTTCTGTGACTGTGGCATCTGTCAGTAGTCACTGCTGATTAGGTACCTGCCCATTTCTTGGTGATAGATGTTCATTGACTATTCCAAAATATACCCTTTCCTCAAGAGACTTCCTTCCAATAAGGCAAGATAAATATCAAAATAACACATGAGAGGGTGCCTGGGTGGTTTAGTCGGTTAAGCATCTGCCTTCGGCTCAGGTCGTGATCCCCGGGTCCTGGGATCCAGTCCCACATTGGGCTCTCTGCTCCTCAGGGAGCCTGCTTTTCCCTCTGCCTCTGCCTCTCTCTCTCTCTCTCTCTCATGAATAAATAAATAAAATCTTAAAAAAAAAACACGTGAGAACTGATAGCAATGCATGAGGCTGATCCGATGACTATTTAGACTTCAGTCCATTTAGCTCTGTAGTTTCAAAGAATCAAGTGCTATTTCTTTATTCTTCCTTCTTCATTGTTGTTGTGAGCCATGTAAGGGAACTCATTATCCCATTAACAGGTATTCAGGAGGGGGAGGTCTGAAACTTAGGGATACCCTTTCTTCCCAAGTGGCTTGTTGGTACTTGGCATGCTTATGCACCATTTGCCAGGCAGGAGTTATTGGCCATAGATCAAGCTTCTCAGCTCATGCCTGGTGCCAGGGAGATGCCTGCTCCCAAGGTAGTGGTTACTGCTTTGAAAATAAGTGTGTGGATTTTGGGTGACGTCATTCCAGTTTGGCACAGACAGGTATTTCTCTGGAATGAGCTAGCAGGGGTGAGCCAGGCTGTCTGTCTCAGTCATCTCCCAAGATTTCATTCATTCAAAAAATCTGTTAACACATCTGCGTATATTTTTTTTTCCTGTGTGTTTGTCATGTGCTGTAATTACTTACGGGGTTTCTGGTGACATCTTAATTAACTAGAGAAGAAAAAACAAGATATAATTGTAGAGTTATTCACAGATTATTCTGTGGAATTCTTATATAAGGGATATGTGTTAACTGTAATGTAGATGGTTATAAAATCTTCTAAAACTGAGAAACATATTTTTTGTTCCTTGCTCATTGATCATACCTTTGTTATGTCTTTTGCTCTTGCTATGATGTTTTAAGTGAATTAGCTCACACCTTTTGATATGATCACAGCCTATTTTGGGGGGCTTTCAGGATGGAAATGTAATACATAAATGAATTTCTAGGCCTTTGGTTCTATGGATTATATTGGGGTGAGGTGCATAGTGTTTGTTCTCTAGTATTTAGATTGTACCCAGAGTTACACAGGGAGAGTTTAGTACCCTCTCTGTTTATACCTCCCTATAGCTCTGAGAACACTAGTGGCAAGACAGAGAGTATAAACAAAGGGAAGGTCCCAGGTCTGCAGAAGCCATAGAGAAGGCTGCTGGGCAGGCAGATCTTTGTCAGCCAGACCAGGGTTCCACAACAGGTCAGTGTACACATGAGCATTGAGACCAGGATAAGATGTGGGTTGTGGCTCATGGACAGTCTAGGAGCAAGAAGACCATGTATTAGATCCAGGAGATTCTGCAAACGTGGGAGAAGCAGGTCAGAAACAAGAATGTTGCTCCCTTTATCTCTAGTGCTCAGAACAGTACCTGGCACTTAGGAAGTACTCAGTCATGATTTGTTCATTGAATGAAATAAGAAGACTTTAGAGAAGGGACCTGGACAATAAGATGTCAGAAATCTAGGCAAGAAATCTGAATGACAGAGATATAAATCTTGTGTAGACACCCTCCACTGCTGCCGGGTCTGGTCTCAGTGGGGTCCACAGAGCTGTCTTGAGTGATTAAAAGAATCTCCAGCCTCCTTCTCCCTGCCATGAACACGGGGTGGGGTGGGGATGGCTGAAGGGAAAGCAAAGTCTCCTGCCTGTCATAAATTGATGGAGACATCTTCGGTTAGGGTCTACAATGGCTCAGATTTGAGAACCCCTCCCAGTTCTCTGACCTAACCCGGAGGGGGGGCGGGGAGGGACGTTGGTCTTATAATCATTCAGGAAGTAGTTATTAAGATGTCAGACACGATGCCAGTCCAGTTCTCAACTTCAAAGCAGATTCTTCAGCGCTCAGCTTGTGGACATGCCATGATCCCAGGGGTGTGGCTGGGCTCCCTGGAGCTAATCCAGAGCCACAAGAAGGCCATTTCCATACAGCACTTCCCCCAAACCTGATTATAGGGGACAATTTAGGCTATTTTGAGGAAGGTGGGTACACCACTGCTTGAATCCTTTCTAATCATCTGTCTCCGCTCCTGAAGACAATTTGTGGGATGAACTTGTCCCTGAAAATGTGAAAGCTCATTTCTCCATACATAGAATATACATTTTTGCCTTTGGCCCTTTTCCTGTCTCGGAGCTCTCCTACCCTGATCTCACTGCCGGCAAAGCTGAAGCGGACCTGTGATAAGCCCCGAGAAGTGTGCCTGCCCCCTCCCACGCTGGTGCTGTCTTTGGAAACCTGCCTCCAGCCTGCCACTGAGCTCCTGGGTCACACAACCAGTGGCCACCATTACAGGCAGAATCTTTTTCAAGTCACTTCCCACCTTGGTGATTTTTTTTTTCCTCCCCTCCTTCTTTTAACACCTTCCCCAGCAAATCCCATCCATCCTCTGGCTTATCTGGGTCAGCAAGGGTCTGATTTTATGCATGGCGCTGTCAAACCATAAATCCGCTGCAGCTTTGCCTCTCCATCCAGCCCGTCTGCTTCTGTCAGCATCAGCAAAATGCATAATAGAGAAAATAAGCCAGAAAGGCTAATAACATTCATCTGAATAAAATAATCTCTTTGGCTGCCTCAGTTCATTTCATTTTAATCAAGGTGCCAGGAGGGAATTTAGGCTTAAAAAGCCGACTCCCTGCTTGTCACTAGTTCCCTGTCCAACTGTCACTAAATGATCCCTTTTATTAAGCAGGTACCGTTTTTTTTTTGTTTGTTTTTTGGTCTTTTTTCTATCCTCTTCATAGTCGGCCACTCAGTAACATATCGAATGTATTTAACTCATTTCGGGTTTTGTCTCTTATCACATAATGTGTCTATTTTCGAATGTGAGGAATCGTATTTTTCTTAGATGGATTGATATTTGCCATCCCCGTGGTCGGACTGGCAGGTTTGATAGGAATTCTGAGAAAGAGGGGCTCAGAGGAAGTGGCTGAAGCGTCTCGGGCTCTGGTGATCCGAGTTCCCTTTGGCTTGCTTCCTGTCTCCTTCAGCACACAGTTCCCCGTGTGGAATGCAGGAGTGATTGTTCCTTAGGGGAAGGACAGTGGAAGATTAAATTCTGCTCTCCCGTTGGTATCTCCCTCACGTCTTCCCAGAGACATACAGCTGCTTGGTTAATTGCCGATTGCTGCCGTCGTATCCCTACCATTCTTGGCCAAGGGCTGTGCATTTTCAGCAGGCTGCGCTCTTGGCCCTGACCCAGGGCCTGGTGAGGAGCCTGTTGGAAATTGACAAAAGCTGATCCCAGTTTGTTTGGAAATAAAAATAATAATATTTCTTCACATTTGTTCAGTGCTTTACTGCTGATGTAATTCTTTTGCATTCAGCATCTCATTTTAGCCGCACAACAGCCCCGTAGGTGGGCAGGTGGGGGCCATTGGCCCAAAAGGAAACGTACCTCAGTAGAAGAGTGCAGAAGCTCCAGCCATCCGGTAATGCCAAGCTTGTGTCACGTGTCCCATCTGCAGAGCTGTGAGCACAGCAGTTCTTCATTAAATGGCACCTTCGGCCAGGAGGCCTTCTGGGATTTTACAGTGAGGTTTTGCAGATCTTTAGGGAGCGAGACGTACACCGATGGGGCGCGTGTCCATCTTACAGGGGAGACAACTGAAACAGAATAGAGGGGATATGGCAATAAAGGGAAGTGTAATAGGGAGGCCAACATGGACCTTTCTAGAGTTCTCTCTTTACCCGAGATATCGTAGGGAAATCCCTTGGAGCATTTGCTGCTAAGTTTTGTTGAACATCCATAAATAGTCTAAAGTTGAAGGAGAAAAACTGGCCTAATGGATTTGAAGGTAATGATTCAGCTGTGCAGGTTTATCCTTTCGATGCATTTATAATGATAATCTCTTCTGTGGGGGCATAGCCAGCTTGTGACTTTCTGGGCCTCCTTTCTTTTTTTGACTCCAGAGTCATTCCCTCTCAAGTGCAGTATTATGTTTTCTTGATCTGCCTCCTGAAAAAAATTTTAAGTAAGAAAAATACTTCTGGATATTTTGTCTGCTTTTTAGGGATTAGTGTTTGAGGAGGTTTGCAGCTGTTCAGTACATTCCTAAGGGATGCAGACCCTTTTCTTTAAATGCCCAAGTATTACACAACCTGACTCCAGGGGCAGGGAAAGTAAAGAAACTGTACAAACAAATGATAGATGGAAAAGATATAAAGACAAATTTCAATCTCCTAACCAAACGAAGTTCCCTTGGCTCCAGCAGCCCCAAATAAAATAAGGCTGCAAAGCTGTTAAAGCAGGAAACCACTCTAGCAGAACCTTCATATGCTCCCTATGAAATCACGTCTCGTTGACTTGCTTATTTTCCAGCCTGAAGTGTGTTTCATCTTTGTTCGTGTTGGCGGGGAAAAGTGCCGATATGGTATATGTGTATTCCCCTCCTACTACATGCCCTTCACCTCTCCTGCTCCGCCACTGCCCTAAAATAAACAAATGAATTGATTAAAACACCTCAGTTGAAAGGAGGAATATGTCCAAGAAAGCATACAAACTCAAAGAACTAAAAATATTGCCTGAAAAACTTCAGTAATAGGAAAAGAGAGTAGGGACCCATACGAGAAGCATACAGCAGAGTTTAATACTATCTTGAAAGGCTTTTTTAAAATAAAAATTGTGCACAGAATCCCCATACATACAGCAGATCCAAAGCACTATTTTATTGGTGTAAATCCACTTTTAAAGTGCAAGTTTATGAAGAGTACTCATTACAGGGTCAGTCAGTGAGAACAATGAGGCTGTGTTCATGACCCCAAAATATTGAAATTGGGGGGGCACCTGGGTGGCTCAGTTGGTTAAGCGTCTGCCTTCAGCTAAGGTCATGATCCCAGGGTCCTGGGATCGAGCCCCACATCGGGCTCCCTGCTTAGCGGGGAGCCTGCTTCTCCCTCTCCCACACCTCCTGCTTGTGTTCCCTCTCTCTCTGTGTCTCTCTCTGTCAAAGAAAGAAATAAAATCTTTAAAAAAAAATATTGAAATTAGGATTATGAATCAGAGTTGCAGTTTTATATCAGTTTCAGCATCCAGGTTATTTCTGGTTCTGATTTGGGTTGCCCAGTATCAAGAAAATCCTGATTCACACAGATGGATTATAATCTTGAGATAGTTTTAAATTGGCCTAGGCTCTTGAAAAAGGATATTTTTGTTTTGAAGTTGAATCACTAACATTACCTAGTACCTATTCCCATCCCCCTTCATAAATATTATTGGGGAAGCACAAAAATGTATAATAAGCATAAAAACAATGGATAATGATGGGATGGTATTGAGCATTCTCACTACCCAACCGTGGTCTACCGTGAACCCAGCCTAGGCCCCTGAACCTTCTGTGGCATGTAATTGAACTTGGCCACTGTGTGTTAAATCATGAGCTCACCTGCACAACTTTACCTAAGGAGGCACACAGGCTTGAATTAAAAATGAAACCTGTGCAGAGCAACATCCGTTCTAACCAACAGGACATTTTTCAGAAGTTCAGATACACGCATCGGTTCTTTTTTTTTTTTTTTTTTTAAGATTTTATTTATTTATTTGAGAGAGAGAGAATGAGAGAGAGAGAACACATGAGAGGGGATAGGGTCAGAGGACGAAGCAGACTCCCTGCCGAGCAGGGAGCCCGATGCGGGACTCGATCCAGGGACTCCAGGATCATGACCTGAGCCGAAGGCAGTCGCTTAACCAACTGAGCCACCCAGGCGCCCGACGCATCGGTTCTTTATTCCAGAGTTCGCACAGAACGAAGCTCGCCTAGCAGCCCATGAGACATTGTGATAGCGTCAACCGCAGGGAATCTGGATCCCTTTCACATTAACTGGAGGTTGCTCATTTGAATGGATGTGTCACAGTTGTTTGAAATTGAAATGTGTTTCTCTGTAATTCTGGAGTTTCTCAGAACATACTTTAAAAACTC
Organism: Phoca vitulina; assembly: GCF_004348235.1. Classification (NCBI taxonomy): domain Eukaryota; kingdom Metazoa; phylum Chordata; class Mammalia; order Carnivora; family Phocidae; genus Phoca; species Phoca vitulina. The sequence goes on along the minus strand of NW_022589729.1, from coordinate 18,283,717 downwards.
CTGCTCACTGAAACCAATAATAGCCATCCTACCACCTGCTCTAAGGATGGAAGGATACGCGCTAAAAGTGTTACCACTTTAGAACCTCTTCATTTAATTATAAATATATAATTCTGAATATATTTACAAATTTATTAGTTTTAAGGCATAAGGCTTTTTATTTTAAAAGATTTCCACTTCTGTCCATCCTTTTTATTAACTTTTGTTTACTCATCCTTTCTTCTGAGGGTCCCCTTGGGATTTATGCTCTGTATCCTCTTCCATGGTATTCAATTGGTTTTGCTTCTCCTGCCTCCACTTGTGATCTGCGGTGTACATTTGTGGGCTAGCTGGCCCTTTGTTCATACCACTAATGTTCTGCTATATTACAGGTCTTTCTTTCTCTCCCACTCTGCACTGTGATATCAGCACTTTTACAATTAAAAGCCCCTAATACTGTACTTTATTCATTTCAGATACGAACGTTTATACGTCTGTGAAATTGAGTTGTAGTACCATGTTTACATGTGTGAAGCACTCTAAGGAAAGACCTAATAGAGACAACCAACTCATGTCCACCCATAAGAAGCAGACCGAGCTGTTGTCAAGTTCAGATCTTGTGAGATCTACTCTTTTAAAAAAGCAAGTGTAATTGCCTGATATATTCCATGCTTACTGAGGACATGGATACTTTGCCACCCAACAAAAATGTAAATTCGATTATTTAGGATTTGATAACTGAAACTGATTTGGAATGCATTAGAAAGTTTTCTTGCAGTGAAAACACCAAAGGTCACTGAATGCCTGTACTCAGCTTTGAATTTAGGATTGTTTCCTATTCGCTTTTTTGGGTTTGTTTTTCAGATGCTAAACATTTTGAAGGGAATGGATTAATTACATGTGTATCTCTCTCTCTCTCTCAGCTAGTGTGTGTGTGTGTGTATATATATTAGTGTGTGTGTGTATATATATATATATATATATATATATAAATTTGTTTCCATAAAAATCTTTCGACTTCCCTAGAACAGTAAGAGGACATAATGTTGCCGAAGTGGTCCGAACAGAGGTATTAGGTATTCTGACTGCAAAGGGGTGTGATGCCTGGGGCAGAGGTGGGGGTGGGGGCAGATAGAGAACAGTTTCAGTTTGGACTCTAGCATTCATTCGATTGAAGTAGCTTGTTAGTGCTGGTTAGACAGATATTTGATATAATAGTCTGGGGTGTTCTGAAGCCAGAGGAGGTGTGGCGTGATTAGTTGGTAATTGTTACCTTATTACAGACTTGGAAAAGCCCCTTCTAAAGTTGAATTCCCTGCTCTACAAATCACAGCCGCCGACAGCCTCCGGCTCTGAACGCAGGCAATGCGACTCAAGAACCGAGCCACCGTCCACTCTCTTTGCATTAAGAGTCTGACTTAGGGAGGGAGGAGGGGGAGAGAAGTGAACAGGTAGTGATTCTTCCCAATGATTAAGACCCTTCTCTACACTTATAAGGCTTGGTTTTGAATTCTAGCATTGCTACCTTTTAGCTATGTGACCTTGAACAAGATCTTTAACTTTTCTCAGTCAACTTCCCACATCTGCTGAATGTGGTTAATAATACGCCCTTCCTCAGGCTGTCGTAGGGTTCAAGTTAAACAACGTGAGTATAGGGCCCAGCTATGTGCCAAGTGCACAGTAAGCCCTTGATAAATAGTACAACAAACAACCCCTACTTTCGGTTTCTCTTTTTAAAGAAATCCAGCTTGCAGATGTAGAATCTTTTCTGTTGCTTAAACCAGGGCTGCGAACTGAGTAGATAATCAGTCTAGTCTTTTGGATCACAGTGTTTTCTTTAGAAATGAGCACCTAGGTTTGGCATTTCACTGCTCCACTCAGGCTGTAGAAGTTTTAGGAATACACGTGTTTGGGTATGGTTTGTGCTCTTGGTTGTATGGGGCATGACATAATGGCTCAACCAATGAACTGAAAATCTCCTTAGATGTGTTCTGTGGGCCTGAAGAGGTTTTAGGGCCTTTTTTTTTTTTTTCCACGGCAAGGGCCTTGAAGGTTGTTGTCTTCACTGAATTCTAATATGAATACTGTGTGGGGATGTGGTCTGTAGTGCTCTCGTGATTTTTGTCTCTAGACCTCTAAGTTTTGTCTCCAACCCTAGACACAAACCAAATATCTTAGTGGCTAAGGCTATGGACTTTGGAGTCAGCCTAGACCTGTCCTAGTCAGGTGACACAGAGCTGTGTGGTTCTAGTCCCTGACTCCTTCTTACGGTCTCTATGACTTCTTACTAGCTGTGGGCAAGTGACAACTTCCCTGAGTTTCAATTTTCTAATTAGTAAAATGGGGATAACGGTAGTTCTTTCCTTACAGGGAAATGATGAAACTTATGCGATGAGTGCATATAAAACATTTACTAAGTTCCTAGAATGTAATAGATGCTCAACAGATAATCCTGCTTCTCCTCTTTCTTCTCTTTCCCTCTTTCTCTCTCCTCCCTCTTCTCTTCTCATTATTCTTGTTTTCTCCACTGAGTTTTTAGATAGAGAAAACTAGAGGTGCAGGCTTCAGGAAAGGTATCTATTTCTGGCTTGGCTTTGATCACTGTGATTTTATGACATGGATTGTATTCTTAGCTGTTGGCCCTGGCTACTCACTGACACTGATTTTTTTTTTTTTTCTTGCTGTTTCTCTGCAGGAAGGATCAGAATGTTCTCTCTCCAGTCAACTGCTGGAATCTCCTCTTAAACCAGGTGAAGCGGGAGAGCAGGGACCACACCACCCTGAGTGACATCTACCTGAATAATATCATTCCTCGATTTGTTCAAGTCAGTGAGGACTCAGGAAGACTCTTTAAAAAGGTATATAGCTATTTCTAGGCACAGGGATACTTGGGTGGAGCAATAATACCATCTTGTAAATAAGAGAAAGACTATTGTATTGGCCTAGTTAAAAGGCTTTCCATTGGTCATTCCCTACCACGATCTCGTGGAGAAAAAATACTGAATAGTCATTCTTTTCTTCCTTTCTGAGTTGAATTAATAGTAGCCCTGGGAGAGTAACCATTTGCAAGGTACAACCCCACCAGTGGTAACATAATTCATAATCTGCATGTTTTAGTTATGACAGTGTTTGCTTGATTTCCTTGAGTGATTTGTGAAGCTGTTGAGATTCGGGGACCTTCAGTGTCATTTCAGGTTTTCCTCTTCTAGTTCATGTATGTTTATGATTTAGTTTAGTTTTCTTTCTAAGCACTCATCTTGGCCAGGGTGAACTCATGAATTTGGTTCTTCTTATCATGACATATCTTGGTCTTTGGGTCCCTGAATGCTTTCTGAAGCTCAATTGTTTGTCACAATTCCTTGGATGTAAGTTGAAAAATCTGACCGAGGAAAAACTCAAAATAAATTGTGGTAATCTTAAGAAACTTATGTAAAATTGACCTTACCTGTCAGTGGTGGAAATAGTCTCTTGGAAACTAAGGAACCTCTTTTCTAAGCTATCTCACCCTGAGCTCTCAGTGGAGTCATTGATTCATGACTTTTGGTTACAAATGGTGGCAAAAGCCCCAGCCGTTGTACGTAATGTACCATGTCTAACATTCAAGCTCTGGTATCCCCAGAAGACTTTTCAGAAGGCGAATAATCTTCCTACAAGTTCTAGATATAAAGAGGGTATATAGGGCTATTTCATTGGTTTCATACATAGGAAATTCATTGGTTTTCATTTGACAAAATCCAGGGGTAAAATCTGAGGCTGGGAGAGAAAGGACTTCAGTAAACAGGACTGTGGTCAATAGTAGCCAGTTTGCCAATTCTTAACATTAGGAAGTTTTCCAGATTTCAGTAGGTCTGGAGTTAGAACCCAGTTTCTTCTGTTTACACCAGCATGAAAAAAGAACTGATTTAGAATATTCCATCTACATAACGCATCTGTGTAGGGGCTTTTCCTGTGTCTTAGAGACAGGATATGAAGAGTAAAAAGCATCTGACAATGAAAAAAAGGAAGAGAAAAAGAGCTCCTCCCGGAGTTCACCAACTATTTTTAGTGGCCTGGCTGCGCTGCGGTTGGGGCCATACTTCATTTAGGGGTAAAGGTACTTTTCACCATTTCCTCATGGTTTCTAGCATCTGTTCTAGCTTCCTTGTCATTCGTCTGAATTATGCTGCAACACTTGGTGATGTATGGATGTGGCTAAAATGAACGACTGTAGTTAATACTGTACTCAATACTGGAAATACGCTAGAGAGTAGGTTTCCCATGCTCTTTTCACACACACACACACACACACACAGGTAACCGTGTGAGGTGGTCTGTTAATTGGTTTGACTGTAGTAATCATTTCACTATGTATACATCTGTATCAAATCATAATGGCTTACTCCTTAAATATATAGCTTTTATTAGAAAAAAAAATTAAGCCTATTTAGGTAGAACCTTGACAGTAATCAGATGCCACTTCAGCTCTTCTGTGTGACCTTGACAGCCACTTAGATTATCTCTAGAAGGACAGGGGCTGACTGATCATTTCCTCCTTCATTTTCTCTGTTCATCTGGGAAAAAAACTTCTGTGAGGGATATTCAGCTATCTGGACTTCAGCCAAGCTCTCAGCTACCTTTTTTCCCAGCTTTAGAAGGTTAGAGAAGAGCCACGCTCAGGAGTGTTACGACCCTTCCAGATCAGAGATGTATATGCTGAAGGCAGCCGCTTATCAAAGCCACGGATGCTTCTGGTTCCTCAAGTACTACTCACATTTCACCAAGAGCCCAAGTGCATGGCTCGGGGCTCTTTACCCTCCGGAAAGAAAATCTGCCCGTGAATGATATTCCTAGCCATGGTCTCAGAGTTGATCTCCATAAACTGTGCGTTGCTTTGCTGGGGGTATAGGGAAGAATTTCTCATTCCTCACAGGACTTTTTATATATTACATTTTATTGAAGGGGCACATATCATGGGGCCTATAGCTGCATGCATTTTTACAAACTGAACACACCTGGTAACTAGTGCCCAGATCAAGACACATGATTTCAGTACCCTAGAAACTCCGCTCATGCTTCCTCCCAGTCCTCAGGGGGTTGGGAGGGGTGGTCCCAACCCCCAAGGATAACAGCTATCCTAACTTTTAACAGCAGAGATTAGTTTTACTTAGTTTCATACTTTATATAAATAGAATCATACAGTGTATACTCTTTTGTGTCTGGTTTCTGTCATTCAACATATGTTTGTGAGATTTATTCATATTGTTTTATATGGTTGCAGCTCATAGGACTTTCTCTTGATCTTTATAACTTTTCATCAGTTAAATTATAGTTATTATTAGAGATATGCATAGGATTGCTGAATAGCCAATGTTTACTATCCCACTGCATGAATAATCTCTTTTCTCTCTCCCCTGGGGTCCATTGTAGGCAGAGCATTCTAAGGTAGAGGCTGGCTTGGCTGATCACAAGAGTAAATTAATTCTGTTTTGGCTGGGTGAGAGCCTCTCTGCTTTCTAGTAATGGGCACAGAAGCATTCTGTCTCCGTAACGTAATTTTTTATTCCCTTTTGTTTAAAGTGTGTTGCACTTGAAGAATTAGAAATCCCACTGGTTAAGATACAGTAATCAGATAAGAGAACTAAGGAACGAGCCCGGCCACACTGTCAGTTAAATGAAGCTTCCCAGGGCTTGCTTTGCTCTATCAGAGCAGAGGTCTCTTCCAAGTAACCCTTTCTCTTGGGCTCAACTCTGCTAGCAACTCCGAAACCTTAAACAATTACTTCTTTCTGTGCCTTAGTTCCCTAAAGTTAAAAAAAAAAAAAAAAAAAGTGCTTGGCCTATGTGATCTTCACACTGCCTTCAAAATCTAATACACTATAATTCTATGATGAATTCTGTGATGCCCAATATAGGGTATCCTGTGTTGGGGGCTTCATTCTGGTTGTTGGGTGACCTTTGTTAAATTGTGATAAGGAAACTGGAGCCCTCACGATACAGACAAATAAAAGTGGGTGTGGGTATGGAGAGGGGGCTAGCTTAGGCAGTTAAAGACCAAATTTCTTGAGGAATGAAGCAGTGTTTCAGATTCTCTTATCTATAATGGCCAGCAACCAAGAGATGCCAAACAGGAATCCAAGTGTATAAAATAGTTACACCTTTTGTTTTACCTATAAATTCGGTTCCAGCAGCAACAGGGAAATCCACATTTCTCTGGAGACACAGGCTTTAGGAAAGATACCTTTATTTCTGGTTCGGCTATGGACACCTGTGAAAATTCACCTGAGTTTTATGTGAATTTGGATCTATTTCTCACCAGCAAAAGTCATGGGTTTTCCTCCTTTTTTTATTCTTTTTTAAAAAACTCTGTAAAACTTAATGATTCACTAGCAAAGGTTATGATAACAAAACCCACATTTTTTGAACCCTTATGTTCTAGGTACAGTATTAAACACTTTATATGCTTAATCTTTACAATAATTCCCTGAAGTAGTTGCTATTAATAGCCCTATTTTATGAAGGAGGAAACTGAAACTTAGGGAGATTAATCAAAAAATGAGGTGAGGCTAGTATTTAAATCCATTCATCTCACTCTAGAACTTGAGGTTTCCTCCTACATGCTGTGTTAGGACTCGGGGTATGGTGTGCAGAGTAGAGGGTGTTCTGTATTTTCCTACTCTTTTTGTTGAACCCAGATATTTCACTTAGTTACAGAATTAACCTAACCTTTTCTCTTGCACACAAGCCTTCAAAAGGTTTGGAGGTATTAAACATCAACATTGGGTTGTTTCTCCTACCTGGTGTCTGGGCAAGCATCTGGAAGCTGACAGTGAAATAGGACAGCAAGTTTTTCTCTCCAGGGGCAGGATCGCTAGTAAGGGGGAAACAAAGACTCATTAAATGTGAGAACTGGCCAAAAATCTGGCTCACAGCTAACTCCGCTAATTTGGGGACGTCAGGGTGGCTGCACAATTGGCCCCTCTGTACTACTGAACCCCCTTAAGGGATGCTCCTTGCTCGCCCTCTGGTTTGTGGTTATGTCTGCTGGGACATATTTTACATTTTGCATGAAGCCCGGTGGAGATTCCTTTAGCTAAATATAACATCTAGAGAAAGTAGCCTCCTGTCCACAGCTTAGAAACAGACCCACTTTGTCTAGGACTCCAGGGGAAATGGAGCTCATTTGGTGCTCCTGACATCTCCTTTCGTGTAATGAAAGCTCAGTCTGTCTAACCCCTATTGGAACCAACGTTTAGGCAAATATTATTGCTGCCACCTTCATTTGTTTAATGTGGTGGCTTCAAAATCAGGAGCCAAACACTACCAAGTTTGACTTCCAGCTCCACATCGTCTCTGTGAGAGACATGTTCTAAAGAATCCCACCAAGAATAGAAATCATTTTTCCCACTTTTTCATTTAAACCAAGTAAACTTGGGTGTGCTTTTCCCACAGGGGAGAGGACAATCCTGTTCTCCCTTCTTCCTTTCACTTAGCTGGAACACACCGAAAGTACCTCGGACTTTGCTTTTCAGCTCACTGTTTCTAGCCCTTAGTTGCACATTAGCCTTGGAAGCCAGTCAATTCAGAAAGTCCCAAGACTCTCAATTGCATCCTTTCTTGTTTGTTTGTTTTTTTACGGTATTCCAGTTGACTGTACTTTTGTTTTGCCTTTGGTACCCTAAGTTTCCATGGTAGAAAGGTTAAATTGAGCAAGTTGGGTCAGATTCCTGGTAGACCAGTAGTTCAGTAGTTCTCAGTTTTGCCTGTGTGTGAGTCATTGTGGGAGTTTAAAAAAAAAAAAATCTTTGTGATTTGTGAGACAGATTTCTTGGGATGTAAAAAGCATGAACAATAAAAGAAAAAAGATAAACTGGACATCATCAATTCTTGGACTTTGCTCTTGCAAAGACATTGTTAAGAAAATGAAAGACAAATCACAGACTGTGAGAATATATTTGTGATATACATAACTCAATAATCAGAAGACAAACTACCCAAATTTTTAAAAATAGGCAAAAGATTTTAATAAACACTTCACTAAGAAGATATATAAATGGCCAATAAGCACATGAAAAGATGTTCAATATCATTAATCATTAGGAAAATGCAAATAAAGCAATAAGGAATGTGCTACATACTCACTAGAATGATTAAAATTAAAAAGACTGACAACAACAAGTGTTAGTTAGGTTGGATGGAATTCTCATATGTTGCTGGTGAGAATGTAGAATGGTACAACCACTTTGGAAAATAGTTTCGCAGTTTCTAATAAAGCTAAGTATGTACTTAGCATATGACCCAGCAATTCCACTGGTAGGTATTGACCCCAGAGATATAAAAGTATATATCTACACAAAGACTTGTATCTGATTATTCATAATAGCTTTCGTTGTAGGCTGAGTAATGGTCTCCCCAAAGATGTCCATGTCCTAATACCTGGAACCCATGAACTTACCTTATCCTTATAAAGACTTTACACATATGGTGAATTTGTGGATCTTGTAATGAGGATATTATGCTTCATTATCTAAGTGGGCCCTAATGCAGTCATGAGTATCCTTATTAGAGGGAAGTAGAGGGAAGTTACAGACAAAAGAGAAGAAGGCTATGTGATGGAAGTAGATGAAAGCAGAGTCACAGAAAGAAGATGCTAGGCCACTGGCTTTGAGGATGGAGGAAGAGGCCATGAGCCAAGGAATGCAGCTCTAGAAGCTGGAAAAGGCAAGGAAACGGATTCTGCCCGAAAGCCTCCAGTGGGAATGCAGCCCTGTCAGTTTTGTCCCCGTGAAATTGGTTTTGGACTCTGACCTCCAGAACTATAAGAGAATAGAAATTAAAAGTAGAACTACTGTATGATCCAGCAGTTCCACTTCCGAGTGTTTATCCAAAGAAAACAAAAACACTAATTCCAAAAGATAGTTGCATCCCTATGTTTATTGCAGCATTATTTGCAGTAGCCAAGATATGGAAGTGACATAAGTGTCCATCATTGGATGAGTGGATAAAGAAATTATAATGTATATATACATGTATATGTATATGTATATATAGTGGATTATGATTCAGGCATAAAAAAGAATGAGATCCTGCCATTTGCAACAACATGGATGGACCTCGAGGCCATTACGCTAAGTGAAATAAGACAGAGAAAGACAAATGCCATGTGATCTTTCTTATATGTAGAATCAACAAAAACAAAAAACCCAAAGCTTATAGATACAGAGAACAAATTGGTGGTTGCAAGAGGCAGGGGGATGGGGGTGGGAGAAATGGGTGAAGTGTTGTTTTGTTTGTTTGTTTGGTTTAAATAAATTGAATACAAATTAAAAATTTTTTTAAAGATTTTATTTTATTTTAGAGAGAGAGAAAGAGAGAGAGAGCAAGCAGGGGAGGAGCAGAGGGGGAGAGGGAGGGAGGGGGAAAGAATCCCAAGCAGACTCCACACTGAGAATGGAGCCTGATGTGGAGCTTCCTCTCAATGACCTTGAGATCATGACCTGAGCTGAAACCAAGAGTCTGACGCTTAACCCACTGAGCCACCCAGGCGCCCGCAAATAAAAAAAATTTAAGAGAATAAATGCATGTTGCTTTAAGTCACCAACTTTGTAGTAATTTGTTATAACTGCCTTAGGAGACTCATATTATATTCGTAATAGTCAAAACTGGAAACAACTCAAATATCCATCAACAGATGAATGGGAAAACATTGTGATATATCCATACATGAATACTACTCAGCAATAAAAAGAAACAAAATGCTGATAAATGCAATAATGTAGACGAACTCCAAGAACATTATATTGATTAAAAGAAGCCAGACACAATGAATACATTCTGTATGATTCCATTTGTATGAAATTTTTTTTTAAGATTTTTATTTATTTATTGAGAGAGAGAATGGTAGAGAAAGAGCATGAGAGGGAGGAGGGTCAGAGGGAGAAGCAGACCCCCTGCTGAGCAGGGAGCCTGATGTGGGACTCGATCCTGGGACTCCAGGGTCATGACCTGAGCGGAAGGCAGTCGCTTAACCAACTGAGCCACCCAGGCGCCCCCCATTTATATGAAATTTTAGAAAAGATAGCTCTAATCTATAGTGATAGAAAGCAAATCAGTGATTACCTTGGGGCCAGGGTGGGATGAGGGGTTGACTGCAAAGGGACACAAGGGAACCTGAGGGATTATGGAAATGTCATACAATCTTAATTATGGTGGTGGTTACATGAGTGTGTGCATTTGTCAAAACTTGTACACTTAAAATGTATACATACATTTTATTGTATGTCAAGTATGTCTCAATAAAGTTGATTTAAAAAATAATTTTAAAAATAGCACCCCAGGGCAATTGAATCAGTCTCTGGGATAGAGTCTAGGTGATTCTTGCATATAGCCAGGGTTGAGAACCATTCTTGTAGGCATTCTGGTTTCTGTCTTGGGGAAACCCAAAAACACAGAGGACATCTGAATCCATAAGATCCTGTCTATGCCCCTGCAACAATGTTGAGACATCTAGGCTGGTTTATCTAGGCAACCAATTGTGGCTTCCCTACTTTATTCTTGGAGGGTGACAAAGGGTAAATCTGGATTCAGATAAGTAAGTCACACTGCAGAAAGTGGGAGATACAGGAAGGGTGCTGAGGAAGAAATGTAATAGGGCACAATGAATTCTTTTCTCTAGGGTCTTCGGTTGTCCTTTCCCATTGGTTGATCAGTTATAAGAGACTTGTCATGACCACTCAGATTTCAACCCAACGAAATGGGTCTGGCAGTAAAAGGATAAAGGGGGTTCGAAACTAAAAGCAGTGCATGTTACCTACCTACCTGTTTATCCCCAGTAGATAGGGACAGGATTTCCTAGAGTCTTTGAGTCCAGCTGCTTCACATATGTGAAAAGACTGGATATTGTAAGGAGGCACGTTCTGCGGTGGTGTTGTCATGATAAGTAAAGGAGAAGTGATCCACAATGCCAGTATAATCGAATGTCCCTGGTGGGTAGTGTAGATTGAATGAATGGAGAAAGAATGGACTTCCAATGGTTGTGTTCTGCCCTTCTGAGAAAGAGTTTAACCTGGAGACATCTTGGGGAGAAGGAGTAGCTGACTGATTTACCCTGCCCTCTCTTCCCCAGTCCACCCTACACCTCCTTCCAGTGGAACTCAGTATCTGCAATTGATTGGATTTCCTCCATGTTATAACATGATCATGAACAACGTGGTGATCAGCTTTATAGACAACTATTCCCATTGCCCAGTTTGTCTTGATGGCAGCAAAAATCTGTTCTGATTAATTGAGCTTTATTCTCTTGTATCTGATGAAGAGATCCTCTTTGGAGAAAAGAATAGGATGGGAAGTTGAACTTATTTGGGTAGGGGATGGAAGGCTGCCAGCTACTTCAAAGGTATCTCTGCTGATAAGGGGCGTCAGGTTTGCTGCCAAAGCCAACACGGAGGGGAGCTTTGCAGCTAGTGCCGTTGGTGCTGTTTTAGCTTTGGTTTCTGTGACACTTAGGTCAGCAGCATCTGTGTGCTCTTCCTTGGGGCTTCTCTCTGGCTGGTCTAGGCTTTTTTGGACTTAGGAAGATTCAGCTCAGAGGGGGTGTGTGCCCTCAAAGATGCCTGCACTCTTTTCCTTCAGTTCGTTTATATGTTTGCCTTTTTGGTGTCTCAGTTCTCAAATATCTATCTGCCTTTTCTGAAAGAGCCCAAGGTGTTGTAGGTAGAACATTCAAAGGTGTAATGGTACTGCCGTCTTTGTAAGTCAACGAATGGTTAGGAGACTGTGTCACAACAACTGCAAAATGGGGAGGGTGAGAAAGAGAGTGCGGTAGATAGAAACAAGTGTCCAAATGCAGCCTTGTGTCTGAATACGACTCTAAACTGGGAAAGCATACAGTCAATAAGTATTTTAGTGAAGACTATAAACACAGCACTGTGCAGGCTAAAAAGAGCTTAAAATGAAATTGATGGGGAAGGTTTATCCCCAGGGAGTGTAGGGCTTCTCTGGCCACTCTTCAGAGGGCTTAGATCTCCCCAAACTTTCCTTGGGATGATGATAATAAGACCAATAATAACATGCTTATATAAAAATGCCTGCTATCACTATTATACACTGTAGTAGGCCCTAAACGTGTATTTTTCCTAATCCTTTTGTATATTTTGCAAGGGTTTTTTTTTTCTGTTGACTTTTTACGGAAGTTTAAAATACTTAGAAGAGTGCACATATTGTAAAGTGCTCAATGAATTTTTATAAGCTGAAAGCAACTATGTAATTAGCATCCAGATTAAAAAAAAAAGAATGTTACCAGTATCCCAGGAGCCCCCCTCTTGTCCCCTTCCATTCATGTCCCTCTGAAAAGTAGTTACTATCCTGACTTCTTCTAATGGCCAGGCCATATATTTCCCTAATTATCTTAAAAATGTCCTTGAAACTGGTTTGTCCAAGCCAGTATCCAATGCACACTCATTTTATGTCCCTTAAGTCTCCTTTAATTTAGCACTGTTCCTTTTCCAGGTACACTGATTTGTTGAATAGACCAGGCCAGTTGTCCTGCAGCTTGCCCCACCTTCTAGATTTGTCCGGTTGCTTCCTTGTGTTGTTGCTTAACTTCTTGCTGTATCTTGTCTTTCCTATTAATTGGAGGTTGGTTCCATTGGCCAAATCTATTCAAGTTACACATTTTTGACTAGGATGCGTAATTGGCAATGTTGGGTACTTCATGTTATATCACGTTAGGAAATATATAGTCTCTGGTTAGCCTGCTGATAGTGATGCCAACATTGACCCCTCAGATTAGGGTGGTAACAGTTTGAACCTTCCATTTTACAGTTAGATTTTTTTCCTTACATGATAAAAAGGCCATTGTATGGTGTTATATGTGATGCCATCGTACAAATGTCGGGTGTTAATTCAGTCATTCATCTGAGGGCTTTAATATCAATGATAATTCCAGCCAAGTTACTTTCATATCATCTCTGTACCTCTTACGCTTTACTGCAAGATGCCTCTCAGAAAAGGAGAGGATTATTAATACAACTCATCAGGCACCATGCAAATAGACAGTAGTTTATAAAAACTTCCTACTCCCAGGAGAAATCCCACTAATGGCGTAGAAGCTGACTAGGTACCATTTTTTTTATTGTAAGAGTCACAGCAATAATAAAAATAATAATAATTATAACTAATACTAAATGAATGCTCACCGTGCCCGGGGACTATGCTAAGTACTTCATAGGTATTAACCTATTTAATCATCACAACAACCCTTCAAGATGGTTTCATCATCTCCAGTTATAGGTAAGCACATTGGCAGAGGGGCTAAGCAGTCGACTCCAGGTTATGGGACTGGTTAGGGGCAGAATTGGGATTCATGTGTAGGCAGCCTGCTTCCCCTGAATCATCTCTTCCCATCACCATGCTCTGCCACCTCACTGGTAGCAAGGTGGCAGTGATTATGTTGGTCAGCTGCAGGGCCAGGGTTTGTGCAAGGAATTAAGGGCTCATGCATTCTGCAGTCGTGCACTTAGATGCTTCTGCCAGGCCAGACTTCCCATTGTGCTTTTCTGCTTCTGCTTCTTGCCCAGCTTGTCCAGAGAGAGAAGCATCTTTGATTTCAGCCTCCTTTCTTGCAGGACTGGCTTCTTTTGAAGGCTTCCCTTCCTATTTATCTCTGTTAAGAATTTTCCTTTGAGTTTCTCCCTGCTTGTCTGAGCATGATTTTTGTGTAAAATGGGAAGAAAAATAAATTCTCCTTCTCTTGAGATAGCATCTTTAGTTTTTCCATTCTCATTTTCTTCTTTAGGTACGGTAGTGGATTTTTTTCTGATCTCTTGGTTGTTTTATCCGATCCTACCTTTCTTTGCTTTTAAGCCTAGCTCTTAGGGTCCCCCCCCCTTCTTTTACCCTGTGCTCCAGAAATCATTTGGGTCTATACCCAGCTTTTCGTAATATATACTCAATATGAAACTTCCAGTTACAGGTTAGTTTTAATTGTCTGCACAAATTCTTGTCTTCAAGAGACCATAGGAACCTGGGAGCATCCCTCCTCATGATCTCAAGAGCTCTCAGAATCATCTTCTTGTTGAGCTAAGAAGTTATTGTTAAGGCCTAAGGACAGGACTGTGAAGTAACAACAAAAATAACAATTTTTATTTTATGTTTCTTTTGATTTTGAAGCAGACAAAAAACCCTGTAGCTTAGTTTTCTTTTCGTTTTTTTTTTTTTTTACAGACTTTATTTTTTTAGAGAGAGAGTGAGAGAGCGCAGGGGGGAGGGGCAAAGGGAGAGGGAGAGAGAGAATCTCAAGCAGACTCCCTGCTGCGCACAGAGCTGGTACAGGGCTCGGTCTCATGACCTGAGCTGAAATCAAGAGTCCAACACTTAACTGACTGCGCTACCCAGGTGCCCCAGCTGTTTTTTTTCAATTGTAAAAGTAATTAATACATGTTTTTTCAAGACATTGCGGGGAAAGAAAAAATAATAAAAAGAAAATAACGGGGACACCTGGGTGGCTCAGTCAGTTAAGCGGCTGCCTTTGGCTCAGGTCATGATCCCGGAGTGCCTGGATCAAGCCCCATATTGGGCTCCCTGCTCAGCGAGGAGCCTGCTTCTCCCTCTGCCCCTCCCCCTGCTCATACTCACTCTCTCTCTCAAATAAATACATAAAATCTTTTTTAAAAATTAAAAAAAAAAATAATGATTACTGGGAATGAGTTATTCCAGTGTTTTTTCTGTGTGCCTTTTTCTTTAGAAAATTAAGATTATATTGTATATTAAGTTTTGTGTACTTTTTTCCATTTAACATTTTAAGGGAGTATTTTGTCTGTGTCATTGTGCCTTCTTTAAAAACATTGTTTTTGGTGACTATGCAGCATTCTATCCTCTGGCTATTGTATAGGCTTTTCATACATTCCGTATGGTTCTTTGGCTGTGTGGTTTTGACTCTACTGGACTGTGTTCTGGTATATCCAGGAGCAATCCGGAATCTCATTGGTATCTTCTTGGAAATTACTTGTTGCCTGTGTTCTCGTTTGGAAATAGCATACTTCTGATGTGAGGCAAGGAGAGACGGTTTCCCCCCCTTCTTTCCCTTTGTCTTCCTCTTATATCTTCTTCATTGTCTCTGAGCTCAGCTGGGAATCTAGACCTCAGAGCTGTGTCCGAGCCCGGGCCCTGGCTGGCTTGGTGGAGGACTTTTGCTGTGCTGGGTTTCAGGTTCCTTATCTTTATACTGCAGAAAATTGCTCATACCCTCACCCCTGCCTTCCCAGAATGTCAGAGGAATCAGTAAAACCTGGGAAGACAGAGCTCTGCCATTGTCAGAAAGACAAGAGATAACAAATGTTGGTGAGGACGTGGGCAGAAGGGAACCTTTATACACTGTTGGTGTGAATGTAAATTGGTGCAACCACCATGGAAAACAGTATGGCTGTTCCTCAGAGAATTACAGACTGAGCTACTGTATGATCCAGCACTTCCATTCCTGGGTATATATCTGGAGGTATTGAAATCAGTATCCAAAAAGATATGTGCACCCCCATGTTCACTGCAGCATTATTCACAATAGTCAAGTTATGGAGACGACCTAAATGTCCTTCAGCAGATGAACATGTAAAGCAAATGTGGTATATATATACAATGGAATATTATTCAGTCATAAAGAAGAAGGAAGTCCTGCCATTTGTGAAAACATGGATGAGTCTGAAGGGCATCATCCTCAGTGAAATAAGCCAGACAGAGAAAGACAAATACTGCATGGTATTACTTATACGTAGAAATTTTTTTAAATCCAATTTCATAGAAACCGAATAGAATGGTGGTTGCCAAGGGGCTGGGGGAGGAGTAAATGGGGTGATGTAGGTCAAAGGGCATGGATTTTTACCTGTAAGAATAAGTTCTGAGGATCTAATGTACAGCATACAGTTAATGACACAGTAAAAAGCACTTGAAAGTTGAAGAGAGTAGATCTTAAGCATGCTCACCACACAGTCAAAGAGCTGACGATGGGGGGTGATGGATGTGTTAATTATTTTGATCTCGGCAGTCATTCCACAATGTATTATGTATACCAGATCATCACGGTGTACGCTTCAAATGTGTACAATTCTATTTGCCAATTGCTGCTCGATGAAAGTTAAAAAAAAGAAAAGAAAGTGCTCTGTGGAGCTTGGTTCTGCTCACATAGGAGAGTGTGCCCTGTGCCATCTCTCCGCTAGGGTGGTCTTTGTCTCTCCAAGCTAATCTTTTTCAGCAGTGTGTTCTCGTAGAGGGTAGAGAGGAAAAAAAGAGGGCAAACTGGAAGACCCATTCTCTAGCTTTAATCATCTCCTCTCCAAAGCCAAGATAATCCAAGCCTTCTGCCCACATAAGCATCGTATCCCTTCCTGCCTTGCCTCTTCCCATGACCTTGTTTTCCTTTTGATGTTCATTTTGAGGGTGGAGAGTAGAAAAAAAGCCTTCTCTTTTCATAGCTCTCTGAGCCAGTGGCCTTTCTGGGCCTTGGAGTTCTTAGGCAGGAAAACTACATAGCCCACCTGACTCTTCTTTCAGGGACCTTAAAAGAGACGAGCACTGCTTTATTTAAATCCCGGAGCACAAGTACCACTATCAGTTCATTCAGTTCAATTTAATAACTACTATTTGATTGTCTGTAATTGCTCAGTATTCAACTTGCCACTATAAAAGTATGGCAGAGCAAGCTTAATACACAGTTCAAGATCTTAGATTTTTTTTTATATTTCAGCTGGATGGACAGGCCAGAGATTCCCAAAAGCAGGTTATAACTTAAGACATCAATTTAATGAGTGGTACAGATAATTAGTTGTCTATAGGAGCTTGGAAAAGGAACAAATTCATGAGAGGTCATCGGGTAAGCTTCAGAGAAGGGTAAGAGTTGGGCTGATGTTCTTTTAATTACATGCTGCCAGGATTCTTAATTATTCATCCATTTCTTATCTTACGGAAATATCTTTTGAATATTTCCATATTATCTAGTGCCAACTTCCTCTCCTACCCTTTGCCCCTATTAGAGATGCTCCCCATAATACAGTAGCGGAAGCTTCCTGTTGGCAAGCCATGGGAGAAGTAGGTGGGATGAGCTTGGAGCCTGAGTGCTTTGAAGGCCAACTCAAGACATTCTAGCTACAGGTCAAAGAGAGCCATTGTTCACTGTAGGCAGGGCAATGAAATATTGAAGACCATGATCTGCAATGATATTGGTGGCAGTGTTCAGTGTGGTTTAGGGTGGAAGAAACTATCTGGGAGCCTACTGCAGTAATTCAGGGGGATAATGGAAGCCAGTTCTTGGATCATGGCGGTGGGAACTAAAAGAATGGGACTTGCTAAAAGACACAGCGAAGAAATTATAGATGGGAGTGAGTGACCTGACATATGAGGTGGGAGGAGGTAAATGCTAGAGAGGAATCAACATTCATTTAGTCATTCAACAGATATGTACAGTGTGCCTCCCATGTTCCAGGCACAGTGATGATAACAGAACAGAAAAAGTCTCTGACTGCCTATGCTCTAGTAGGAGAAACACACAATATACAGATGAACCAATAAATGGATAATAGGCCAGATGATGATAAAATAAAGCAGGGAAGGAGCATGGCAGTGCTGGGGGTATTGCTATTTTATAGAGGGTAGTCAGGGAAGGCCTCACTGATAAATTGGCCTTTGAACTGCTCCTTAAAGGCAATTAGGGCTTTTACTCTCTGAGGAAGGTCTTTCAGGCTGAGGAAACAGCATGTCTAAGGCCATGAGATGGGAGTGTGCTTATCTGGGCAGAGAAGCAGCAAGGCTTTGTGAACTGGAGGGAAGGGGAAGAGTGATAGATGTGGCTGGGGGGTAGGGGCGGGCTGCATCAGGATCGGCTTTGGAGGCCACTAGAGAGGCATGCAAGGATTTGGAACAAAAAAGAATGATACAGTCTGATTCCTGTTTTGATAGAATTATTCTGGCTTCTGTGTTAAGACTGAAGGAGGAGCAAGGTGGGAGCAGAACAGGAAGAGCAGTTACAGAGGCTTCTGTAAACTCAGGCAGGAGGTGATGGCGGATTGGAGTAGAGTAGTGGGTGTGGAGACCAGGAGAAGTGGTCAGATTCTGGGATGTGTTTTGAAGATTGAGCCAGTGGGAGTTGCTGCTGAATTGAATGTGCATGTGACAAAAAGGAGCATCAAAGATGACTGTAAGCATTTTCACCTGAGCCATCAGAAGTTGGGGTTGCCATTTATTGGGGAAAGTATGTGAAAGAGCCACTGATTCTAGTCCTGCCCTGGGATTAGTGAAGAGTCTAAGAGCCAGCAAGTAGGGACTTGCGTTAGGTCACCCAGGCTGGTAATGGCAGAGCTGGGGCCAAACCTCCAGGACGTGACCCCAGCCCTCCTGGGTTCAGTGTCACACACCGCACAGTGAAGATGTAGTGAGGATTAGGGCCGAAGAGGAGATCTGAACACTGACCACATACTAAACTGATAGTTGAAGCCATGAAAATAAAGAGGGCATTTGAGGCCTAGAGAAAGTACTGAGGACCCAGCAAGGATGACAGATGAGCAGACTAAAATGGGTAAAAGGAAAATGAGTAACATGGCTCATAGAAGCCAGGTGAGAAGAAGCTGGCTCTGTGATGGGCACTCTGATGGGGTTCGGAAAAAAGGCATCTGAGCAGATGTCATTGGGTTTGGGTTTTGGAACCCTGGGGGACTGTGGTGTCCTCAGTAGGGCCTCCACTGAAGTTTTAAGCATTTTTCTCATCCTTTCCACTAATGGTGAGAAGGAATACAATAGTATAAGCCTGAGACAGGGAGTTCAAACCAAAAATCTCTTCCAACTCTAGTGTTACCTTCTTGTGAGCCTTACACAAGAATTTGGCCTTCCCAGACCTCTGTAAATGGAATGAGAAAGTGTCCTCTTCGCCCACTTCTCCTCCTGGAAATGGTGTGAGGATAATGAGGACAAAGGCTATGAAATTGCTTTGGAAGAGAAATGTTACGTAAGTCAAGAAATCCTTTTCTGGTTGATTTTTAGCAAGTTTTTAGTTCAGAAAACTTGGTACCGTCATAAAAAAACTTTGCATTAGGAATGTATTAAATGCAGAACACACTGACCAATAAAATAGCTATTCCTCTTTGAAACAACATAAAATATGTCCATATCATTTTGATTAAATCTTGCTTCATTACTATGTCCATTAGACTCTTATCGAATCCTGCTTGGGCTTTTAAATTTAATTCAATTTAATTCTGTAGTCACTGTTACCCAACCACAAAAGAATTAGCCTTGCCCCCAATGCCACAGAGGTCTCTCAAGCACTCGTAGGGTTAGCGTTGGTCCCTCTCCTGGAACACAGGGCGAGGGTGGCCATGCAGAATTCTGAGCCGTCTGCCGGTTTCAGAGCTGCAGGCTGCAGCCCCAGTGGAATTTAATTTTGTCCTTCCAGTCCCCTTCACATAACAGTATATGAAGAGCAGGAATAGAAATTAATTGTACCTGCTGTGGCATTATTAAAGTTATCAGTGCATATCCTCTCCTGGGCCAGGAAGATTAAAAAGGGTGTTGTAATCAGAGCAGATGATTTCTGACACACGGGATGGGTTTCCTCCCCAGGTTAGATGTAAGGACCTGATGTGAGCTTGTTGCCTCTGGCCTGACACTGCGTAGCTCGGGGCTATGCAGTTCTGCCTCTTCTCTCACCAGCCCTGGAGGAAAGCCAGCCTCCTGCTCTCTCTGGATCAGAGGTCTCTTAGGTAGGAAATCAGGCCTGCTGCCCCGCAGATGAGTGTGTTCCCGCTGTACGTTCCTGACTGCAAGATGCAGTCAGCTGTCTTGGTTAGGCCAGGCCCGGGAGTCACACCTTGTTCAGGTTCAACCTGAATGAAATTAAGGCATCGTGATGCTGCTCCCTGGTGATTTAGTTCATTTTAGCAAGCACTGATTAACTGCTCTCTGCCCTTACCCAAAACCTAGAGCCATAGGCTGTAGTCTCAGGATTTGACAGGATCAGGGAAGCATTTTGTTTTTTTAATCAGCTTTTCCAGAAAAGAGAAATTTTTGGCAAGTTAGCCAAAAGAGGGAGGGGAAGGGGCAGAGAGCCAATTCTTACCTCAAGAAGCAGAAGAGGAGAGATGCTTGTTTACTAGGGGGTAAGTGAACTTTTTGAGTACAGCTTTGCAAGGGAGCTGAAAACCTTTTCAGTTTTCTGACTAGGAGCGTACTTGGGTTTGTAGAATTACACGAGAACTCTGGGATTAGCCTAAGTATTCAGGGTTGTCCTGACCCCAGGCCAGTTGCCTACTTGAGCCAGGCAGAAAGAGACGGTATTGAGCTCAAGGTTCTTTTTGCTCCAAAAGCTATGAAGGATACACCCCTCTTATAGTCTGGAGTCCTGCTTGCTAGGTTTCTGCAAATCCCCTCATGGGTCGTGAAACAATAGCCCTTTGACTGCATTTCTGTCCATGGTGATGTGAGCTGATTAAACTGGCAAGCAGATAATGGAGGGAATGGGTTAGATATCCCAGGCGGGAGGTCGTGGCAAAATGGATCTGTGGTTGACGAGAGGAATTTCAACACGTATCCTAATCAGTTCCTCAGATAGGTTGTCTGAGATGCCCTGCCTCCTACCTTCCTTGAATAGATTTGACTCCTTCTGGTCTACAAGACTCAGGCTTCAGAGGTTCAGCTGGGCATTCACAACAACTTAGCAAGTGGCAATGAGCAGTGAGGCTCTCTTTGGGAGACACCACAGCACAGGGAAAGAACATGAGACTGGGAATCAGGTAGCCGGGGGGTGGGGGGGCACACAAACACCCAGGGCTCCAGATGGCTTCTTTGTTTATTTTTCTTACTGCTTTAATTCCCTATCACAATTTTGAGACTCTCTGGAGGTTGGCTGTGGTTAGAGAAGCAAATCTGAATTAAAATCTGGTTCTTAGATAGGACAGTTTTCAGATTTTGCAAAATTAGGGTGAGTGGAAGGGAGATTGGAGAGAAAGAGCGGACCTAATTGTGACAGCAAGCTCTCTTCTAGTTCTGCATTCTAGAAATAGCCCCAATGAATAAATTCTTTTTTTTTCTTTGCTTTTCCCCACTTTTGCTGCTGAATATCTGTGCACTTGCCTAAGAAAACATTTCTCAACCTCTTCAGAATATTTAGAGTTAAATAAAAATTATAAGACTATGTCACAAACTTAGTGTACTCTTTATGTGTTGGGCTTACACAAAAAGTTGGCATGTTCTGGCTTGGAGACCCTGACCCCATCTCCTCAACCTGCTGTCTTTGGCCCTACATATTTTGCTTCAAAGTTCTAATGCCACGAAGAATGCGGAACTGATGAGTCCATCCCATCTACGAGCTAGGACATCTTGATTAAATTAGTGTGTGTGTGTGGGGGGGGGTGTGGTGGAGAGAAAGGCACAGTGACACAGAGGGCGTTTTGAGGAGCCCCGTAGCGCCTGTGGAGAATGAATGTTCTCGGTAAATATGGCCATGACCTGCAGTTCCACACATGCCAGAGACACAGCTCAGTTGTCCCCAGGAGTTGGGGGCTGGGGATGATCAGGGGGAGAGGCCAGCCTACAGCCACACTCTCCATCCCCAAGTGGAGAGGGCAGCCCAGTCTGGAAAGGCAGGAACGCAGGAAGGCCCACTGTTGCTTTCTTTTTTCTGTAACTTACAGCAAGCGATTCTTTGATCGTGGTCCTTGTTTTGGGTTTGGATCAAAAAGTGCCTTCCTTGCCCTTCCCTCTGCTTCTCACTTCTCCACTGGGCAGTAAGGGAACTCCTGAAAGCACCCTTTGTTTCATGCCTCTTTCCACTCCCTTCCTGGGGGCTCCCCGAGAAGATGGGTGCCTGAACTCTGTAGGGCAGTGCCCCCAAGACAGTGCTCACCCTTGTCATTTACCACCATCCTCTTCCCATTCATCCTGAAGTCCCAAGACCAAAGGGAAGAACAGATAGACCGTTGAAGGCTTCCACCCTGGCTGCCATGTCAGTGGGAGAGCATGCTGGGTGAGCCCTGGCTCAGCTCCATCTGCCCTGTGGCCGGGGTACTTGAGGAGACGTGCGTTTGCCATTTGCCCTTTGAACTGCCAGCCATCCAGATACAGCAAAGTGGATTTAAAAGCTTTTTGGATTCACTCCCTCTAACCGGAATATCCTAGCAGCTCATTTATACAGCTCTACCTACACGATTCTCTTTTTAATAGAGGGAATCACGACCTTTTCGGCAGTATATACCTGAAGATTTAAAAACTGATTCATCAAGACTCTTCTTCTGACCTATGCCTCTCTTTCTTGCTATGAAAGTTTAAGGCCTTTCATTCTCTCATTTTCACCCAATAAATAATTATTGGGAGCTTACTGCATGCAAGGCCTTGTACTAGATGAGGAGAATACAGATATGACAAAATAGCATTGAATAGGAGTATGTGAGTTCAAATTCTAACTCTTGTATTTTTTTTTAAGATTTATTTAATTTATGTGAGAGAGAGAGAGAACATGAGTGGGAAGGGCAGAGAGAATCTCAAGCAGAGTCTGCACTGAGCTGGGAGCCCTACGTGGGGCTTGATCTCACAACCCTGAGATAACAACCCGAGCCGAAACCAAGAGTCTGACACTTAACCAACTACACCACCTGGGCGCCCCTAACTTCGCATTTAATAGCTGTTCCTATGGACAAAATTGCTTAACCTCTCTAAGCTTGAGCATCCACAAAATGGAGATAATAATAACTCGAGTTTTTACAAGGATTAAATAAGGGTATGCCTGTAAATGGTAAGTGCACAATAAGCACTAGCTAAATGTGAGCTACAATTACTATTTTTATTAATTACTAGTTGCAAGATGCAGTCCAGATCCTTCAGAAACTTATGCTGTAGTTGAAAGGGGAGAAGACATTTGCATAAATAACTCTGATCAAGGTAATGTAGCCATGATACGTGTCCCATAAATAATAGATAGTGTTCCACAGATGATAGTTGCTAGAGAATACAGTACAGGCCATAGAGGAAGAGCTCATGTCCAGCTCGGCTGCTCAAGGAGGACCTGTGAACCAGTGGCAACTAGCAAAAACCCTCCTCCTGCATTTATGATAGATAGCACTGATCAATCACGGAGCTCTTCTTTTTTTCAGTTTTTAAAACTTGAAAAGTGTGTAAAATATATATGTATCATAAATGAGTAACTATAAAGTAAGCACACAGGGGCACCTGGATGGCTCAGTCGGTTGCAGGCGACTGCCTTCGGCTCAGGTCATGATCCTGGAGTCCCGGGATCGAGTCCCACATCGGGCTCCCTGCTCGGCGGGGAATCTGCTTCTCCCTCTGACCCTCCCCCCTCTCATGTGCTCTCTCTCTCTCTCTCTCTCACTCTCTCAAATAAATGAATAAATAAAATCTTTAAAAAATACATATATAAAAAATAAAAAAAAAGTAAGCACACAAGTAACTAGCCACACAGGAAGGTACGGAGCACCTTATCAGCACCCTGCTATCCTATACTCCCTGCAGTCACAACTCTCTGTTTCCTTCACTGTATTTGCTTGTCCCCCCCTTTTTTTTAAGATTTATTTATTTTAGAGAGAGAGAGGGAGAGAGCAAGCGTGAACAGGGGTTGGGGCAAGAGAGAGGGAGAGGGAGAATCATTAAGCAGACTCCCCACTGAGCGCGGAGCCTGCCGCAGGGCTTGATCTCAGAACCCCGAGATCATGACCTGAGCAGAAATCAAGAGTCAGCCGCTGAACCGACTGAGCCACCCAGGCGCCCCTCCCTTGCTTTTCTTAAATTACATTTTCTAGTTATTCACCCCTAAACAGCGTAGTTTAATTTTGCATCTTGCTTCTTTTGTTTGCTACGGTTTGTGAGTTCCACCCACGCTTTACCTTGTTTCTTTTCATTGCTGTAGGGGCCCACTTATGAATGCACCACAATTTACTTATCAATGTACATTTTGTTATCAATAAGGCTTGGGTTGCTTTGCTGTGGGATTAATGCAAACGATGCCACTGTGAACATTCTTATATATGCACACCCTTATATATGAACACTCTTATATATCCACATGGCCAGATTTCTAGGGTATATGCCTAGTAGTGGAATTGCTGGGTGAAAAAATAAACATATCTCCTTCTTTACTATATAATGCTAAACTGTTTTCCAAAACGTTATTAGTCATTTTCACCCCCACCAACAATGTATGAGAGTTTCATTTTTCTACATCCTTGCCAACATTTAGTCTGGTCAGATTTTTAATTTTAGCTGTAGTTTTATTTTTAACTGTTGTAATGTTAGCTATTGTCATATTGGTTTTAGTTTGTATTTTTCTGATTACTGAGTTTGAGGGCCTTTTCTTATTTTTCCTGACCATGTTAGATACATTCTTTAGTGAAGTACCTATCCTGAATATTAGTCATTTTACTGATTATATGTGTTAAACATATATTCTCCTACACTGTGACTTATCTGTTTTTTTTAATATTTCCTATTGGTTAGTAAAAGTTCTTAATTTTAGTGTGGTTGCACCCATTTTCTTTTATGATTAGTGCTTTTCTACCATGTCGAAGAAAGCCTTTTCTACCCTAAGGTCTTGAAGATATTATTCCATTGTATTATCTTCTAAAAATCATAGTTTTGTCTTTCACGTCATGGTCTAAAGCCATCCCCATGAAACCAGTTCTTTTTTTTTTAAAGATTTTATTTATTTATTTGAGAGAGAGGGAACGAGAGAGAGAGAGCATGAGAGGGGGGAGGGTCAGAGGGAGAAGCAGACTCCCCGCTGAGCAGGGAGCCTGATGTGGGATCATGATCTGAGCCGAAGGCAGTCGCTTAACCAACTGAGCCACCCATGCGCCCCGAAACCAGTTTTTATATATAGTGCAAGGTGTAGGGCACAATTTAATTAAAAAATAGGTCTGTAATTTCCATATGATCATTGATTGAAAATTATATCGCTCCTCCCCTGCAACCACACACTCGCTTTTTTTTTTTTTATTAAGATTTTATGTTTTGGGGCGCCTGGGTGGCTCAGTTGGTTAAGCGACTGCCTTCGGCTCAGGTCATGATCCTGGAGTCCCTGGATCGAGTCCCGCATCGGGCTCCCTGCTCTGCAGGGAGTCTGCTTTGCCCTCTGACCCTATCCCCTCTCATGTGTTCTCTCTCATTCTCTCTCTCTCAAATAAATAAATAAAAATCTTTAAAAAAAAAAAAAAGATTTTATGTTTCTATTTGACAGAGAGAGAGTGAGAGTGAGCACAAGCAGGAGGAGCGGCAGGGAGAGGGAGAAGCAGGTTCCCTGCCGAGCAGGGAGCCCGATGTGGGGCTCGATCTCAGGACCCTGGGATCATGACCTGAGCTGAAGGCAGATGCTTAAGCGACTGAGCCACCCAGGCGCCCCCACACACTTGCTTTTTAAAAAAAGTTGTGTTGAAGATTTACCCCGTGCTAGGCATGGTCCTAAATGCTTTCCATGCAGAAAGCAGAGAGGTGACATTTGAGCTGGGTGTTTAGTGAATGAAAAGGATTTTGTAATTAGAGATGGAAAAAGAAGGTGTTTACGATTGTCGGGGGTGGGGCGGGGAGAGCAGGGTGGAAGGATTTTCCATGTGGAAGGAACTGGCTTCAGGACAAAAGAGAGCACAGGAATGAGGAGAACTCTTCAGAGGGTGGCCAGTACAATAGTTTGGCTAAATCAGAGTATTTGTGAGGAAAGTAGTCGAAACAAAGCTGAAAAGAGCCCTCCTCCAACAGAGGAGTTTGAACTTTATTCTGGAGAGCATTTGGGTACGGTGGAAGGTTTATTCATAGGAAAATGATGTAATAGAGCTGCTGTTCAGAAAGACCGGGCCTCTAATCCAGGGGCAGGGGAAGCGGTGCCAAGAGGGATGTAAAGGAGACAAATGTCAGATGTGTCATGAAGGAAAAGTCAGCAGCTTATGGCCACTTATTGGA
This sequence comes from Phoca vitulina, assembly GCF_004348235.1. NCBI lineage: Eukaryota > Metazoa > Chordata > Mammalia > Carnivora > Phocidae > Phoca > Phoca vitulina. The sequence continues at coordinate 18,257,827 of NW_022589729.1, read as the reverse complement.
GAGAGAATTGGAAGTCAATGATTACTTCTTTCTATTTTTATGCTGGTGTCACATAGAAGAGGCCAGTGTGGTGTTAAGGAATTTGGGATAGCTGGTGAAGGTGACATTGTCACGTATGTCCCAGGAACTAGATGGCCACACCTTCCCGGGACCCCCAAATGGCCCATTACGTGTGCTCATTTTTAGGACTTCATGTGAAGTTCCTCCATTTTGTGGACTCTGGGTCATCAGAGAATGCCTGAGATTTGAATCTGGGTTCTGAATCACTACAGCTAGTTTTTTTTAGATTCCCTTCATGTGAGGTAGATTCAGCCCCCTCCTGCCCTTTGATGGACCGTGGTTTTTGAAAAGCCCCTAAGGAAGTAATGAGGAACCATATTTAAAGCCTCAGGTTTGCTTCTCTTTTGTTTTACCAGAATATTTTGGTCACCATGTGCTGGGAAATGAATAATTTTAAAACATAAATGTGGTAAGCCCTCATGTAAGCCAATATCCATTCATTCTTTCATACAAAACATATTTCAGTACTTGTTAGGTATCCAGTATTGCACTGGTCCTGGTGAGGGCTACATATAAACATAAAATAATCTCTGTCTTCAAAGTTTAGACTTTGGGTTGTACTTCTAGAAATGGCAGTTTAGGTAATTCAGACCAACCTTATGCTCCTTTGGAGCTGTTTTTCCCCAGGAGGCATCTACTATTCTAGAAAAGATCCCTGAGGGCCAAGAAGCCTAGCAGAGCTTTTAATAGCCTTGTAGGGCTAACAGGACAAACACTGGAATACAAGGCCAAGGAGGGGGAGCCCTGGTAAACTTCTCCAGGCTTTAGGACCCCACAGGTCTACAGCTTAGAAGTAAGGGTAAACCAGAAATAGACTTTAGCAGTCTCACAGGACTGAAGCCTAGCTTCAAATTATCTTAATCTCTAATTGGATTAAGGTGATCTAGGATAGTAGTGGCTAGAAGCAAATTTAAATCCTCTCTAGTGGAAGATACTGTCATCCTGGGCCTAACAGTTGCCACTCATTGTTTTGTATGTAGCTTCTAAGAAAAACAATATACCCACGGGAGATCCATGCAATGGTTTTCAGACAGACTTTAAATTAACTATGTTTAATACATTTATGAAATCAAATAATAACCAAAACCTGGAAATTTTTAGAATCAACTTAAAATGGATCAAAGATGTAACTGTAAGAGCTTAAATTCTTAGAAGAAAACAGGCATAAATCTTTGACCTTGGATTAGGTACCATTTCTTAGATATAAAGCAGAAAACAGGCATAAATCTTTTGTGACCTTGGTGGTTAGGTAACTTTTCTTAGATATGACACCAAACACAAGCAATAAAAGAAAAAAATACATGAATTGAACTTCATCAAAATTTTAAACTTCTGTGCTTCAAAAGACACAGTCAAAAAGATTAAAAAGACAACCTATAGACTCAGAGAAAATATTTTCAAATCATGTATCTGATAAGGATCTAGTATTCAGAATATATGAGGAACTCTTAGAACTCAACAACAAGAAGACAAACAACCCAATTTTGCAAAAGGTGAAAGGCTTGTAAAGAAGGTATACAAATGGCCAGTAAACAGATGAAGATGCTCAACATTGTTAGTCATTAGGGAACTGCAAATCAAAACCACAGTGAAATAGCACTTCATACCCACTGGGATGGCTATAATTAAAGAAAAATAAGAAAAGAACAAGTGTTGGCAAGGATGTAGAGTTGTTGGAACCCTCATACATTGCTAGTGGGATTGTTAAATAGTGCAGATGCTGTGAAAAATAATTTGGCAGTTCCTCAAAAATGTAAGCAAAACTTATGCAAAAACATAACGTGGAGTTACCCTATGACCCAGCAATTCTATTTTCCTACATATATACCCAAGAGAATTGAAAACAGGCTCACTGAAACACTTGTACATGAATGTTTATAGTGGCATTATTCATAATCACCCCAAAATGAAAACAATCCAAATATTCACCAGCGGATTAATGGATTAAAAAAATGTGGCATATCCATTCAATGGAATATTTCTCAGCCACAAAAAGGAAATAAGTACTGATACAGCATGGATGGACCTTGAAAACAATATGCTAGGTGAAAGAAGTCAGCCACATATTGTATGATTCCATTTGATAGGAAATATCCAAAATGGGCAAACCCATAGAGACAGAAAGTAGATTAGTGGTTACCAGGAGCTGAGGGGAAAGGGTGGTGGTGTTGGGAGTTAATACTAATAGGTATGAGGTTTCTTTTTGGGGTGATGAAATGTTCTGGAATTAGTGGTGATTATTGCACAACCATCTGAATATACTAAAAACCACTGAATTGTACACTTTATTTATTTTTTAATTGTGTACTTTAAAATGGTGAATTGTATGGTATGTGAATTTTATCTCTATTTAAAAAAAGGAAGATTGAAGCAGAAATTTTAGTACTGAAAATATACAGTAACTAAAATAACTCAATGCATGGATTGAACAGATTAGACAAAGAATAGAGAATTAGACAAAGAATAAAGAATTAATGACTGAAAGGTAGGTCAGAAAAAATAGATCTACTGAAGCTTAGAGAGGTAAAAGGATGGAAAATACAAAAACGAGCATAGAAGACTTTTGGGATATGGTGAATAGGCCTAACATACATACACGTGAAGTTCCAGAAGAGGAGAACAGAGAGAATGGGTAGAAACAATATTTGAAGAGATAATGGTGGCAAATTGTCCAAACTAGAGAAAGACCTCAAGTTGCAGGTTGAAGAAGCATTATGAACCCCATGTAGGATAAACAAAGAAAATTACATGTGGGCACATTATAGTAAAATTGCTGAAAACCATGACAGAGAGAATCAAAATCTTTAAGACAGCTAGAGATAGAAAAAAAAAAAAAGGCATATATTACCTTCAAAGGAACAACAACAAGGTTGACAGCTGAGTTCTTAACAGAAATAGTGGAAGACAGGAGACAATGGAATGAAAAGCTGAAAGAAATCTTTCAAAAATGAAGGTGAACTAGACTTTTTCAGGCAAGAAAAAATGAGAATTTATCACCAGCAGCCCTGCACTAAAAGGAATACTAAATGTTATTCTTTACGCAGAAAGAAAATGATCCCAGATAGAAGCCTCAAGACGCAGGAAAAGAAATAGTGTTCACCTAAAAGAATAGTGACTGTTAAAAAAATAATAATTTCATATGAGCTGTTAAGCATATATAAAATTAATGAAAATGGCAGCAATGGAGTCTATCTCTAAATGGGGATGGGGAAATAGGTTTAATAGTATTGTGCAAAAAGCGGTAAGAATATTAATTTATATTAGACTTTGGCAAGTCAAGCATATATATTGTAATTTAGTTACGGTTACCAGTAGAGAAATAGTATCTCTACCAATCTAAGAGAGGAGGAAACTCAATTAATAAGAAATGGCCCCAAAGAAGATAAGGACGATTCTGGTAAAGGCAAAACTGTTGGGACATGGAACACAGCAGTGGCTTCCAGGGGTCAGGGGTGGGAGAGTTTGCCTGTGGAGGGGGGCAGCACGAGAGAATTTTTTTGGTCGATGACGGAACTGTCCTGTGTCTTAATTGTGGTGGATTTCACAAAACACACAGAATATGCTAAAACAGTGACTTTCACTGAATTTTTTAAAATGGAAGAGAAAAAGAAGATAAAAAATAAGAGGAAAGGAGGCTATAAAGACAAGTAGAACAAATGGCATATGGCCGGTTGGTGGATTTGAATGTATCAGTAATTATAAGGATAAATTGACTCATGTAAAATTAAAAGGTAGAGTCAAACATATTTTAAATAAAACCAAAGTATATGTTGCTTATAAGAGAAGACACATGCCTTAAATATAAGCATATAGAAAGATTTAAAGCAGAATGATGGGAAAAGAAAGCTTGATAAGATCAGACCAAGTAGATTTTAATTCAAAAAGTATTATTAGAGATAAAAGGAGACATTTTATAATAATTGGAGTTTAGTTACCAGGAAGTAGTATATACTTAATAACATAACATTAAAATACGTAAGTCAAAAACGGGCAGAATTAAAAGAAGGAACAGACAAATCATCAACCCCAATGGGAGATTTAATAATACACCTGTCTTGATGAATGATTAAACAATTAGACCAAAAAAAAATCCAGTAAAGATACAGAGAGTTGAAAAACAGTTAAACTGCCTAAATGACATTTATGGGCACAGTGCCTAATTGCAGGCAGATACACATTCTTTTCAAGTGTACTTGGAGCATTTATAAAGCCTGAATCAAAGAGGAAAAATCGAAGCACTAAGGTGAAAAATCAGAGCTGGAGATTGGAAATTGCCAGTTTCAAACTCTGGACATTTTCCTTCTCACAGTTAAATGATTTTTCATTGGGAATGAGGTACTGGCAAGAAGGAAGGTGCCCTCTTCCAAGGATATAGATTTTTTTTAACTGTATGTGGACCATGCCGGGTGGGAGTGGCAGTGTGGACAAAGTGCTGACAAAGACAAAAGGTTGCATACCCCCCTCCGTATCAGAAGAGATCTGGTCTTCACTCTAGCCCCAAGGAAGTGCATTCTAGTCCTCTGCCAACAAAGAGCTCTACTTGTCTTCTGGGGTTGGCTTTAGGCAACTCTTGGGTCCAGCTCTGGCACCTGGAGTGTCAAGAAAATGGTCTCTCCACGATTGAACCTCCAGGAGCCTCTTCTCCTCTCTCGACAGTGGGATTCTAAGGCAACTCCAAAAGTACTAAAACTACACAGATCCTTCAATGAATTGGCTGTGCTGCTGGGTTCCTCTTTCTGAAAGTATTTAATCAGCGATTTTCCCAGTGCCCCAGGCATTTCCTGTACGGGTGCTGCTGACTATTTTACTTCCTACCAGGCCGCCCTCCTCTTGGTGTTCACGCTGCCAACTTTCAGATGAGCTCTATTAACTTGTGTTCTTCCAGCCTTTCCCCAGCCATCTGGGAGCCACACAGGCATTCTTCCCATCCCCCAGCTCCTGGAATTCCTTATTGTGGGAGGGCATATGCTTGCAAGCACCTTATCATTCTGGCTCTCCTCCCCCCCGCCACCCCCCTTCTTGCCCAGTTCCAAGCAATTGATTGTTTTTTCTCCAGCATTCATTTTACAGTTGCTGAGAGATTTGTGCTCTCATGTTACCTGTTTGCCTTTGTGTCTTTTGTCCCCTGTGTCCTGGTCTACTCAGGGCACCACAGTTACCTACACACCATTTCTATGCGTTTAGTGTCCTGCCTGGGAGATCTTCAGTATGACCTCAAGAAATGCTTTAGCACTCGAGATCAGAGCCTGAAGACATTATTACACTCCTACTAACATCATTATCCAGAAGAGTTAAAGATGGAAATGTGCCAAGAAAAGGATCACAGTGGTGATTTAAGAAATGAAGCCTCAGACTTGGTTGCCTCCTTCCTTTTAAAGGATGTTGCTTTCAGCTTATTTTCTTAGCATTAGACTGGGTCCTTCTAAGAGATGGAAACAACCAGAGAGGAACATTCAGGTTTAGGTTGTTATAAGACTGTGTTTTAGTCTGTGCCATCTGAGGTCCTGGGAGAGCAGAGAGGGCCTTCGGCTTCTTCCTAGCGCCTGGCCCCATCCCTGGCCCGGCCCCAGTCCAGTGGGACTCAGTCTTGTCTGAATTAGGTGTTTCCATGGCAACAGGTTCTGGTTACTTGTAACAGAGCAGAGTGAACATCCATCCATGGATGTTTCAAGGACTTTACACGGATTATTATCTCACTATTACCCTATTTTGCAGATAGGAAAACTAAGGCATGGAGCGGTTGAATAATTTACCTGAGGTCATGTGATCAGGTAGTGGAAGCAGGATTCAAATCCTGCTCCATCCAGAGCCTGTGTGTCTCTTCATCCTCCTCCAGTACTGCAGGTGGTCCTAGGCAGGGTGCCTCTTCAGCTGTTTGACCCTGGAAAAGTCATTTCACCGTTTGGGGCTCATCTGTGAACTGTAACCTGAGGGAGTTTATGTGGGCAACTTCTGATGCAGTTTCCACTTTGAAGAATCTAGATGCAGAGAAGGCAACTATGTTGTTTTATTCTTGTGGTTAGGTGAAAGCACAGTGTTTAAGTCTAAACTAAAATTTGATCTAGTTGATTCAACAACTGATTACTTCACGGCTCCTGTGCACAAAGCAGTGGGCTGGGCACCGTGGGAGACAGAAAGGGGCTTTAAAAGTTATAATCTGGGGCACCTGGGTGGCTCAGTCCGTTAATGTCTGCCTTTGGCTCAGGTCGTGATGTCAGGGTGCTGGGATCAAGTCCCATGTCGGGCTCCCTGCTCCACGGGGAGTCTTCTTCTCCCTCTGCCCCTCCTCTCACTCGTTCTCTCAATCTCTCTCTCTCTCAAATAATAAATTAAAAAAAAAAAAGTTATAATCTGTTTGTTTTGTTGTTTAGGCTAAGTAATTCAGATAATTAAACAAGAATCTACTTGAGAAACCAACTGTGTTAGAAGGTGAATTCTGAGACAGGTAATTTGGGTCTCAGACTGTATCCGGTTTCAGACATTTTCTTTTAAGTTATGACTCCTGTCACCAGGAGCGCTTAACTACACCCATTCACTTCTGAGTGAAGGAGCTACTGGTGAGATTAGTTTTTACAGTGCTGACAAGCTCAAGAGATTCTTTAAAAGTGTAATGTGCTACTTGGGGAGTTGCTTATACTGAAGCAACGTCATTATAACCTGAAATATCTATTCTCACTTAGAAAGGCAAATTCAAAGAAAAAGGATATGTTGTAGAATACCTAGATTTTTTTGAAGTCGGATTTCTGTTTTTGGCATGCTAGGTTCACCATCTAACTTGCTCTGGGGTCAGGTTAAAGTATGGAATCCTCTTGGCCGAGATAGAAAAAAAAAATTGATCTCGAATAGAAAGCTAGCTTAAGACATTCCTTTTCTAGTAAGGCCTTTGAGACTGGAAGAGTTGTGTTCTGATATGTTCGGACATCAGATTAATGTCATCTTTCTCAGTGACTTGTAAATTTTAAACTATTTTGTATACTGCTATATTCCCAGTCAAACCACAAGTGCTTGACACATACTAGGCGTTCTGTAAATATTTGCCAACAGACTCTGTATTGCTCACTCCTTGAAATCCAGCATTTCCCCCTTGCCAAGATCTAGGACTTGAACCTGCTTCCAAACATCTGATCCCCCACCTTGAGAAGGTAAGTCTTTTAGTGTCTGTCTTAGTTGGTGGGCTCCAGTCCCTAACCCACTATTTTCTTTATTAATTCCACAACTTCAGCGTACCCAGTCTTTTTAAACCTGTGCATAATGACTCATTAATGAGTTGTAAAGTGAACCTAGTGAGTTATGACTAACATTAAAAAAAAATAGAAGAGAAGAGAAAAGAGTAGGAAATAGCAGAATGCACTGCGAGTATTAAGTAGTTTTATTGTAGACACATCATAGTATACTGGATTGCAATTTTAAAAAATGTACATTTTGAAATCCCATTCTCCCCTGTCTTTAGAAGGTAAAAGCACTTTAGGCGTCCCTCTCACGGCAGCTCCCAGCCTACCTCTCTATAAAAGTTTTGCAGTTCAGTATATTTGTATTTTATCCTAGCTTGGGGCTCCCCAGAGTATGAAGTTGTAAGTGGAACACAGCCTTCCTAGAGCCATCCCGTGGTATCCTAATGAGTGCATGCTGGCTAGGAAGAGTCCTTCTGTGTATACACAAGTGATGTGGCCTAGGGGACATCTAGAAGTCATGTCTGAGCTCTGACCTGCAGGGTCTCCACCCACGCACCCCTGCCACTTCACACGGTGCCACTTGTTTTGATGGGCTGAGGTGGGTTGGGGAAGGGCCCGACACAGTGTCTGCCATCCGCTAGCACCGGCCCTGCTGCCAAACACCCACTCCTTTTTCCCGTCCTCCCCACCAAAAAGCACTGCAGGCAAAGCTCCAGCTCGCGAAACGTGGCCTCTTTGAAGTGCCGGATGAGTGTCCCTGCAGCTGTCGCTCTACATCTGGTGGCACTTCTCCTGCTGCCAGAGCTTCATAGAGGCTTCGCGTCCCTTTCCTCAGAAACCTGTACATGTAAATGCAATTTTACTTTATTTTATAATTTTTAAATTTTTATTTATTTATTTGAGAGAGAGAGAGAGAGGGAGAGAGAGCACAAGCAGGGGGAGCGGCAGGCAGAGGGAGAGAGAACAGACTCCCCACCCAGCAGGGAGCCCCACGCGGGACTCGATCCCAGGACCCCAAGCCCACGACCCGGAGCCCAAGGTGGATGCCCAACCAACTGAGCCACCCAGGCGCCCGTAAATTCAGTTTTCAACAGGATTTTTTTAACAGTTGGTCTCAGGAGTCTCTTTGGGGTGGGGGGAGGTGCTGGCACTGGTGGAGGGAGATCCATGCCCTTGAAAATTGGATTCTTTTTTGGAAAACTGCTAGCACGGGCTCGTGGGCAGGGAAGTAAGTGACCCACCGTTCTATCTGTTGACCCACTAAGCCTTGGGAAGGCGCTGAGAGTAGCTCTCGCCACAGGGCAGGGGCAGGCCTTCCTCTCCCTTTCACACAGACGGGGTCATTTTGTGCGTGTCCAGTACTATGGCGTCGTAGTACAAAGAGCCCATAAACAGAAGCCCACCCACCCCTCTAGTGCTGAGCAGAATCACTCGAGGGTAAGTTAAAAGGTGATCTCCCTGACAAAGGCTGGTTTTAAAAACCCTTGCGTAATCTGTGTTCTTTGGGAAATGCCGACAGACAGGGCCGTCCGAACTCAGGAGAGGGAGTCATTCAGAGAAGAGGGGCCAGCCCGGGACCCGGCAGCGCAGTCCCCGCGGCCTCTGGGTGCCTGGCCTTCCTTAGTGGGAGGAGGCTTTGGCAGGGTGCGGGAAACGAGGCTGTGCGTTTCCATTCCTGCCGTCCGGTGCAGCTCTCCGTGGGGAAAGGAGGATTCCCGGCCCATTTTGTTATAAATGCACGGCTGGCAGGGGCCGTAGCGATCTCACTGCCTTGGGATTGGGGCTCAGCCCCGCCCCGGCGGCCGGCAGAGTGGGCCCCCCACTCCGGGGCACCACACTGTGGCCACGCGGTTGTGGTGAGCTGCAAAAGAAAAGATCCCCGCTTAAGACACCATTGCACTTCCTATCCCAGAGACCCGGCATTGTTCACTGTGCCACATCTCTACTCTAAATTTAGGCATCTTTTTTTTTTTTTCCAGGCAAAGAGTACTATGCAAACATTTAAGAGAAAAACTTTGCCCAAAGTAATTTTTTCCCTCAACTTCTATTTGGTTTCCTGCAATGTTTAGATGACTCATTCTCTTCCAAGAAATTTTAAAGAAAAGAGATGCAGCCTGTGTGATAGTGCACAAAGCCTGCTCTGTAAATTCTCTTTTTCTTCCCTGCCTAGAAAACCCACTGCTTTTTTTTTTTTTTTTTAACAGGGAACGGAAAGGCCCTGCAGACTTCATTGTCAGGGACTCGGCCTCATCAGGTTTTGTTGTTCCCAGGATTAAATGTCCCTTTTGTTTTTGGGTGGGGCCCCCTTGTAGCCTCGCAGCTCTGACAGCTCTGGAAGGCAGAGCGGGCTGCACGGAAGCCCTTCCTGGCTTGCTGGGCCGCACTTGCCCCCAGAGACGCACAGTTAAGGTTTCTGAAATAGAGAAACGGTAGCCTTTTAGCATCTATGAAAGGAGAGGGAGGCCCTGGCCATTTCCTGCCTCTCTCCTGGTGGCAGCCTTGTTCCTGTTTGCTGGGGGCTTCGTGGGGGCGCTGTAGCTGGGAGAGCCTCACATGTGTTCCCAGCCCAGGCCTCAGCCACAGGGAGCCGTAAGTCAGAATCGCTTCAGCAGCCTGTTCAAATAAACAGGGATAATAGTTGAGTCGGTCCTTTTTCCAGCTAATCGGTACACGAAAGGAAACATCTGCCTGGGCTTAATTGCTTTTTTATTGGTTATGCTTTTTCTCCTCCTCCCTTCCCCTCCCCCCTCCTCCTGCGGCTAAGTTATTTAAGTCCTGGGTAAGCAACAGGGTAGAGGAATGGGAGCCTTCTCCCGGAACCTCCACCATTTAAACACAAGGAGGTGGGAAGGGAGGATGGGAGGCTGGCAGGGGAGTTGACCTGGAGGCCGGAGGGCAGGGCACTTGGAAGTGATACTCGTGGTCACTTCCTGGCCTTGTTGCTGACTCTGGGGCTGGCTGGTGAGTCATTTTGCCTCACTTCACCTCCTTAGATCTCTGCTGCTTCGGTGGAGCTCAGCTCTCCTCATGATGGGAAGGAGAAGCTGGTATGTGAGACTCTAGATGAAAGGCATTTCCTCTTGTGGCTTCTTCCAGTGGTTGAGGGCATTGAATGAGAGACATTTGGGAACGGTAAATTTAAGACTGGCAAGATACCCTGAAGCCATCTATTTTGTAGGGCATCTCGGTCCCCGAGGAGAACTTGCTCATTATCTGCTACTTTGGGAAGTGAAGCCAACCAACCGTACACTGAAGTGGGTGGTGGTTGCATCTAATATGGAATCAAGAAGCCAGGCAAAATATCATGAAGAATCATAGAATGCCAGAGGTTAGGAGGGGCCTGAGGAATGTGTTAGCCTTTCATTTTATGGAAAAGAAAACAGAGGCCCAGAGAGAAGAATCGCATTGTTCAAAGTTATCTTCTTCATGGTGGAGGAGCCAGGAATAGGAGACTTGTGTGATTGCCCCTTCAGGGCTCCTCCCACCCACTTCCACACTACCAGGTGTAAAAAGTCCTGTCTCCGCACAACAAAGGTCACACAGATGTTGTGTTCCATAATTAATTCCTTAAGAGAAAAAGGCAAAGCATTTAAGAGAAGGAAAATGCCTGAGGAACATGTAAAACAAGAAGAAGTTCAGGCTCACTACAGCCAATGGGCTGCAGAGGGTATCATGCTGAATCGTCAAGAGAAAAAGTGACTCAACATGCTTCTAGGCTTCTGGTGGTATTTTTCATTGGTACAGTTTTTCTCAAGGGCAATTTAATGGCATAAATGAATAGTCTTTGACTCAGCAATGTGACTTCTAGGAGAAAATGGTGAAAGGTGTGTGCATAGGTGATACACCAAGTAATTTAATACAGCATGTTTTATCATAAAAATTTGTAAGCAAAGTGGATGTGCAAGAATAGGAGCTACAGCAATATCATCTTTCATAATGTTCTAGAAGAATAATATGGAGGGAACTGTTCACAAACATTTGTTTAAGTGAATAAGTTACAGTGTGTATAATGCAACCCCAATTTCATGAAAATCACATGGGAAAATCATATCACATACGAGATAAAGTGTCGAGTGGTGATTTCTTAGTGGTAGGAAATAAAAATTACTTTTTCTTTTGGGATGTTTTCTACAGTTTTCTTGGGTTTTTTGTTTTTTGGTTTGTTTGGTTTTTTTTCTTTTTCCGGTTTCTTATTAATTACAATAAACGTATATTCCTTTTGTAATCAGAAAAAAAATAGTTTCAAAGTCATACATCTTGAATAAAGCAGGATCGTAAATGATTATGTTTCTGACATGTGAGACCTCTTTCCTTCTTCCCCTGGGAGCAGAGCTGTGCCGGGGTAGTATTCCACCTTCTGGTAGAAGGGCATTGTTGGTATCTGATAGGTAGGAAAGAACTAGAAGGAGCTAGCAGAAGATAAAACGAGGGCTTCCCCTCTCGATGACCCAGTGATGCCAGTCAGTTTTATCCCCTGCTCTCTTGGGCTCGGCATAAAACACTCAGTATAGAAGGTGCGACTCTTTTCTCCTTCCTGCTTCTTCATTCTTCTTTATTTCTACTCTTCCGTCTGTGTAGTTAGATGCCAGCCCTGGGCGGTAGCAGCAAAGAACCCGAGAGCCACTACTGCTTAGAATTAACAGGTTGGAGACCCCTTCACATGTATTATCCAAAGCCGGTAACATTAGCTAATCTCCAAACCAGTCATTATTGGGGTATCACTGCCCTGGGAGTTTGGGGCAGAAAGAAATCCAGTAAGACCTATATACCTCCTTCCTGCTTGGAGGTTCCTATTTGGTGTGGTACTTTGAAGTCCTTGGATGTTTATGTTCTTCTTTCTATGGCGTCCTAATCCACGTCTGACTTTCCTCCACAATTCTCAAGAAGGCTCAAGTGCAAGTGTCCAAGAAAGCCTCCTCCGCCTAACAACAGTTGCTAGGTAGGATGTGGCTTTCCAGCCTGCTCTTCGGGGACCAGTGGAAAAATCAAAGCCTACACCCGTTTGCCCTCCACCCGATTGCCTTAGCTAGGCTATAGAAGGGGCACATTTCATTTTATTAAAACTCTTTGAGTAATCTGACCATAATTGGGTCTGATCGGAGTGCTTATCTGATTTGCTGGATTAAATAATGGGCCTTAATTGAGTCTGTTAGTTATAGAGCCAATGCTACTCTTGCCTTCGTCGCCCCCTCCTCCCCCTTCTGTTTCCCGATTAACCTCCATTCCTCTTTCCTTGCAGAGTAAAGAAGTCGGCCAGCAGCTCCAAGATGATTTGATGAAGGTCCTGAATGAGCTCTACTCGGTAAATCAGATGGGTGCCTGGCCCTTTAACAAGCAGAGGGAAGCAGCATTTGGCAGCTTGTGGCCATAGTCACATCAGCAACAGAACTGAGCTGAGGTTGAGGACAGTGCATGGTCCCCATTGGGGGTGACTCCACCCATTTCTTTTCTTCACACTCTTATTTTCAAATCTGCATTGCACCATTAATATGTGCCTGCCAGGAAGGACTTAATGTTCAAGGTTTCACATCAGTTCTTGGATTGATCTACGGGTTTGCGACAAGAGCAGGTACCCTAGAGGGAAGCACAAAGTCCTAAATGCCCCTGACCAAAGGGGCCAATTCACGCAGAGAGAGCTTGGCATCGACTCCCTGGGTTTTTAAAAGGCCGAACCTCAGTGAAGGGGCGGGCTTCAGGTTTGGAGAAGAAAATACAATCTGTTTTGAAATGGCTGACGCTTGAGGCACGTGATGCCCATGGCTGATGCATGTTTTTTCATGCACTGGACGGAGGTGGTGGTGGTGGTTTTCTCCCCAGCCAGGTTTTGTTAATTATAATTAAAACACATATGCACATCGAGGAAATTCCTGCTGCCGTACAGAGACTATTTTAGTTGTTAGCTAAAGCCTTTCAGGACCCCCGTCTTCAGCGGGGCTGTGCCCGGCCATTGTGTCATTCTCTAGGGTTTCCCATCCTGTTCTGGTGGTGAAATTGATTTCCTGTGTTTACTTGTTTATTCACTGCATTTCTTTCCTTCCTCCCTCCCTCCCTCCCTCCCTCCCTCCCTCCCTCCCTCCCTTCCTTCCTTCCTTCTTTCCTTCTTTCCTTCCTTCCTTCCCTCTCTCTCTCTCTCTCTTTCTTTCTTCACAGGAAGACAGGCAGTGGTGACATGCATCACAGGCATTTGGGATCAGAGAATTCCATGTTCTTGATCCAAAAGCCTAGGTGTGGCTCTTTTGTCATGGCAACTATTAAGCAAGTAAATAGGGTAGAGTAGTCGTCAGACTGGTCTCCAGTGATGCTCGTTTGTTTGGACTTTCTGCTCTGTGACTCTTCTGCTCTGAAGCCAAGTAGATAGATGGTACTCTGGTTCAACTCCCAAACTTTCATTTCTTTCAAGTGCAGTTAAGGCTTTTTATAAAAATAGAAGCGTGTTGATGTGAACCATTTACAGACTAGATGCGTTTTCCTGAACCCTGTTGTCTTTTTAATGCTTTACGTCTGCACTTTATTTTTAGAGCATCTTCTAGGCACCAAGAAGAGCTACTACTCCCTTTTCCTGGCAAAGAATTCACCAAGATAGACTATGACACACGAAGTCATTATATGAATCCTTTTATTTTCCCCGTAAGCATTGTGGGCCTCTGCTGTTTGCTCTTTCTGGGGAGGAGTAGAAGGGATAACCAGCAAACCCCAAACCAGCTCAAACCCAGTTTGCCACTTTTGCTGTGGGACTTGAGGTAGCGACAGAAGAACAGCTCCTAGGGATCTGTTAGCTTTGCTCAGAGCCCGAGATCTCCTATTATGCTATGATTTTTAAAAAATAAATAAGTGAAAGGGTATAGTTTGTGCGGGAATGAGGAAGAAAACTGTGGAACTTGCTGCTCTGGTTTGAAGAGGGCTGAACTGGCGAGTCGGACTGCAGTCTTCAGGCAGTCCAACATTGGCCAGTGCTTTGCTGCGGACGCAGAGCATGAAATCTTCCTGCTGGCGTATACAAACTGAGAATTGGCTGGGCATGGAGTCCCCTGCCAGGAGGTGAATGGGTAGACCCTCTTTTTATTTTTATTTTTGTTCTATTTTATTGTTGTGTCGCTGACACACAGTGTTACAATGGTTTCAGGCACACAACATAGTGATTCAACAAGTCTCTACATTATGCTGTGCTCACGAGCGCACCTACCATTCGTCACCATACAATGCTATTACAATACCACTGAGTATATTCCCGTTGCTGTATCTTTTATCCCTGGATACACACTCTTTTAATTTGTCCAAGGCCAAAATACAAATTTAATTTGACCCGGGTCTCCCCACAACTTCATGTACTGGTATCTCCAGTCACACTTCCTAAAATATCCGACAGTAGTTAAGGGTCAAGTGAGTTTGCAGATTCTATAGGCCATTAGAAAGTTCAGAGGATAGAATTGACTTGTTTCTTCTGTAGGGTGAGATGAGTGTAGGACTGGTCTCAATAAGGCACCATGGCATGGGGGTGGCTGACTGTCCCAGTTTGCCTAGAACTGAAGGGTTTTTGGGGCGCATGAGACTTTGAGTGCTACACCTAGGGAAGTCCTTCGGTAAGCCAGGACGGCTGGTCATTCTGCACTGGACGGTGGTTTCATCAAGCGGGAACCTGGCACTATTATATGCTGGCTTTGGGAAGCTACTTGCTGAATGTCCTCTCTCCTCCTCTCTCTCAGAGAAGTTAAGAAGAGAACAAGGGAGATCTTTTTATAAGGAGCTTTCACCTTATTGCTTTCTGGGAAGGCAAAAGGGCCTCTTGCTTCAGTGACCCTGTGGACAATAGAAGTTATCTGTGGGATGGAATAAAAGAAGCCAAGGATATAAGGAACTCACCATGTTCAGTGTTCTCCTTAGCTTGTGTCTCCCCTAATGCTCAAAATATTTCTTTTTGGGAGACTGATTACCCAAGGGTTGATAATGTAAGTACTTTTGAATCTTGATGATCCAAGGGGCAGAGCCTCCGTGTTCCCGAATAAAGATGCCTTCGGGCAAGAGGCCCAGACTCACACCATACGTGACCAGCTGCCCCTCTGTACCTTCCTCTTTTCTGCCTGAAGGACCTTTGATTTTCCTGACTTGGCATTCTGTGCCAGGGGCTGCTTCCCCCAGCTGCCATTCAGAGAGCAACCCTCGTGAGCATTCTCCTCCATGTGTTTTCCCCCCCATAATGAGCTGGCTAGTTGGTAGGCCATGGCGTAAGTGGTTTTCATTTTCCAGCTGGTGATCCAGGAATGCCTTTGAAGTTGGAGCACGCTGCTTCCCAGAGAACTCTGGCATTCTCTGCCTCAGTTGTACTCAGAGTTTTTATCTGAGAAAGCCCAGCAAGTACCCACAGGAAGGAGAGTCTGTGGGGGCACAGAAGCCACATAGATTGGCTAAGTAGGAACAGTCAAGTAAGCCCTAGAATTGAGAAAGAAAGAAGAGGTGTTGCAATGCTGGGGTGTGGTTTTATGGTCCCGTACTCCCCCGGGATATATGGCTCCTTGATGGGGCACAGCAGCTGTCTGCTGGCGGAGCTACTATAGGCTGGTATTTAGTACCTGCTCCCTTGAGACAGCGTCAGTGTGTAGTCACCCCGCTCTGCCTGCCTGTTTGTCTCCGGCCCTAGGCACCAGGGCTACAAAGATAAGTAAGACGTGTCTCTGAACTCAAGGCATTTAGTTTTAATAGAAGAGACAGAAAAGTAGAACAGCAAGTAAAGTATGAGGTAATAACACTTACATGTCTTCCCAGAGGAAGGGCATGAAGTCAGGCTCCTTAGAGAGAGATTTGAATTGAATCTTAATTGCCAAGAGCTCTTTTATTGTTCTTTAAATGTTCCTTTTTTGTTGTATTCTGTTCTTGTTTCATGATTCAATGTCTTTGCATTTTTCATTGATCTCTCTAGGGATATTATTGATTGCTTTTGAAGTTTTCTTCTTTCTGTACACTTTCTATTCCATCTAAATTGCTTGTTTTGGTCTTGGCCTTTCATATCAGATATTTTCCTTAAATGTTTGGTAATCTTTAGCTGCCTTTTCGTATTTTAAAGTGAGGCATTGAAAAGCTGGTTGGAAGTTCTGTGCCAACTGTGGTCTTGACTGTAGGGTGGTCTGACTGGTGTTTCCTTGGGGAAGCCCTGATATCAGTATTTCTAGGTCTTTTATCTTGGCTAGTCAGATTCCGCAGGCCAGGCTCTTCTGACCAGGATCCTGCCTATGTCTGGGGCCTGAGTTGTGAAGAGGCCAGGGCCATCACAACATTCAGTATAGAACTTTCTGTTGATCTTCCTATTTTAAGTTCAGTACCCCTATCCTCAGCTGAGCCCCACTGTCCCCAATCCATAGGTCCTCTTCCAGAAGAGACTGTGCCTCTAGTCCTCCACTGTGGAGGGGGCGGGGATGGGATCTGGTCGTCCAACAATTCTTAGGCTTTCAGTAGTTTCTCTTGTTTTAGCTCCACCTTCATCCCACTGCCACCAGTTCCTCTTAGGGCTTCTGTGATGTAAGTCTGGTTGCTTCTTGGGCTCTGCCTTCTTTTGGTTTAGGGTTTGGTAGATAATTTACTACTTGCCTCCCTGCTTTTTATGTGCTGCTTTCATTCTGTTTTTCTTCAGTTTATATCTAAGAAATAATAATAATAATAAAAACTCTTTTCTATTATTTTAGTGTGGCTTGGGGAGAGAGGAGAGCTAATGGCATGAATTAAGATTTCCTTTTTTGAAGTAAAGTGAATTCTCTTTGTAGAACTGAGAATTTAGACTCCCGAGTTTTTCCCCTAGTTTATATTTGCCTCACTATATATATATATATCTGCAAGTTCTATCTTGACTTTCCTATTTTTCCAATTGTTTTGGCATCACTTATTTAAGTTTTGGCGTCTGGATACCTCAGTTTTTCCTTGAGCTGAAGGATACTAGTATACTTCTTCCATATTTCCACAGAGGAGAGATTTGTTGTCACTAAGTCATTTGGGCAACCACATTGATTGTAAAATTACCAACTGTGGACATGACACATTTCCCGACTGTGGAGAAGGGAAGAAAACACAAAAGAAGAAGTGGTGCTTACCCTTAGGAATTCATAGTTTCTTAGACAAGGTAGTATTTTACTCTTTTAAAGAGAGTTCTTTAGTGGAAAGGAGCAATATAAATCACTAATTTTTATTACTTCATTGTTGTCTTCTTTGCATTATTCCTTTGAGTCCTTTTTTGTCTCATATTCATTCATAGTGTTTCTTTATCTATCATGCATCTTCATGAAATGGAAAATCACTTTCTTAATAATCATCATTTTTATAACTCTTTGTTCAAGCTTTTGAATCCATATTCAGGTGAAAAGAAAGAAAAGGTAGTCTCCCAAATACCCTTCTTCAGCCTGGAAAACAGATGCCTCTTCCTCACTTCTGAGTCACCCTGGAATCTGGAGGACCCTTTCTAATTACTTAGAAAGGTTTTTAATGCTACCAGTTATTAAATATCATTTCTCCAGTGTAGAGAATGTACAGAGTTGATCATATACTTATGGGAAATGATGTCAGGTTGAAAATAAGGTGAAGCTGATTTAAAACGTTCTGTATCCAAAATAAGATGTTTAAACTCTAATGAACTGTGATTTTGTCGATGTCCCAATATTCTTTATTCTTTCCACGACCTCTCGCTGATCCTAAGGGATGAGTACACCCATAAGGTCCTTCCAGGATTTCTCAACTTCAGCACCATGGACATTTTGGGTAGACAGCTTTGTGGTGGGGGCTGTCTTGTGCACTGGGTGGTTAGCAGCCTCCCTGGCTTCTACCCACTCGATGCCAGGAGCAAGCTTCCAAGTTGTGACAGTCAAAAATGTCTCCAGATTAGCCCCCCGGTTAGGACCACAAAGCCATTAATAAAACCAGTTCCTCTTTTCAAACCGGTCTTGACTAAACCTAACCTTTCCTCCCAACTAACCCAGCTCTGGTCCTATTCAGAGGAAGAACTGGTGCTTAGTGGCTCAGAATGTGGACTTTGTGGTCTGACAAACCTAGGTTTGAATCCTGATTCTGCCATGTACTAGCTATGTGATGTTGGGTAGGATAGTTTAATCTCGTTGAGCCTCAGTTTCCCCATCTTTAAAAGTGGAGATAATCACATGTCTTCTATAGAGGAGTTGTGAGGATTCATTGAGGCGACCCGCATAAAACCTCTGACACACAGCACGTACTAAGTAAGTGGTAGAGATTGTTATCAATATTATGCCCTTACTCCCCTCTGTTGTTCAGTCTGCACCCTGCCCCCACACACATGCACCCAACTCCCACACTCTCTCCCTCTCAAAGATATTGCATGACATTAAAATGTCAGCACTCTTGAACTTCAGCTCGCTTAGTTGTAATCAGCATTTTTAATTCCCAGATAGAAGCTAGAGGCTCCCTGTGTGGAAATGGAGGGAAGAGCAGGCACCTTGTGGTTGGAAGTGTGTTTGGGAGGAAACACACACAAGTTCTAGGCTGCCCGGCCTCCTCGTTAAGAAAAGAGATTGGACTCTCAGACAGTGGCTTTGGTGGGAAATTTGAGAATTGTCTTTTTCTCCTTTAACACTACTTCCTTCCCATGGCAACTCTAGTTTCACCCGATGTGGGTTTTATTCCTTCTTAGGCTCTTTCGTGAATTGTTGTGTGGGTTAACAGTCTTCATCGGGTCGTTTTCTAGATCCCAGGGTTGCTGTAAGGATGAAATGAGAAATTGCCTGGGTAGCACTTGGCACAAAGCCAAGCATATACTACATGCTCAAGAAACAGGTACTGTTGTTACTGCCACTGCTGTTCTAGTTAGTTCCCAGGAGAGAGGGTGTTCGATCCACGTGAAGCGGGCCAGACGGACCCCTAGAATGCTAGGGCAGTAGAAAGAGCTTTTGGAGCCTTTCTTCTTCCCCGTTTTGTATCTGAAAGGTCCAAAATGTATCGACTACTCCGCAGGCTGTGCTGGCCTCCTCAGGGCTCCTGACCTTGTGTACTCTGGCTGAGCGATAGAAATTACTTAGCCGCTATAAAAGAGTCATGCTTACAAGTGTTGATAAATAGAAGTAAATAATGCATGATGGAAGACGTGAAGTCATTTTAAGAATAAGACATATTGGCTCCGTTCAAATGCTGCTTTCCTGTGCTTTGGGGTGGTCTTTAATATGCAGTGTTGGCTGAACCAAACACTTAAGAAGTTTTCCCTTAAGGGCATGAAGATAGTGCTTCACGTGGGACAGGTCCAGCTGAATCTGGTAGTCTGTAAAGCAGAGAATTGACCCTATTGGCTTGACCTCTGGGGGCGGGGGCGGGGGGTGTCTTGCAGGTCATGAAGACCTATCACATGTACAATGCCGACAGCATCAGTGCTCAGAGCAAGCTAAAGGAGGCAGAGAAGCAGGAGGAGAAGCAATTTGGAAAATCGGTAAAGCAGGAAGACCGGCAGACCCCACGCTCCCCTGACTCCTCGTCCAATGTCCGCATTGAAGAGAAGCATGTCCGGAGGAGCTCAGTGAAGAAGATCGAGAAGATGAAGGAGAAGGTATGCATGCTTCAGCATCTTTAGGGGCTGGGGAGGAGCACTGTGGAAGTCAGGATTGATAGGAGTTTTCCAGTAGGTGCTATGGAGAGCAGAACAAAGAGACTCATTCCTTTAGTGCCTAATGGCCAAAAGTGAGTCCTTGCTGTCTGTCCTGGAAGAAATTCTAGGTACTGGAAGAACGTGGGCGTGGGGGCTCCAAGTTTTTCACCTGTAGCAGATTCATCAGAAACAATAGAAACCTTTCCCAAGCCTGGGAGAGGGACGGCAGACCTAGGGCTTGGCATCAGATGTCCCGTATTCAGGGGCAGATGTAATGACACCTTCTTCCGGGTGGCAGTACAAGGATGGAGAACAGTGTTTGCGGGTAGAACCAAAGTGGGACATGCATCGAAAGTAGGGAGCCTCATTAACCTTTCCTGGATTGATCTACATTATGCCCTTGAATCTCATTAAACAGAATTAGAACCCAATTTAAGGCAGACGCGCACAGGGAGTAGCAGCACAATTGTGGTTCTCGAATGTACTGTACTTTCATCTTTTAGAGCACAATCTCCCCTTTTAAAAAAAAAAGTAGAGTTGAACTTCTGTTCCCTTTTCAGCGCCAAGCCAAGTACACAGAGAATAAGTTGAAGGCCATTAAAGCCCGGAATGAGTACTTACTGGCTCTGGAGGCAACCAACGCATCTGTCTTCAAGTACTACATCCACGACCTGTCCGACCTTATTGATGTAAGTGCTTAGAGCTGGGGGCTCAAGGGCACCTTTCTCCTGGTTTTGGAGAACTGGTCAGGTGTTCCCCAATTCTGTTGCTCAGGCGTCTTGGAGCATTTTGAGAAGAATTATGAAGATAGTAGCCATGGTCCATTGGGGGCTTGCCATGTACCAAATAGGAGGTAAAGCCCTTTATGCTTCATCTTACTCAGTTCTTACTACAGTCCTGGGAGGAAGACACTCTTATCTCCATTTTTACAGTTTAAAATTCATAGTTTAGATGACTTACCCAGAGTCAGCTAATAAGTGACAGACGAGGCAAGATTTGTCCCGAGGTCTGATTACTTAAGCCCATGCTCATAAATGCCATGCGCTTCTGTCTCCCAGGAAATAGTCCCTTGAATCAGCTATTTGCACATAGAAGTGAGTGGCAAGAGCTAAGAGTTAGAATGTGTACCTTATATTTAGATAGTACTTAAACGTCTCTTGGTATTACTTCATTTGACTATCCTATCACCCTCTGGATCAGAGTTACTATCTCCAATTTGAAGATTAGGAATCTAGGGCTCAAGAAGATTACCTGCCCTCAATTACACTGCATTTGAGGGTCCTGGTCAGTAAGGTGGCTAGATGCCCTTGACATATGGCCCATGCTTTCTGATCTGTGACACAAAGATGATGAGAGAAGCAGATGAGTAGGCACATGTGTTTTGCATGGATTAGGCACAAGGGATACGCTTTTTGTCTTCGGCCTTAATGGGTCAGCCTTGGCCTTGTTTCTTTTGCAGCTTGTCTTCAGACTTTATAGTTGAGTCTTGCAGTCTCTCCCACCTGCAGACTCCCACCTGGCCCAGTTTCTGAGCCAGCCCTGACCATAGCTGCATGGGTCCACCCTTCCCTCCAGTCTTGAGTGGGGGGCCGGGAGCCAGCTGACTCAGGTGTACCTGGGCTAGTCTCTTCTCTGAGGCCTGATGTTTGCCTCTAGCTGTTCACAGGTAGCCACCGGCCTTTACGAGCTTCTGGCCAGACCTGGCACGCTTGCCTGACTTGGTTTCTCAGTGAATGAACCTGCCAAACTTCACAATAGCATTTGGGGTCTGGTCTAAGATTCAGGTCATCTGGGGCTCGGCACTGACCTGTTTTGGAACTCTGCTGTGCTACCCTCTCCCCCACCTCTCTCTAGGGCAGACAGAGGAATTGGACTTGATCTTGGTACTGAAATCTGGCTTCACATGCTTGGGGAACTTTTCTAAACTAGTTCCAGGGATTTTAGATTCAGTCGATTTCAGCCTCTTCATGCCCTGGGTGTCATGGTCTGAGCGGGTAAGGGGAGCCCTGAGGCCTGTTTCAGGCTCTGCTTTCTTCTCTTTGTGTGTTGATGCCAATCTCGACACTGTCCTTCAGTGGAGGTCAGAGCCTTAAACAGGATCCTTTCTACTTGTGAGGGGAATGACTCTTCACTGTTGGGAGAGACACCTGTTCTCAGCAAGGAAGAGAATCAGTTCTTTTTCTGCTGTGTATCTCACATTTAGTTTAAAAAAAAAAAAAAATTAGACTCTGCAGTCCATCACACCTCTTCCTCCGGTTTGTCCTTTCCCCCGTTTGCTTTTGCCCCCAGGGCAACTTTCCCGCCCCTTTTGCCAAAATGCTCACCTCAGGGGTGAGGGGCTACTGCCGTGTCAGTCATAACCTTTGCAATCCATAGACCCTCCATCAGATGTGCATAGGTGTTTTAAAATCAGTCCAAGAAGCAAGTGATTTTGCACCTTATTCTCACTTAAAAAGAAGGAGAAGAGGAAAGGTGTGTTAGAGCCCATCTTCACGGGATGCGGTGTGAAGTCTGGTGAAAAAGTAGCCTATCGGCCTCCTTAGCGCTCAGCCAGGATGTGGGTGTAGGTTACTGTGAGCGAGTCCGGGTTGGTGGCAGTCCAGGCCACTCAGATAGTAAAGTTGCTCTTGTTTTGCTTGTTGTTTGTTTTGTTTTTGTTTTTCTTAAGGTGAGGAAAGATTTATTACTCTTTTTCTTTTTAAAGCTGATAACATTATGCAGCTAAGTAAATATTTATTTGGAATGAGGCTGTGTGCTTAGCATCAAGGGTATAAAATGTATAAAATAATTTTTGCCCTAGAGGTTTTCATAGACCTACAAAGAGATAATTTCTATGTAACTGGCTAACTGCAAAGCTAAGGGAAGCCCAGGGGATCCTAGGACAGTGTTCTTCAAACCATAAGTCATGATCCATTGGGGAAGTCATGAAATCACTTTTAGGGGTTTGACTTACTTTTTTTCAGTGAATGAACTAGAATAGAACAGAATAGAATAGGAAGGAAAATGAAATATCTACATACATCATACTTAGTAAGGTTAAGTTTTATTTTGTGAAACTGTTAGGTATGTGCATGTGTGTGTGACAAGATGAGTTTCTTCCTGTGAGTTGGAAGTCAAAAAAAGTTTGAGTCACTGCACTAAGAACAGAGAAATGTCTCTTAGTGTCTGTACACTCCATGAAGGCAGGAACCAAGTCTTCTTTTTATCTTAATATATAAAATGAGGCACCTGGCTGGCTCAGTCAGAAGAGCATGCAACTCTTAATCTCGGGGTTGTGAGTTCGAGCCCTGTGTTGGGTGTAGAGATTACTTAAATATATAAAAAAACTTTATATATTAAGGTATTCTTTTTTTTTTTTAAACATACACACAGTGCTTAATACATAGCTGAGCACATAGTATATTCATTGAAGGAAGAAAGGAATAGAAGGAGGAGGAGGAAGGTGATTTCCTAAGGCAAGATTTTTTTTTTTCCTTTTTGTGCCTTTTAAATACTGCCCGGAGGTATATACACTGCCTGAACTTAAGTGTTACAGTTTCAAGAGTTATGATAAATTCAAACACCCTTATAACCTACATCTCTGTCAAGATAGAGAATATTTCCATTGCCTCAAAAAGTTCCTCTTTTCTCTTCCCAGTCAGTCCCTCACCCCAAGGCAACCACTGTTGTGATTTCTTTCACCATAAATTAGTTTTGCCTGTTGTAGAATTTCACAAAGATGGGATTTTACAGTACGTACTTTTCGTACCTGGCCTTTGCCCAGTGTGATGTTTCTGAGCGTCACCCCTGCTAGTGCATGTATCAGTAGTTTCCTGGATGATCAAGGCAATAAAAATGGCCCAAAGGACACGTGGGCAACACACCAACAGTTAGGGCAGGAGTGAATGGGGAGCCTGGGTACCTTGGCGTTCTGATCTTGACAGGATCCAGAACTTGCTTTAAGACAAGGGATGAATCTTGCACAGTCTGTCGCCATCTGTGTTACGGGCACCATGCTGCCTCCTTCCTCGTGGTGTGGAAGTGCAGTGTGTGCTGAAGGCATTGAGGATAAGTGAAAGGAAGTTATTTTTGTCGATGCCCGTACACTGACACCAGGACTAGCCTTTGACTTCATTTTATAATATAAGAAGATTTAAACTTGGACTGTAGAAACCCGCATGAGGCATCTGACATGCACCAGGGAAACCTTGACTTCAGGCCAAAAACACACTCTGAGCTGACTTGATGGAGTCTAAGAACTGTAGGCTCATTGGAATGTGGCTTTCCTCCCCCGTCCTCCTGTGGCTTTCCCAACCCAGGAGCAGATGGATGAATGAAGAACAGGGCATTGTCTGCATGCATAGCTGGGGGCTTGTGAGGACTCCGTACATGGGTAGAGAATCCGTGACACCATGTGCACCCAAGTTGGACATGAAGGAACGCAGCTTTCTTCATAGGAAATTTTTTTTATAAGATTTTATTTATTTATTTGACAGATAGACAGCTAGAGAGGGAACACAAGCAGGGGGAGTGGGAGAGGGAGAAGCAGGCT